>NC_058024.1:3360566-3695566 GCF_019176455.1 Solea senegalensis
AAGCACGGCAGGCACGGCAGGAGTGAAAAAAGAAAAGAAAAAAAAACTGGTCACAGTTGAGTTTCAAACACGGGACTCTGGTTCCAAAGGGCTACTCCTTACAAGCTGAGCTAATGACAAAAAAACAAATTCATGATTTATGTACGTCTGTTCGCCTCAAGATGTCTAATTATTCTCATGTTCTGCCACTCCCTTTCGGCCGCAAAATAATCCAAACGTTTGTTGTATATAAGCTCTGGAGAAAGTTTGCGACTATACGTTGCGGCATCTTCGTTAAGAAGTAATAGCCACAATTTAATTATTCTGCAATGCACGTTTTTCCTTGTCCATCTTCATTCAACGGTGAAAACACACCCAGCTTCTTGAAACAGCAGTAACAGTGAGGAGCCGACACAGCAGCGGCTGCATATGTGTTTCCTCTAAGATGAGCAGCCGATGATCCGAAAAAACAACCAAAGCACTGGAATGTGATATCACCACATCTTAACTAGGAATCGATTCACAGCGATCAAACAACCCTAATTCAAATTGTATGGTTTTTAAGACGCACGATACTGTGATTTGAAGCATTGAGTGGCTTCTTCGAAATTTCAACTTGCATATTCTGTAAAAAAAAAATAAAAATCTTTGTTTACTTGATTTGTGCTGGGCCGAAATGTTGCTGGTTTGTTGCTCACTGGTTTAAAACATGATTTAACATAAGGCTTAAGAAGGGACAGACAGGAGGACCCCTCCTGTAGGGGTTCATTTCACTACAATGCCTGATTCACTGCACATTAACGTCAATTAGCTAACGTTAGCGCTTGTTCCAGCAGACCATTGCTAAATCAGCACGACACAAAGAATAAAGTCAATTTTAACACCGCAAGGTTCCATGTGGAAAAACAATGGCAGAGAGAAACACACTTACTGGCAGTTTGAGTTCCATTGTTAATGGGGGAGCGGAACAATAAATATCAGCAGAGCCGCTCTACTGCGTCGCTTTTTAAAGTCTTACATTGTGTTTATATGCTCCTATTCAAAGATGTTCCATGTTCTCCGTGGACACCGTATACATTAAGTATACACAAAACATTATAGGACTATAATACCCCACTAAACTCTTTATGTGTACAAATATGGCAACATATCACAAACCCCACCTGTAATCCTTCTTATTGAGGTTGGTGAAGCGCAGCGTATCGTCCATGCTGCACGTCACCAGGTCATCAGCTCCGTCAGTCACCATCTTGGTCACCTGGTTGCTGTGGCCCTTACCAGAGAAGCAGTCGTTCTCTCCCGTTTCTGCATCCCAGTAATGTGCGGTGAACGTTAAGAAACAAAATCACTCCTTGGTCATGGATATTTTAAGTTGTATGGGGGGAAAAAAAAAAAGTGATGGAATATGTGGAGCTGGTAAGACATTGCTTCATTTCAGCGCCACTGAGCGAACCGTAGAGGCATAATCACCTCAAAACTCATCCAATGTTCGTGTTTAGAAACACACCTGCACGCACCTTTCATATTACAACCCATTCATTTTCAATAAATTGTCATTTTGTAGCTCTGCGTGATCCATGAAAAGGATATTGATGTGTCCATCGTGACTCCCCGAGTAGATGTATGATCGCCCGTCACTTTTATGAACTGTCAGACAATGAATGGATTTGCTGTGACCCTGGAGAATGAACAAGCAACATGTTACAATAACCCTCATCTCGAAACAAACAATAGATCTAGTTAGTTTAACTTTCACTACAGAAGGAACTAAATGACGTCTGAACACTCACAAGTCCAATATTATGCATTCATACGAGTAATGACTAATAGGGATCGTTCTAAACTAAACTATACTACACAGTTACACACATCTGGAGATGGTGGTTTGCACATTACACAATTTCTTTTGTTCATTTTAGTCAGCTTAAGGATTTCAAAGTTTATTTGCATCCAAGAAATTTAAAACCAACAACCTTTAAAAATGTGAGAACCTGACCTTAATGGTGCGTATGGGCCGGTCAGGGTTGTTCTTGTCCAGGTAGTTGATGTATCCTGACAGGGAGATGCTGAGGAGGTGGTCTTTCTGCCACAGGCAGCCCAGCTGCTGAGCAGTCACTTCAGTGCCCATGTTGAAGGTGCTGACAGCTGTACCTGCGCCAACATCCCAGAGCTTCACCGTCTTGTCCCCCGAGGCAGAGATCATCTGGGAGCTGTCAGGACTCCAACTGATCTGTAGGATGTAAAGGGAATGCATGATAATATGTATTTTAACACAATTAAAGTGCCATGTTAAGGCAGATCAAGAGTGACAAACTGCAAAACAATTGTGAATAATTTGATGCGAGATGACAGAGTATTAGGGTCTCATTGAGAAAAACAAAAGTCACAGACTTCAAGAATAAAGTCTTACTTCACGAGATTAAAGTCATACATTTACAACTTTAGAAAGAACCAGGCAAACTTGGGGAAAAATGCTTTTGTGGAGGAGGAAATAGCTGGAACTGGTCGACTGCAGGGTTATCAGTATCAGCGGGCCATTCGGAGGGTGGTTTCTCTAGTTTATCATCACAATCACTGGCTTTCGGCTAAATACGCCAGACTCCTCTGTTAAATATTGACATTTTACAAATTTCCTTGCTAAATGTTGGAGATTAACGCTCATGACTGATCCAGTGACGACACTCTCGGCCAATCAGCAGCCGGCAGTCTTATTTGGCATCATCTCAGTTGCTTGGAACCTCACCAAAGCAGATACTTAAAAAAAAAACAGTCATCATCTACCGCTTTATCCTCCACCAGAGGGTCGCGGGGGGTGCTGTGCCAATCTCAGCTACATCTGGCGATAGGCGGGGTACACCCTGGACAGTTCACACACACAGATAGAGACAAACAACCATTCACTCCTATGGTCAATTTAGAGTGTCCAATTTACCTAATCCCCACATTGCATGTTTTTGGACTGTGGGAGGAAGCCGGAGAACCCGGAGAGAACCCACGCACACACGGGGAGAACATGCAAACTCCATGCAGAAAGGCCCTTGTTCCAACCGGGGCTCGAACCCGGGTCTAGTGCTAACCACTACTCCACCGTGTGGCCCCAGGTACCAGGTACAATACTTAATAGAAAAGCAAAAGATTAGCAGAGTTGAGCTGTGCTGTGCTGTGCTGTGTCGAGCCATGCTACAACTGTGTAGTGGAAAAGTGCCATTCATCCTAATTAAGTTAAGTCATGATAAGACATGGTTGTATAGACGAATACGACAAAGTACCGGAAGTAAACAAGCCGCCATTGCTGCGGTGGCGTCTCCCTCCAGTATACGCGCGATTGAATGGGAGCCGTCATAATCAGTGTATCTTTCAACTTGTACCTGTACATGCAGCATTCATTTTGACAACGATGTCTAAGAAGTCAGGAAGAACCGGGCAATTCTCGGACGCTCCAACAGCAGCCACCGCAGTAATGGCGAAACACACAAACAGCTCGCCGGATTCGTCTATAGGAAGTTTCTTAAGACTGCGACATAAATATCAGTACAGGACACACTAATAACTGATCAACTTTTCATAACCAATACTCCTGCCTGACTCTAGTTACCACCACAGATGTAATTCTGTGGGAAATAGAGATGACTTAGTTTATAAAGACATAAAAGGTAAACGCATTTGTATTTACATTAAAAAAATAAATAAATCAAAAAAGAACTCACAGCATAGATTCCTCCATTGTGGGCCTTCTCTCCACCCAGGGTGGCAACTTTCTCACCAGTTTTTCCTTGATAGACGTGAATCTGTGAAAATTAAAATCATTAATAAAAAGACATGGACACCTTTTGGACTTCAGTCAATCAGAGTTCAAATGTTCTTCGACACTCACCTGGCCATCAGCGCCAGCTGTGGCAAAATGATCTCCATTGGGAGAGTAGCGGACGCAGTTTACAAACTGGCTGTGATCCTTTAATTATCACCAAGGACAGGAGAAGAGAAATTATAGAAATTATTCATCATGAAAGATTTTTCACTCTCTTACAATTCCAATATGTTATGAAAAGACATGATTTGCCAGTCAAACCTGCAAAGAGAAATGTAAAATTAAGCATTCAACACCTGACGGTCGCAAAACTTTTCATTTCAGATGAAATTGAACCTTTGTTAGTTTGGCAGCAGCAGCATAGACATTATCCCAAAACAAACAACATGATAAAAGCATTTCCACACAAAAACGAGTCTAGGTCAACAATTTAGAAGTGATGAAACACTTTTTAAAAACGGGTATCACAGTGGGAAATCTTAAAATTGCACACTTGAATTTTAATGTAGACAATGTAGACATACCCTAGGGCTGCATGATACTAGGTAATTATGTGACAACGTTGCTGGATATTGCAATAACGATATCACCCTTAAATAAATTGAGGGTGCATTCACACCAACACAAGCCAGCTCTGATGCGCATCAAAGACGCAAACTCTGGTCCGCCTAAAGACGTAGGTCTCAGTTCGCTTCAAGTGAACCAAATGTAGGAAGCGCACTACAACGCAGGGCATTGTGGGTACAACGCAATTGCAATGTGTTATACGTTTCATAGTCCCGCTTCAGTCTTGTATTTGCAGTCACTTCATCTTGGAGTGTGTTTGGTCTGTTCACTTTATTGACAACTTGTCTTTTTTACATAGTTACGGTGGCTTTCTTCATCCTGTCTGTGATTGTTTACATGTTTGAATAAAGCTTCATTAAAAAAAATAAAGACGTTTACACACAGCGCATGATTAACAACCACTTCTTCACAATTTTGGAGTAGCAGTGCCACATGTTGGGCTGGCGTATGCACTACAGTGTGGATGAAGACATTTCTTGGAATGATGCCTTGTTTACAGAAATCATCATTTATGTTTTGTTCTTGTTACATACACAGCTCAGCTGCTCTCACTAACTATCTACATTACATTACATTACATGTCATTTAGCAGACGCTTTTATCCAACGCGACTTACAATGGAATCAAGTACAATTAGCCAGGGGTTGAATCGAACTCGCGACCATGATGTCTTTGGTACACAAGGTAGGGTCTTAACCACTGAGCCACTCCACCCCACATCTGCCTCTTCTGGCACCACAGCGCCAACTAGCAGGAATTACTGGTAACTTATTACTGTGAACATTAAACAAGTGTAGACAAGATGGACAGCCATTTAGTGAGTAAAATACACTAAACTGGCTGTATACTTGGAAGGTAATACTTTGTTTTTGAGGCAAACATCTTTACAATCCGAAATATGACGCACACAAAAAGGTACAAAACAATAATAAAACAATTTTTAAAAACAAAATGGCTTCTACAGGCAAAAGTCAGCATTGAGTATCGTCCCCGTTTCCACTGCTATTTATCAATTCAAAGGATATTTTTACAATAATTGCAATTACTTAGGTCAGATTAATCATGATGTGAAAACCCCTGGCATATAACTTACTCCTAAAAATACTAACATAATAGAATTATTATATTGTAATATTATTATTATAATATAAATAATATTAATAATAATATTTTTTATTATAATGATATTTTTTATTATAATAATAATTTATGGGGTAAGTGGGTTTACGTAAGATGGAAACAGACAAACATGGCAACACTGTCAAAAACCACCAGTGTATGACACAGAGCAAAATCCACTGCCATAAATGTGCGCGTTCGCTGTAGGCCATTATTTTTGTTAGACTGTAAAGTCAAAATTATGTTCATCATTTGGTTCACTTTTTCCAAGCACAGGTCCAAAAGAAATTCAACTTGAATAATAAATGCTGAAACAGAGTATCCCTGCTCAAATGCTGCTCAAACAAACACTACTTACACGTAATGTTGACACGAACTTGAAGGGAGGCCCCTCGTGGAAAACAGAGAAGGCGTCATCACTGCCGGTGATCATACGGTACGGGCGACTCGGCTTGATGTCAACAGAGTTGATTAACTTGGAGTGGCCGTTAATTCCCCCCACGCTGGAGCCAGAATCCCACAGGAACACAGCCCCAAACCTACAGGAAGACATGAGCAGGTCTGTGTGGGAGAGAGGAACAAGAGCTTTGTCCTCTAGGACCGTGTTTCCCCAACCCTGGTCCTCAGGGAACACTGCCCTGAATGTTTTAGATGTTGCCCTGCTCCAACACACCTGATTCAGATGATCAGCTCGTCATCAAGCTCTGCAGAAGGCTGATAACGACCCGTTATTTCTAAAACATCAGTGCACGTTTGTTCATAGCATGAATATACTCACTTCTCTCGTCCCTCTCCAACAACAGCAATCCTCTTGCTGTCTTCTGTCCATGCAATGTCCTTGATCTTGCCCCCAAAAGGGGCGTACTCGTACTTGAGCATGTGCTCCTTCTGAGTGGTGTCCCAGATGCGGATCTTTCCAGATTCATCTTAAGGGTTTAAAATTCCATAGTTTTATTATTCACAATAACATTACTGTGTTCAAGGGATTTTTGAAGTGCGTTTGTATGAGATACTGACACAATCAGTGCCGACTGTGCCATAAATGCCAGGATACCAGCTTGAGACATAAGAGGATCGCTCTGAAAAAACAGAATTTAGCTAATTAATAATAAAAACCTTTACCATGTTACCATTATAGAGCCTTTTACTGACTGGAAAGTAGTGCTGGGGGGTATGCCGGTTCATACTGAAAACCGGTACTAATGTATGCAGTTAAGCATGTGCACACACACACTTGACTGGTCCTCTCACTGGAGCACTCATTCATGCTCATGTACAAAACAAATGATATTGTATAACGTGAAACCATTGAAATTTTAAGAAATACAATGTTATAGTCAGAAAAGGTTTTCTAATAGCAAGATAAAGTGGTGGAAGTATTTTTTAAGATATCATAGACTTAAGCAGGCACAGATTTTATTAGGCGAGCCTTTTGTTTTCCGTGTCTCAAAATGGTTCCTGGCACAGGGGGTGCCCGCTGCACAGACTTCGTGTCAGTGTCTCATAAAACTTAACAAAACGGAACTATCACTTTAAGTACATGAATGTTTGTTGAGACAAGATCATATCAACGATGTTTACCTCCTGATGCAATGTAGTATCCGCTGGGGGCATACTTGGCAACAATAACTTGGTGGGCATGTTCCGTGTAAATATCTGCGATCGCAGGGTTCTGTAAAACACAGGAGTGACTTCAGAAGGGTTGTGTCTGACAAATGACTTATATGTGGATCAACCTTGCATAAAATTAACACACAGCTTTGTACTAGGTGTTAAAGACACTGTAACCCTAGTGTGTAGTTACAAGTGAAGAGGCTGTGTATCATTTGGCTGTGTCATTGTGTTGCATGTCATATGAAGACAGAAGAATGAGGCGCACACTGGCAGATAACAATAAAGCAGCAGCAGCAGAACTGCCACTTCATGCTGAGGGGGACTCGGTGTGCGTTCCATTAATAGACGGAACACGGAATTTCCGAGCAACCTCTCCAACCAACCAACATAGGATTGCAAGGTGGTTGTTGCCATACACACACTGTTACTTTTACTGTTAACAGCACTTCTGCCCAACTAGTTTCACAGTAAATCGAATGTACACATAGTACACTTCTAATTTTTATAACAGCCATTAGGGCTGCACGATAAATCGTTAAAAAACAAAACAAATTGTGATCTCGAACCATAACTACACAAAATAAGAGAAAAGTGTGTGCGAAGTGGAAACAAATACAAAATGGATGGCGATGAAAACCCAGGTGGTAGTGACGAGAATCACACAACCACGCGACACGAGCTTGTGCCGAAAAAAGTTTTGCATTCAGCTTGCGATCACCGGCTTTCAGCAGTGTTGTCACTAAATACACCAGACTCCTCTGTTCGATGATGCGATTTTAGACATTCCTTCTAAATGTTGGAGATTAATCCACGTTTTCAGGATTTGTAAAGTCTTTTTAACTGATCTACAGTTCGGCATTGTTTCGGTTTGATTCTTGTGACCTGTATAATCTATGTAAGAAACATTTGTATGCCAACAATTCAGCAGCAGATTTTATGTTCAGCTGCTACACCAGGTCAAGATAAACTGCATAGGCCATTTACCAGGCATAATGAAACTTGATCACCTTTCTAGAGTACAGCTTACAGAGGTGTGTGTGTGTGTGTGTTTGTGTACAGCAGTAACATTTAAACCTTTTATTTTTCAACCTCAAATTTGATTTTTGAGGTTGTGTGAACTACTGTAACTAGAGACTTGGGTTGTAAAAAAGTAAATGAACTTACCTCAATGTTCCTGATGATGACACACTTCCCATTGGTATACAGGAAATTGTTGCCTTTCGGATCCCCACCAATCACCTTTGAAAATCCCCTTTGCATCTGTGGTAGACTGGCAAATACATGTTCTGAAAGTTGGCACAAAAAGACATGGGAGTTAATGTGAAACACTGAGGTTGATGCAACTGAAATAAACATGTATGTAAAGGATAGTTCAGGTTCTTGAGGTGTGAGCTGGATCAGCAAGAACCTCTTAGAAGAACTTTACAAACATACAATTCATGAGGACACTGTGATGCCAGGCTACAATAAACATTGTCAATACATTATACAATAACAAGAGTAATTTCCAGGGCATAATAGCTGAATGAAAACAAATTCAAATTAGTATTTATAAAACCCCTAAACACAGGACCTTTACACACTACCCTTGCTTTAAATTATAGTATTTTAAAAGGATGAGAACTTCATAAAATATCGAATGTTCCCAACAGGAACTACTTTTGGATAAAACGACAAAAAATGTTAAACTGCAGCTTTTGTGCTTTGCGGTTTTTGTTTGCCATATGAACAACGAAACGTTGTTAAGTTGTTGAGCTCACGTTTTACAGCCGTAAAGACGTCGGTATAATCACTGCATTTCGCGAATTGAGTCCAAAAAGAAGAATAAATCAGAATTGTTATTGACAAGACTACCTTTATTTTCTTGTTACAGTGAAAGACAGTGCCCCTCCTGTGTGTGAGTTTCTTCCCCAGCAGCAGTTCCTGACTGTCTGGACATGTAATAACAAGGTGGTGTGAGCGCAACTATTTCCTCCATCTGACGTTGTCACAAAATGCCAACTTCTCTAAAAATTCCTGAATCAGAGGGGCGTTTTAAGAGCCGAGAACATTCACAATAATACATCTTAAATGACGTAGTACGACAATAACACGTGTCTGTGTTAAACAGCAGCAGTGAACGACTAAGAATTTATATTTACGACACGAAGTGTCAAATCGTTCAGCTATGTATGGGCGAGGCTAGCTAGCTAGCTAGCTGCGAGCTACCTGGCTGAGCAGCTCAAGCTACTGAAGAGCGTTGAGAATATCCTGTCAAAAAAAAACCCAGAACGGACTTACTCGCTTCATATGGCATTTTCCCTGATGGTGTCTTCCTTAACAATACACTTGTAAATGAATGAAAGAGTGACAGTGGAGATTCTCCGGCAGTTCACTCCTCGACCACTCAAACACGGAAGTGAGCGCACAGTCTGTCTTTGCCCATATATAGTAAACTCACATACTACGATTTCAGATGCTGCTCACCGGGGGAAAACTTCCCCCTCACTGAGGTCTGTCAGGCTCTCAGGCAGTGGCCAGGGCACCACAGGCAAGATTCTGGGTAAAAAGTACAAATGTAGTATATACATTATACCACTTTTTAAATGCATAGGGGAGTTTTAACACAATTATTAATAGAGCTGGTGTAGCAGTCTTTGTTAAAGTGTTGATGTTTGCAAAACCAAATGCCTTTTATAAAAAAAAATGCTGATTCTTACCAGCTTGATATAAATATGTGTTTCCAGCACACGAGACAAAATATCTGGTGTGAATTGTAGGGCAATTTATCTTCTTTATATAGTACAGTCTGGTTGGTTGATTGATTGATTGGTAAGGTTGGTGAGTCAAACGGTCAGTGTGGGTGAGTTATTTGGGTCAGCCTGTGGGTTGGTTAGTAGCTTGGTTGGTTGTCCAGTTCAGTGTTAAACTATATTGAACTAATACAACTCAACTAATACACCTTGGACTTCCATCCACAACCATGGGAACACATCACACAATCACAAAATCAATTTTTCCATGATAATTTAAAGGCAAATAAACTCAGTTTATGAGATCTGTAAAGATCCTCTGGATATTTTTAAGCCTGTCGCGGAATAATAGTTATTATGTCGCTACAGAGAAGAGCCAGGAGGGAACAAAGCAGGTATTGCCTGACAGGCAACACTCAGGGCAAAATCTATACCAGGCATTACATGCACTACTTGGGTCACCAGAGAAAATCCTGCTTGCATAATAAAGATTAACTGTCCAATAAGGAGCACTATTTGACAAGTATAAGAGTTGATCCTTTGATTCACGATGTCATGATGAGTTTTAAAATCTGATGTCATCCTGTGAGTCAGAAGAGAACAGACTGGCCTAGAATAGCTTTGGAAATCACCTGCTCTATTTTGTACATACCCATTCCAGGGGGCAAATCAGCTGTTCTCATCAAGATGGACAAAAAGGCTACTGTTTGACCTTTGGGGCCCTGGGGACATCAACTCATCAGCCGCTTTGACTCAGTAAATCCATTGTATGTTCCAGGTACCTTGTCGACAGGACCTGTAGACGAGTCAAAAGTGATGTTTTTTTGGGTCCCCAAAGAAATTTGCAGATTGTGTCCTGCTTTTTAGTTGAGATGTATTTGTATTTGTTTTAAATAACATGCATAAAACCAAATATCTCTTGGAAATTATTTGTGTATCAATAAAAAAACTATATTAAATGTTGTTGCAAATATGGCTGAAAATGAGTTATGGACAAATTTGCTCTTGTCACAGTTGATATTGTGATTTGCGTCAGAATCGTTTGCCATCTTTAAAAAGTGGGTCCCCTTATAAAATTTGGGCAAACACAAGTCTGACATATCATTCAAAACGATGTGCGTGATAATGCTTCACCACAATTATTGTCATTCTATTTTACCAATATTGTTTGCACTGTGATTTTCTTCTCTCCAAATTCTCCTCATTCAACACAACATACATTTCTACCTGTTCTTCAGTCTATTTCTTTATGACCAAACCCCATCTTCAATCCAGGGCTTTTCACAGTGTGACACTGTGGGCCTGCCCCTCAGACAGCACCTGCATAATATCACTTTTTCAGCACAAGTATATTCAATTCAATTCATTTTATTTGTATAGTACTTTATTTGTATAGTAGTAGTATACTTACACACAACATTATTTCAAGGTACTGCACTTAGTAAGGCAAAAACCTTTACAATATTAAAGAGCAGAGTACACCCAACAATTCACACAGTGAAAGTTGACATTTAGTCCCTCTGAGGACTTTATTTTATGAAAAAAGGATGAATTGTGTTCACGAGTACATCTTGACATGACACATCTTTAATTTCAAAATTGGATCTCTGAATTGTTTCTTTATTTAATTCATAAGCTTGCTTTATTCTGAATTTTAGACTATTTGACCTCATCTGGCCATCTGTGATTGAGTTTGACAGCCCTGCAGTTGAACCATCAACAAGCAGGTTGATGGTTCAACTGCAAAACAACTCGGAACTAGGGCTGCAACTATTATTAGTCTCATTCTTCATTAGTCCGCCTGTATATTTGTTTATAAAGTTTCAGAAAGTACTAAAATAGATCAAAGATATTCAAATATAAGTTTTTAATACTCATATTGATTTATAAATGATCAAAATAATCATAAAATACAATATCTGTGACAGTATGAAAGCAATAAATGAATAATTTAAAATCACTCTTTGCTCAACTACGGTACACAAATAACTTCTAGTCACAAATGTTATTTTCTTACCTTCACAGTGACTCCCCTGAAAAAGTTTGAGGACCCTGACTCATTTTGAAAACCTTTGATCTCAAGGGCTTTCATATAGATAAATCAAGTGAGCACGTAACTATACTTTTTTTTTTGTTTTCTCTCTCGTTTTGTGAGTGCATTTTTGTTCTTGCACTTTTAATCCCTTGCGTCTGTAGTAACTGTCGTCAAGGACAAAATAATTGTAATGACTGTATATGTAGGTGTGTTTATGTTTGTAAAAAAGGAATTTCTATTTGCATGTGTCTTCTTCCTCCAGGCAGCATCCAGCAGCCTGAGGAAGATCACCACATGGATTAAAAGTCTTGTCTTTTGTTTATATCGGAGGTTTTCAGAGCAGGAGGCGAGCGGGCCCATGGGAGATGCCAAACATTTCCAAGGGAGGGCTGTGTTTTTTGACAGAGTGAATTCCTTGTACGTTAACACATTCTTGCCTAAAACAAAGTTCATAATATAAAACCAGGCAATGTGATTTAGCATGTACTGACATTTTATGGACCAAACAACAAGAAAATGATTGATTAATTGATAATGGCATTTGCAGCCTTAGTTCAGAGATATGTTTGTTTTGAAGACAGGTCTTTGAAGTTTGCCAAACTGCAATATTATGTTATTTTTGCTCAATTTTTGGACCAATAGATCTAAAAAAAAAAAGAACCACGATAACCTTTCCCTCTAAAGAAATGAGTGAAAATGAGCTACTGAACTTGAGTGAGGGCGTAGTCTGAGGCGAGGTCCCGAGAGTGACACTTCAAAAAGAGGTTAAGCCCTATTTCACCGCCATTCTTCCTCCATGCACCTAGAGGCGCTGTTGCTCCACGGTACCTCTGTCAGCGCTGCACCGCAGAAGAAGCAGTTCCGTTACTGCAGAGTTGAGATCATCATGGCGGCCGCCCTGAGGAGAAGCTTGGGAGCGTTGGTCAAGGTGAGTGTACACAAGATGTTTTATGGCTGCTTTGACTTCTATCAGCTGCTTCATTTGGAAACAACATTATTATTTTGCCTGTTTTTGCTTCAGCCTCTCGACAAATAAGCCAGCCTCATTAGTTATTGCTAGCTAAAGTGGCTAACTGTCACCTGTACACAGTCTGAGCTGCGTCTGCTTGTAACATTTCATTAAACATCATCTTTTTGGTTTGATATTAAAGTGTTACTCGCCATGCTAATCTAGCGTAGTCTGTTGTATGCATGAGAGAAATCATTGTTTAATGTTACATAAATAAATAAATCGTTTTTTAGATTGTAGCCATAGTCTATCTCATTTTAAGCTCTAAGAAAATAGCAATTCCTGATGAAATTGTTCTTAAAGTTTTAAAATGGTTCTAATTCACACTTAAATGACTTAATATTATACAATATAAGGACCATTGTGGTAATTTTAAGCTTATACTAATTACTCATCCTCATTTAATTGTAAACTATTTCACTGTATATTGCATGCATTTCCAGATTGTCGACTTCATTATTGTGTTATTTTTATTGTATATTTTATTTCATTTCATTTTATTGCCTATTTTACTGTTTTATTTATATCTTAAGCCCTTGTTTCCACTCATGCTCTATTTCTATCCCTGATTAAAAACAAAATCATCATACGTCATTGAGTATTGAGAGCAATTTAATAACCTACGGTTAATAACCTAACGGTGATGTAAGGACTGCAATGACTAACATTAATCAATTACTAAATGAGTCATCAAATATTTGAGAATTGATTAATCAGTTTAGGTTTTTTAATAATTTTTCAGTTTCTTAAATGTGAATATTCACCGGTTTCTCCACTCCATATAACGAAAAAATAATCTTTCTACATCTGATCGATTTTGGACCAAACAACTAATTGATTCGAGAAAATAATCAACCGATTAGTAGACTGTGAAAATAATTGTTATTTGCAGCCTTAGGTGACAGAATGTCCAGGAAATACAGGATAGAAAGATCCATTTTTATTTTTTATGGTGACAGACATAAATGTTATCTACTATTTCAATGGTTCGCAGAGGCAGTGACTCTTGTTTCTGGTGATATCCTAGACAATATTTATTAGAAACACAAGCCAAAGAAAAGTTTAAATTTTGTCACAAGTTGACTGCGAAAACACAAACAATCTTGGCGTGACTTTGATGTTACTGACTGTCACACACCTGTTTCCCCCCCTATCCTTCAGGGCCTGAGTGGCCCCCAGTGGCAGCAGTTGGCCTCTCGACCTCTGAGTTTATCTGCAGGACGCTGTGGTCCAGAGGCCTCACCGACCCGCGCAGATGCCATCTTCAAGGTTACAATGGTGCCAGGGGATGGGGTGGGACCTGAGCTGATGTCTGCTGTCAAGGATGTCTTTAAGGTATATTTAGATTTATTCAGACTAGGGCTGCAATTAATAATAATAATTACTGTTTTAATCAGCAGTTGATTGAGTGTTTTTGTTATTATCATTATTTTATTATTATTATTGTTATTATTAATAATAAAAACAAGCTCTTTGCTTCATTAGCAAGTCATTAAAATTATAGCATGTTGGTTTGTGGACAAAACAAGACATTTGAGAACCTCATCATTCAAGGTTTGGGAAACACTGATCAACACTTTTATTTAACAGTTTCTGACATTTTATGGACCAAGTAATCGATTTATCAAGAAAGTAATCAACAGAATAATCGATTATAACCCTAATGTTAGTTGCAGCCTTAATTCAGGTGTTTAGTCTTACTTCTAAAGTTGGTCTTCTTTTTCTTACCTGCTTTGTTTCTGCTTTGTTTCCAGGCTGGAGATGTCCCAGTAGAATTTGAAGAGTTCCATCTCAGTGAGGTTCAGAACATGGCCAGTGAGGAGAAACTGGACCAGGTGTTGACTTCCATGAAGAACAACAAAGTGGCTATTAAAGGTAGTTTTACTTTTTTGTCATTTTCTTGTATATTTTTGTTTTATCAAAGGCTGAACAATTAATCATCATCTTCAAATCAAAATCACATTTTGAAAACTATGCAATTTGCAAATCTCAAAGGCTGCTGTTTATTGCTCTATGTTTCTTTTGAATATAATTTTGTCATGTATTTAATCAGTATATAATATTTAGTTTATCACACAAACGTTTATTCAATAGAATAAATCGTTCTGCCCTAGTTTCATCAAACACAAACACACATCTAAAATGTTGCTACACAGTGTATATTGCCTGGAAGAAAAGCAAATAAACCCAATTCATGGTCATTGTGTGTGTGGCTATTCAGGAAAAATCCACACACCCATGGAGTTCAAAGGGGAACTGGCTTCATATGAGATGAGACTAAGGTAAGACAAAGACGTGTGTTGTGCATTTTTATGTGTATTTATCACAATTATTTAAAGTTGTTTTAATTTAACCATCTTTTTTTTAAATTCACCAGACGTAAACTGGACTTGTTTGCCAACGTAGTTCACGTAAACAGCCTGCCCGGCTACAGCACCCGCCACAACAATCTGGACCTGGTCATCATCCGCGAGCAGACTGAGGGCGAGTACAGCTCACTGGAACATGAGGTAAACGACGCTCCTTCTCATCAGAATGAACAACTGCCCAAAACTGCATCTCAGTGCCAGTTTTTTGTGACTTGTGACTTGTGACATGTGACTTGCTTGGTTGCCAGCTTAGTGATACGGGCCAGAAAGTAGTGCCAATTGATGGCATGATCAGTTGTACTGATGGACAAACATGCTAACATAACATATGCGTGCATTTTTGTGGTTTAAAACCTGTTGGTTCTGTGACCCTAGCTCTCTCCCGGAACTACTTTTGTCCATTGTCCAATATCATTTCTTTGCTCCTCAGAGTGTGTCAGGTGTGATCGAATGTTTGAAGATCATCACCAGAGAGAAGTCACGGCGTATTGCTAAGTTTGCCTTTGACTATGCCACCAAGAAGGGGCGCAACAAGGTCACTGCTGTCCACAAAGCCAACATCATGTAAGGACAGATGTGTTTTCAAATAACATTATTAAAATGTTTTAAATATTTGTGATCATCTGGGTCATAACTTGTGGTCCAGCTAAAACAGCGCTTCATTTTCATGCTTTGTCTCATTACAGGAAATTAGCTGATGGCCTGTTTCTGCAGAGCTGTGCTGAGGTGGCACAGCTGTACCCGAAGATCAAATATGAGAACATCATCATTGATAACTGTTGTATGCAGGTAAATACATAAGTCCTGACTTGATTAAAATGTTTTGTTTTCTTTACAATTTCACTCATAATTATATAGCAGCAGGTACTATGATGTCGTCATGGGTCTGATCGAGTTTGCACTGTTGCCATGATTATACTATTTCGCAGAGACCTGCGATATTCTCCATAGAGAATTAAATTGTGCTTTAAATTATTTGACCACACTTAAGGTGGGTATGTAGAAACTGTAAAATAGTTCCTGTTGCTTTCACATAGATGTCTTCAAGACGTGACTTTTATCAATTATAGCCTGTTTGGTTCAGAAATTGCTGCAACAAACTTTCTCTATGGGGACCTCCTTTTTATAGATGTGTAAAGATCACAATTAAAAGCCATGTCTGGAACACCTAATATCATTTTGAAATGTTAAATGAGTAATTTCCATTAAATGTTTGGTAAATCAAGTAAAACTTAAAATATATACACATAAATCTTAAATAAAAGGTTGGGAACATGCTGCAAATTTTCTTCCCGCTACAAACACAAACAGAAACTATTTACTAGTTTCTGTTTGAGAAGCACAATATAACCTAGTAAATAGTTTCTGTTTGTGTTTGTTCACGGGCTGACGACACTCATGTGATTCTGTATTTAAACTCGCCCTTGTGTGTGTTGTCATTGCAGTTGGTCCAGAACCCATACCAGTTTGATGTGCTGGTGATGCCAAACCTGTACGGTAACATCATTGACAACCTGGCAGCAGGGCTGGTTGGAGGAGCGGGAGTTGTTCCTGGTGAAAGCTACAGTGCAGAGTATGCTGTGTTTGAGAGTGTGAGTTTTCACTGATGCTTGTTTGATTTGTGCGTTTTATTAAACTATGTTTTGCTATTAATATTAATACTGCCATTTTTATCTTTTCTTATTCAGGGTGCCCGACACCCCTTTGCACAAGCTGTCGGAAGGAATATCGCCAACCCCACAGCCATGCTGCTCAGTGCTGCTAACATGCTCAGGCACATGAGGTGAGTCAACTTAAACCTGCTTTATACTCCAGCAATGACGTCATCACCTCAGGCACTTGGGCGTAAGGGTGACAAAAGTTGTTGTGGCACTATGTCTCACACACACGTACATTTTTGTGACTGCATGCGTGGTGGAGTGACAAAAAGCAGAGTTGTGTTTCTCAGAAGCTGTGTGGATCATAGAGGCGTCACAGGAGATGATACAAAGGTAGAAGTCACCTTTGTAAAGAGGAGGACTGACTAGCCTAAAATGAAAAGCTCAAAATGAATCTGTCGCTTGTGTGTTGGGCTAATCCAAAATATTGAAAACAAGGGGGGTGTTCTCTGAAGACACACTGTTACCTGTGAAACACCCCCATTAGCACTTGGTACGTTCCTCCGGATGAAATCAAATTTAACCACAGCCTGTATGAAATGAACACGGCAAGAAGTCGACCCCTCAGAATTTGAGTCGAACCAGAATGTATCGACTCATAAATCGACCAGTCGACTGGGACTTTACAGCCCTGTCAGTGCACACTGACCCAGTCAGTGACCAGTCTCTGCATCACATGGTAAAAAATAAGTTATTGTTACATCCAGGAGGAAACAACTACTTGCCCCATGATGAACACATACACATCCACTGTGGATGGCTTCAGTAGCCTGTCTGTTGTTTGCTGTTCACTTATAACTTATTTGACTCATTATACATCTTATTTGTTTAATGTTTACATAGTATGTTCAATAAAGCCATTAGAATGTGATTATAATTCTCCCCATTTGACTCCTTTTCACTAAATTGAAGGAACTGATCCTGACTGGGTTTTTGTATCCATGCTCTACTGTACAGTGGAGGTCCATGCTGTGGTGCCTCACACGATTTTAAACTGAGCTTTGGACCATGTTGTACATCGTACTCCTCTGTCCTATGTCCTCCACATGTCTCAGACTTTGGAGCACAGCTATTATAGGTCTGTTTGTCTGGATGTGGACATGTCAACAAGACAGTTGTCACCTCTTCATTTTCCACCTTACTGTCTTGCAGCCTGGAGTATCATTCCCAAATGGTGTCAGATGCTGTCAAGAGGGTCATCAAACAAGGAAAGGTCAGTGTGAGCATGTTTGCCTTGCTTTGTTAACTGATGCCACCTGGTGTCAAACATCACTAACACTAACAGACCGCTCTTAAAGTCCCTGTAAAGCAGCAATAAACATGTTCTGACTTTAGCACACTGTAAAACAAATTCTTATTAGTCATTCAGCAAAATGTGAATGACGATACAAAATTTCAAAAATAGGTTAAGGCCCTTAAAAGTTTTGAAAACTGCTCTAAATATACATGGGTCATTGAAAGTGCTTGTATTTTGTGCGAGAAAGAAGTTGAGT
The DNA here is from genome assembly GCF_019176455.1 of Solea senegalensis. Classification (NCBI taxonomy): domain Eukaryota; kingdom Metazoa; phylum Chordata; class Actinopteri; order Pleuronectiformes; family Soleidae; genus Solea; species Solea senegalensis. The sequence continues at coordinate 3,378,950 of NC_058024.1, forward strand.
TGATATTTAGGTAAATGTTATGACGCCACCTACTGTTTCATGCCCTGCATTGCTTGATGTACATAGACGAGGCCTATGCAGAACAAACAACGAGTCATAATTGCTTGAGTTCACCCTGTTGAAGGTTTGAAACACGTATGTATCTTGGGCTAGCCATTGTTAGCTACTGTTAGCAATGGCAGTCAATAACAATACTCTAGGCTACCTGGTGTTGAACAGAATTATGTGTGCGACTGATTTACTGTGAAACAGTTATGACAGAAGTGATATTAATGGTAAAAGTGGCGGTGTTTGTACAGTGGCAGCCATCTTGAATCCCATGCCAGGGTTGGTGAGGTTTCCATGTTCAGGATGACCTTGGAAATTCAAATGGACTAGCTCAACCTTGTTAGCATTTGAAGGAAAAAAACAAAACAAAAACACTGAGTAACTTAATCAGCAAGACACCCGCACTGTGCACACAGCTTTAGGTTCACATGAACATGAACCCAAGTGGCACAATGAGAGAAGGATGACGATGGGACAATACATGATTTAACAAACATGTTTCATTTATTTAATAATATATTTATGTAATTGTGACTTTGATCATGAGACTCACTGAGCGAGTTATCCCTCACAGCTCAGGTGAGAGCTCTGTCACATCCATAAACTGCTCAGACAGACTCACCATGTGAGATATTAGCAGTTCCTGACCCACAAATGCCAACTGCTCCTCAGTGTGTTCCAGAGCCTTTGTTTACTTTCTACACTTGTGTGTCTTGGCTCCTCTTTTGTCAACATTCTCTCAAACATTTGTTACCAGGGTAACTATTATTTCTTTATTTTTAGCTGCTTTAAACAAACAAACAAACCAAAAAAAAAAAAAACCTTAATCCCTGTTAACACTAACATACACTGACACAAAGACTTGCATGAAGTGGGTCAACCTTTGTCCTTCAGGTTTCTTCCTTTCAGCAATAACTGCAGTTAAACAAAGTGTTTAGTTTTTTGTGCTGTGCCAGTGTAGGTTGTTTATTCTGTGACTGCGTTGTCCTTGTGGCTGATGTGTGCCCTTCCTATCCATTTTTCCTCTTTTTTGACTCCCTCCTTGTACCCTGTTATCCTCTGTGTGTGTGTATATTTGTGTTTGTGTGTGATTATGTGTGCACATCCCAGGTACGGACACGAGACCTTCGCGGTTATTCTACGACTGGTGACTTTGTGCGTGCTGTTGTGGAAAACCTGCGCCATCGACCTATTAAATAAGACTTTTCATCACATGTTTTAACATAACCTGGACTCATGTTAGAGGGACTATTCACATTGTTTTGAAGTGTGGTTGTATGAGGCACTGACACAGTCATCAGCACTGACACAGGCCTGAAACCGTCTCCTCTGCCAAAGTCCATGAGAACATGACAGGAGCTGCTGATCTACTGCTGCCTACTGTGTTTCACTGTGCTAAATCCAAATAAAGGAATTAAATCAAATAACCAATTTAAGCTTATTGGTGGAGGCAGCGGTGGATCAGTAACTGCTGTATTTTATCATGTTAAAATGTTTATTTTCTCTACGGCCTTTGGTGTGGGACAGTGAGCAATCCTTCACAGTTCTCTAATGGTGGGATAAAGTGGTGACCATAGTCTTAAGGTATCATATATTTAAGCTGGTGTGTATTTTATTAGATGAGCCTTGTGTCAGGAGGCCAAAGTCATTTTTTCCTCGTGTCCCTGCTGGCAGCCATTTCCGTTGTGAGCGAGCCTCCAGCTGTCAGTGCTGGTTACACGTCTCTGCTTCATCCGATCACATTCACGTCCCGTCTCAGTGTCAAGTGTCACGTTTGAGATTTGTTTTGAGTTTGCTGATCGATCCAGTAAACCCAGAGATGCCTTGTGTTATGTTCTTGTACTTACTTTGTGTCCTAGCATCGTCAACATCATGCATCTTGGACACCAACAATCCACATCAGTTTGATTTTCTTTGTTTCTTGAAAACGTGCCTTACTGAGTCTTTGGAACTCTGTCTTCCTTCAGCTGCTTCCTTGTGTATGATTGTGGTGAAATACTGTACGTCAGCACCACTGGCTGTATTCCTTATTACTCACACTTCAACAGGCTAAAGGCTGAATGTCTCATTTACATTTGAGTTGCTTAAGGTTTTCAGTTTTGTCACTGAAATGCCATAAACGCAACACAATCCTGACATTGGTGTAATTGTGAAGGTAACCCCAAATGAATGCATCTTTAATAACACAGAAGGTGTTTATCAGGTGTGATACCATAGTATAATCATTTTACATTTTTATGTACTGTAACACTTTCACAGACGATGACTTAAAGGGGTAGTTTGGTTTTCTGACGTGTACTCTGACTGAAAAGATGGCTGACAACAAGGAAAGCCAGGTTTTAAACAAGGCTCATCTAATAAAACTTACAGCCACTCAACTCCACTGAATTTTAAGAGTATGTTTGCCTCTTTATCTCTCCTGATACGGTTGAGTTCTACGTCAAAACCCCAAATGTCTGACTTGGAAACTTAGAGCCACCTTACCAACCCCAAGATGGCTTCCACCACACAAACACTGCTGACTTTACTGTTAATATCACTTTTTTTCACATTTGCTTCACAGTAAATCAGCCCAACACATAGTTGCTGCTAATGTCCTTTTATCTGCTGTTTGTGTGTGTGCGCCACCAAATACCATGAATGGTGCCCCATGTTTTCTGCGATATGGAGAACATGGACACAATGAGCAGTAAAAATTAAATTGACCGTTAAGTGCCGTGAACAGGTCAGGACATTTTTTGACCTCAGGGAATTGCACTAAAAATAGCTCTCACATAAATATTAATGCATCAACAACAATAATGATAAAAAAAAAATATTATTAATATTAATATATTATTAAGTAATATTCTAACCTGTTGTTTTAGAAGAGGAGAGTTGTTAAAATGAGGGCTGTGAAGCATTCCGTGGAATTGTATTTTAGAATAGGTTTCACAAACGAGATACTTCATCTTTTGGCACATCAGCATCACATTGTCATAAGTATCAGGAATTCTTTAAAAAGAATATGCAAGAAAATGCTTCTTTTCTGCAGAAAGAACCAGACAGACTTGGAGGAAATGGTAGTTTTTGTGGAGGGGGAAATGGCTGGAACTGGTCGACTGCAGGGTTATCAGTGGATGCATCAGCAGGTCATTCAGAGGGGTTTTGTGGTTTCTCTAGTTTATCATATGAATCCATTATGAAACCACAAAACCCCTCTGAATGACCCGCTGATGCATCCACTGATAACGCTGCAGTCGACCAGTTGCAGCTATTTCCTCCTGGTTCTTTCCGCGGAAAATATGCGTTTTCTTGCTCTCCTCTTCTAAAACATGAGGTTAGAATATTATGACTTTATTCTTGTAAATTTACGACTTTAATCTCTTAAATTAAGGCTTTGTTCTCTAAGTCTGTGGAATTTTTTTTCCTCAATGTGGCCCCAATACTTTTAATAGATTTACATCAGTGTTGTTACTTTTTGTGGGTTTAGCCGTCAGAAGTGGTGAAATTAGCATTAGAGATGCACGATAGTGGACTCTGTCTATATATATTATTGGGAGTTGTTGGGCCGATAACTGATATGTACGCAGTATATATACTGTGTGTATATATGAAATGAACACATTTTGCAGTAGGTGTAGACGTTTACATTTTCTTCATTGTGCAAAATAAATAAACATAAAGATAACGGCTTTAGAGGGCGCCAGCATATAGAGTAGGTGGTTTCAGCTACTACATTATATATGATATTAGCCAATATTGTATGATAGCGATATCGTGCATCACTAGTTAGTATTTTTACTTTTTTTGCTGACTCATGATGGTGGAGAGTGTTGACCTGCGCCAGTGTAAAAGTGTGTCATGTTTTCATTTTGTTTCCATGTTCTTGACAATGACAAATGAGATCTGGTCACACGTGTGCTGTGATCTGAAATAAACAACTCTCTCTCGTCTCTTAACTGTGGTTTAACTCTGTTTTATCATGTGTATCAAACGCAGAACCCTTCCTGAGAACAGAGAGTGTACATGAATATATGCTGTATAATCCCTGTGAGTGCAGTTTAGAGGCTGTGATAGTGCATGTGGACATGTGTCGCTGCAGCTGTGCACACAGTAACACGCTGTCCTTATGTTTGCAACAGGTGCGCACTGGAGACCTGGGGGGCTACGCTACCAGCAACGAGTTCACCCAGGCTGTCATTGCTAACCTGGCAGTCTGAGCGCTGTGTTTGAAAATCTGTCAGCTGCTGAAACGCACACACACACACACACACACACACACACTCTTTTTCATTTAGCTCCTGTTAAATGATCTGTGACTGCACACATTCTGTCAAATATATTCCAGCGGCAGCTTAGGATGAGGGCCACAGTAGAGTGAATTGTTTTTGGGAAACTATGTTTTTTTTTTTTTAGAATTCTGAGATTAAAATTATAATTCTGAGAAAAAAAGTCAGAATTCTGAGATTAAAAAGTCAAATTCTAAGGGAGAAAATGTGGATGGTGAGGTCTTTTTCTTCACATGTGGCCTGAATCCTCAGCACAGTAAATGCAGATGAACAGCTGAGCTACTGAAGATATGATATACATATACAAGTCTGTTCTCTCTGTCATTTCTATTTAAAGCTTTAATCTCTGTCACCACATGATGTACTTTCATATTATTATTTATTAACTTCCAAGTTTTCTTCGCTTCAATGCTTCTTTAATGTTTAATGCCTCGCGGCGCTCGCAGATCTGCAGGAGCGGAAACTCAACGGTCAAAATAAAATGATTATATTATATGAACATTTCATGTCTCACTTTTTCTGACCAGCAAGATTTACAATACATGACATCATAATGACATTGCTGTGATTATTGTAAAAATGTGCTTTAGTGTTAGTTGTAGAAGTGGACTGATGTATAATGCAGATTATTTTTCTTTCAACCTCCGTCTGATAAAATATAAAAGTTTATTCATAAGACATCATACTGAAAAATGGCTCTTTATTTGACATCACATATGGTCTGTCTCTGTGATTCATCAATTATTCATTGATTACTAATCCACTATTTTGATAAAGGCTGAATCAGCTTGACGTTTTTTAATGCTGCTCCACATAACAAATACTAAATCATTACAACTGAATCATTTTGGATTAAGACATTTGAGAAAAATCAGTATTTTTTTCAACATTTTCTGACATTTGATCAACGACCAAATCAATGGATTAAAAAAAGGGACAGCAGAAATCCTCGACAGTTTACTGGATTAGGAAAATAATCCTTAGTTGCAGCTCGGCTACATTCTGCATTTCCTCTGCGCTGTACTGGAAAAATGACTGCAAAGACTAAATATTGAATACATAAAACAGTTAAATAATTTTAAAAATAAAGTTTTATGCATGACATTTATCAAGTTTTCTGAGAAAAAGCCCCCAGTATATAAACTTACATATGTCAAACTTGGCTGATGTAGTGAATAATAATAATGTGCTGTTTTAATCAGTTTTCCTCTAATATAATAAGAAAACTTGACTCATTGACTCATTGTTTTTATCAACTAATTATCAGTAATAATAAGAAATAGGTGGACGGTCCATGTATCATCCGGTTATTCAATTATTTATTTCAACGGAGGACACATGGACCGTGGACCTGTAAAAAAATAAAAATACAATTAGAGTACGATAAATGGTTATAAGCACTAAACATTTATTAAAGTCATTCACTTTAATGAAGTTATACGTTCATATATTATTCAAGGATCTATAACACTACTGTTTACATTGTTTCCCTTAAGGTGACACTTCATTTATGTATAATAACACTAAATAATCATGAATTAATTCTGATGTCACTGTGTTTTCATGTCTTGAACCACTGGTTCTAAAACTTTTTTTTATACCAAGTAACACCATCACCAACACCATCACCAACATTAAAATACAGCGATGTAAATATAATATTATTTTTATCATTATTATTTTTATTATTATTATTATTATTATTATTATTACTTAATTCATTCATTTTAACCTCCTGAGCTCATCTCTGCTCACATACCCTGGTTAATAAAGTAGAACAGTATTTCAGATTTACCACCACAGGAAGCTTGGTCTGCGCACCACAGTTTTAGAACCATGGTCTTGAGCAGGTTCCAGGTGCAGGGTTCAAAACCACTGAAAAAGTGTGTGGTTTGTTTAGTGATGCGTGTAGTGTTTGAGCTCGACCAGCAGGTGTCACTGTGGGCCACGCAGAAGCGGAGCGGAGAAGAGACGGGGCCTGGCCTGGGAATTCGCTGCTCGTTTCCCATTCTTCCGATGCAGACAGACACACAACATGGCGGACTAGAACAGTCGGCCGACGCGCCCGGATACAGCGGATAAACCGTGGGACTTCACACTCTAAAAGAAGAAGAAAGTACCCGGCGAGGGGACGGTGCTCTGGGGGCTAAAGTGAGGACTCTTACGGCGGGGGTTCCTTCCTAAACCTGGATGTAGGGGAGTGCAGTGACGGTGAAGTGTTGACTGTGTGTCCCAGATCGTGCTTCCCTCCTCTTCTATCACCCAGGTCCCCCCCACCCCGCTCTCACTGTCGGTTCCTGGGGTGTGGAGTCTGGGGCCGGGGTTGAAAAGCGTGGAAGCGAAACAGGAGGATAAATTCCAGCTTGGCTTTGATTTTTTTTTTTAACCCCCCCACTCCTTTTTTCTTCTCGGGTCTCCTCTCGGCTGCTTCCAGGAGTTCGGGTGAGTTTTCCTGTTTTTGTTGCGTAAAGCCCATGATCACACTTGTTACAATGTCGCTGTAGCAGCATGTTTCCTCTCTGGCTGTAACGTTGTGTCACAAACAAACAAACAAACAAACAATCAATCAAACTCACACACACACACACACACTGGCCCCCCCAAACACATTGACACAGAAAAGCAGGCGTATGCAGGGAGTGCAGTGCTCTTCAAATAGTTGTGAGTCTCCTTGTGAAGCGTGAACATTTCAGAAGTAGCTCGGAGGCAGGGAGGGATTTTTTTTTCCCCTTTTTTTTTGGCGAAGGGGAGTCTAAAGAAAAATGGGGCTTTTTAAGTGTTGAGAAGTCTGAGCCTGTTGTGCAACACAGATGCTGTTTCTGTGACACAGGAAGAGAAAATGAGGCGTCACATTTGCCCTGACTCACTACAAAGTGAGGATGCGACAGGAGAGCTTACGGTTTTATCATGTATCGAGATAAAAAAAAAAAAAAGAGTCAATATTGTATTTTACATCACAGTGATTTGAATCTAACTTGCCAACATATAGTTGTATTGACTTATTTTGAAGTGCCATAAGGTGGAGCCTTTATAATGAAATCAAATATTTTTTTCTAAATACCTTACAAATAAATTTCCTGTCAGCAACTATTTGTAAAGAAATGAGGCATCAGATTTGCAGCTCTCACTACAAAGTAAGGATGTTGCTTACTTTCATGGTGATTCCCTGTTATCGTGATCATTGCAAAACATTGTAATCATTAATATATCACGTGAGTGACATGAAAATGCAGTCTAACTTGCCATTACCAGAGAAAATGTTTGACTTTTTATGTTGTTTTTTACACATTCGGGCCCACCACTCAATATCATGTTATAATAAGAACATGGGCAGTGTGAATATAATACTAAATACTTTTATGTTTGCTAACAGTATTTTTTTAGTCATTTAAATGTATTATATTCAACATTAAATTACATATATGTATGGTATAAGCTTGTTTGGTGTTTTAATTAAAGTCAATAATGTTATTATTCACTTAAATTGACCAGACTAGATGCTGATTGGGCCCCAGGTCATTTAAGTTTGACCCCCCTGCTCTACATGTCTGTGTAGCAACATGTCTACAGTTAATCATGAAACAGTTCTATGTGTATGACTGATTGACTTGAAAGTGATGTTAACAGTATTATGGAGGCAGCCGTCTTCCAATCCCATGTCAGGGCTGGTACCGTTGCTCTGTCTACAATGGAATGCACCATAGTTTGTAAAGTTAATAAGACGAGGATACAGTATCTCACTCAGTATCTGTCTGATTCTAGCCAAAACGACTGGATCGTAAAAAAGGAAAAAAAAAGATTGGATACTATTAATGATGTGATACGATTTAAAGGCTTCACGTTCTGTAAAGTGAGACATTCCCCACCACTGTCATGTGACCAGGGTATGAGTGAGGCCTTCTAATGTCAGAGCATTATATTTGTCTGGTAACTTCTCGTATTAATAGCCAAAGTGTGACAGATCCCGGAGTTGTAGAAATTGAGAGTTGTGATATCTAGGGCCGCAACAATGAATTCATTCTTAAATGACTCATCGACTCATCGACTCATTGATGAAGTTTTGATTTGAATTTGCTTTAATGTGAATATTTTGTGGTTTTTTTTGCTCCATGTAACCAAGAAATGTGTGGACTAAGTGATTACTCGATTAATTGAGAAAATAATGGACGGATGAATTTGTGAAAATAATTGTTAGTTGCAGCCCAAGTGATATTGGTCTTGGAAAGGAAAAGCGATATTGAACCATCCCTAGCTAGTAACCTGTTTTAAAAAAGTGTAAGTCATGTTTTTTAGTCACATTAGTCCAAAAGGTTCATCTTGGGTGGGTGGAAGTGGGGCCCACAACAGGAAAGAGATGGCCCTAGCATTAACACACATGCTGTTTCATATCCATGTTTCTTATTGTGCTCTCTGACACAGTGTCTCATGAGTGTGCATTCCCCTTCACAACCTCTCCCAAAGTTTCTTTTTCTTCCTAATGATTAATACCACCCCCCCACTCTCACTCTCTCTCTGCTGGGTGTAACCGAGCATACCATTTCCATCTTGTGGGTGTTGAGTTTTTGTTGTTGCTGTTGTCCATGTCTCACTTTGTCTTCACTTGGAGTGTCTGCTCTGTAAATCATGGACTATTCCTTTACGGACTGTGTTTGACAAAAATCACCCACACATATCGCTGTGACTACAAAAGACTACAGCCGCCTTATTTGGGCCAAATGTCATATCACAGCTCACTGCATGAACACTGCTTCAGGGAAAGTCATGTTACCATGTTAAAGGGATAATTCATGTGTGGTTGTATGAGGTATTGACACATTGTCAGAGTTGATGCATCCAGAAGCAGCTCTAGACAAAGACATAGATGCCAGTAAGGACACGAGGAAAAGCAGATTCCTGCAGTCACACCTGCTCACTGAACATCTGTGATATCTGAAGTATCAGATTATATCTGACTGCCTCTAAAATCTCCGATATAAGGGGCTCTGTGTGTTGGATGTAGATCACGTGATTACAACAACAGCGTGTGTGTGCTACTGCTATTTCAGAAGTTAAGCATTTTCCTTTAACCTCTGAAATCAGAGGCTACGAATCGAGCTAGCCGTTAGCACCACACTAGCTCATCCTAAGACAAGCTGCTAAAAGAACATTATTTCATAAACCAGCGCCACCTGTCGACTTTCAACAGCCTCCATTTGTTAATTATACCCCAAAAACCAGCCATCCCAAGAGCTTTGTGTGTTTTAAATGTGTCCTGAAGCTCCACACACAGAGCTAAGTACGTCTGCGGGGCCGGGTCCCCGGGCTCTGGGTTTACCTGCGGGACGAGTCGCTCACCCTGTGTGGGTTGGGCTTGTCCAAAATAGTGAAATCAAGGGTGGTGTTCTCTGATAACACCCCCATTAGCGCTTGGTACTTTCCTCCTGATGAAATTAACCATAGACTGTATGAAATTAGCATGGCAAAAAATCCAATATTCTTATGTTGAAGGTTGAAATTGATGTAACCCATTGGTTAATAATAAATGGGTCAGTTTTTCTCATACCTGCTGTTGCTGACTATTGTTCTCTGTTTAAGTACTTGATCAAGCTTATTCTAACATTCCACACTACAAAATGAGTCATTATAAGTATGTATGATTCGTGCTGATATCGGTATCGGCCAATACTCAAGGCTGCAATATCGCTATCGTATCGGAAGTGAAAAAGTTGTATCGGGGACATCCCTACTTTGGAGAGTTTCCTGTGAATTACTAAACTAATCATTGATTTGAGTGTTTTTTTTTTGTTTTTTTTTTCATATATTGATATATTGCCTAATGTAAAAAAAACCAGGTCTGAACAGGGTCAAATGCTGCATCTGAAGCCGCACCCCACTGTGTACTAACAGGTCTACATTGACCTTGGTTAGTCATGTCTTTACATGTTCGTCTCTGTCCCACACAAGCTGTCAATCCACCATAATTGTTGAGCAGCCCCATCTCATGACACAGAGGCATGGAGGTGTTTTTTGGCTGTGCAGCAGAGAAAGGCAGCTGTAATCATTCTGCTCACTCTCTGTTTTCATGTCCTCTCCAGCCAGAGACTGCTTCCTGTGTCGGGATCCTTAAAGAGTTGAGCTAAAGTGCTCCAGGGATCCTCACACCACTTTCACGATTGGCCTAGTTTGTAATATTTAAAACAAGTGCAGGTAGAAATCGCCCTGTTGGTACGTTGAAGTTTTCAATGGGTGTTTTTTGAAAATCCCATTTCACATTGTCAGGCTGCTGACACAATATGTTGAGTGGGCTGTTTGTGTGGGGCTGGAAGGTGTACTGTGTTTTTGTTTCCACCTGTTCCACCATGTTTTATCAGTCAGCCTCTGTTGGGGTAAACTAAGCTGAGTTGTATGGGATTATGATGCATCATAGAGCCTGTTTGCAGCTACATCTGATTTGTCATTTGACCATTATGGCATTTATTTGGAAAAACAGGAAATGGCGTAATGTGATAACTTACCTTTTCATAGATAAATTATCTTTCTATAGAATCATTCAGTGTTTATTCCTTCTGTACGCGTCGAGTAGTTCATATTGAGTAAATCACTTTTTTACACATGGTTCTGTATGTTTCGTAGCTGCTGTACATGTAAAGCGTGATACAAATTAGATTGAGCCAGGCTCTTGTAGTTGCACTCAATAGAACTCCATGTTTTGACAGGGAACCCAAAACAGACGATGACGGCGAGAGAAACTGAACCAATCATGTGGCTGGAACAGCTGCAGCCGTGTCACGTGACAAGCAGGAATTTAGTGAGAGCGAGTCAAAAGAGAAAGCTGCAGTGAAATTAGTTTCATGTTAAAATCCATTATTTCCTCCTTTCTTAATAGAAAAGCAGCCCGTTGACATTCCACGACGGACTCAGTCATGCTGCGTTATCTTATTTTAGTCAGTTTTTCCACCTCCACAATTTCTTTTTAATGCAAGTTCAGTTTGAATCCAAAACCAGTTGAGAGCCATAGATGTAAATATTTATATTTGCCCCTGGCATCAGTCACCGAGATGACAAAAAAACCCTCTTGCCCTTCATATTCAAACATATCGTAAGAAGCAGGCCTGAGTAGTCTCTCAATACACTGCATGGAAACTGGCATGAAAGAACATTCTGGAGACACACTGTCATGACACTGTTGTCACACTAATGGCTCTTTTCCACTATGGTCCCGCCTCGCCTCGCCTCGGCACGGTTCAGGTCGCATCTTCACTACAAAAAAAGTACCAACTCAACGTGGGCGGAGTCATCACTGCACAGCTGTGTGAAACTGCGCTGACTTTGTTTTATACGCAACACAAACAAGTGACTAGTGACTAGTAAAGCAGTTGTTTTCAGTGTAACTGAATCACTAGAATCAGTTCATTAAAAGTGTTTGTTCAGTTCTTCTTCCATGACCAGAGCACAGACTCCTGTTAAATGTAGAGATTTTAGACATTTCCTTCCTATTTGTTGGACATTAACCCACGTTTTTAAGTCTTTTTAACTGATCTACAGTTCCACATTGTTTGGCTTGATTTTTGTGTCCGACGTCTCTTCCTGTGACGACACTCTGACCAATCAGTGGCCAGCAGTCGCGCATAGTTCCTACTCATGCTTGGAACCGTACCAGAGCAGGTACGACAAAAATAGTACCTGGTACCATGTTCTATGCTGGTGGAAACACTACTTAACCGCGCCGCGACGAGATGAAAAAAAGAAAAGATGCCCGGCTTCAGTTCTATACTGAATGTTAAATTATTATTTTTTGTTTCAAATATTTACGTTAAGAAATGGCAGAGGTGTCAGTGAGTCCGGTTTATCCGTGGCCCTCCAGCTGCCCCGGTTGGCCCCACACTGTGCTTTAAGGTCACGGTGGCTTCTGTGGGGAAGCCATGCTTTGCACCTCCACATCCTCTCTGTGTCCATTGTGGGAAGGACTGAGAGGCTCCTGGCAATGCCCCGTGAGAACCCCCCACAACGAAGCAGACACACAGCGGAGCCTCACCGACTCTGAGTATGAGTGAGTTCTCTTGATCCGTCCAGCCTCGTGCAACCAAAATCATCATTACAGGCTTAATAACAGACAGGGCGGTCACTCCGGCCTGTGTGATTTAGCCAGCGCAGTAATCCCGTGCCTCTCTCGGTCTTTCAACTTGCCAGCTCATGAATGAAGCCAGCAGGAACAGTAACCACACCAGCATGGGAGTAGTATCCCTCAGAAAGGGAAGTCCAGAGGATTGTGGATTGTATGTGGCACCGGGGATGTATAATCTGTGGTCTGTCTCAGAGTGAGAGTCGTAGTGGCTCAGAGTTGGGCCTACTTCACTCTCCTGTGAAGGGAAGCATTCACTGTATTCCTTTTGGCCCCAGAGCCCCTCCCTCCATCTCTCCCTCCCTCCAGACATAGAAACAGTATTAATATGCCATGAATGGAGACGGACAGAAAAGCATTATCTAAGCGCTGCAGCGAGTAGTGAGGTGTGGGATGCCATGTTTCCCTCTGCATGAATGGTGCAATCTGCTTGACCACCACCACTGCTGGTGTCATGTCAGCAGAGGCTGCAGGGACTGTGCTCGTCTGGTTTCCTGTAAGGGGTGCAACTATTAAAGGATTACTAAATGAACCGCCTATCAAGTGAAGGTTCCGTTCTCAGTCGAATCCCCATCTTGAGCTGATCATGAATTCATGTGGTCTCTGTCTGAAAAGTTGCTTGTTTCTTCGTCGGAGCTCACAGGTGAATAAAAAAGCACTGGTGAAATCCACAATCTCTTGAGTGGGAACTCTCCATATTAAATGACTACCTTGCATTGATCGTACGTCTTGGCCTTCCTTCCGTTGTCATGGCGATGTAATTGGCCTGCCTTTTATGTTCGACCTATAAGTGTTCCTTTCACTGTGTGAATGAAATGGCATAGGAACAGCCCGGCCTTTTCACAACTGTGTGATTTCAGCCCTATGAGGTCTGCACTTGGCCACAGGAGGCTGTACTTGCATGAGCAATGGACCAAATTCTGCACGATGCTGTCGACTCTGACACAGTATATGACAGATTTAAATGTTCACAGGATCTGTGAAGTTAAGATTTCTGTAACGTAAGAACTGTCTACACTGTTTCTTGGGTACATCTGTATTTTTAGTACATCCTGTCTCTGCAAATGGCATTGGTTTGGGATAATGTTTGTTTAAATAAAGCTAGATCAGGAAACAACACTTTTAAAGGGATAGCATTCATTCCCTGCCTACCACTTTATATTCCACATGAGGGTCGCGGGACTGCTGAAGCCAGTCCCAGGTGACCTACAGCAGGGTGAAAGGCGGGGGTCACACTCATACAACATACAGATACACACTCACGACACATTCACACCTATGGTCAGTATAGAGCAGGGGTGTCAAACTCAAATGACCTGGGGGCCAATGAGCATCTATTCTGGTCAATGGGGGGCCAGAACAGAGGAGGAAAAAAAGTGGGAAAAACATGTGGGTGGGCAATATGAGCCTTTTAAAATTACAACACTATATTCTATCATGATATCGCAATAAAGGTATTCATGAGGATATTTCACAGAATTTCTAAGTAAAAGTGATTGTTTTGTTATGGAAGGATGTATACTTCACAATAATAAATAAATCTAAAATTAAGTGAATAATAACATTATTGACTTTAATTAAAACACCCAACAAGCTTATGTATACTGTACATATATGTAATTTAATGTTGAATATAATACATGTAAATATGTGATAATTAAAACTGAATGTCGTATTATTACTATTATAAAAAGTACTGCAAATTAAATAAAGTATTTAGTATTATATTCACGCTGCCCATGTTCTCATTATAACATGATAAAAGAAAAGTGCTAAAATTCTGTTTGCATATTCTACAGGATGAACTTCAGCACATGAGAGCTAGTGTAAGTAATGCAGGGTTCACAGTATGTTAAAGCCCACATAGACCGGAAGCTCCAATTAATGCTGTGTTTGTGTGTGTATCTGCGTCATTACCTCGTTTATGAAACCCTAAAGTTTCAGAACAAACAGTTCAGCCACTGCTGAGAAAATAGTGTTGTACTTCCTTAATTTGATGTCGTCATCAAAAATCCTCACCACTCCTCTCACCACTGTAGCGCCTCCTGGTGCGGGCACTAGTCCGGGCACATCCGGTTGCGTACATTCAACCGCAGAAGAAGAAGAACTACTCTCGTTGTAGCTGCTGAGATGCAGAGCATCCACCGTGCCAGAGGGGGAGCTGTGTATCTGAGAGCTGGCCTATCGATTACGTCACTTCCAGATACCTGGCCAATCACAGGACAGTGGGAAAGCTCTCGTTGGCTGGCCAATCACAACACAGTCCACGTTCTGGGGGTGTGGTTTTGGTCTGAACGGCAGTGAGGAGATATTTTGATCGGCTCATTTGCAGCGATTAGGAGGTTTTTAATCATGAAAACAACGGCAGTTGTTGAACGGCAGTGAGGAGATATTTTGATCGGCTTGTTTGCAGCGATTAGGAGGTTTTTAATCATGAAAACAAGTTCATATATGTAAGTAGACCTCCACACCATGTGTGATACAAGCATTCTATGTCACCTTTAAGATAACAGGAGCAGCTTTGAACGAGATGCATTCGAAGACCTTGGTAAATGTCAACACTTCTGCGAGATCTGCTGCACATGGATGTATTATAAGAACTGGATAGAGCACCGCCCCTTTGACTCAGTTCAGTCCTATGAAGCTTCTCGAAACCTGCAGACTCATGATTGTATTATTAGGAACAATACCAACTTGTTAAAAAGTAGTTTTAGGACTCCATATTCTTTCACTCAACATGTTTATCTTCAGCACATTTGTTCATCACATTTAAAAGTAACTTTATGAACAGATAGTGATGATAAGACGAGCAGTGAAGTGAAGTGAAGTGAGCGCAGGTCTCAGTGCATCACACGGTCACACCGCCATCTGTGTCACGATGTCCGGGACTGAACTAGCATGTCAGTCTCCTCTCCTCAATCAATCCACACAGCAGCTCATTAATACATCAATAATAGGTTGAAAATGAATGCTAATGGTGGGAAAATTGGGCAACATGAGTGTTTTGTTGTTGCAGTACCACGAGTGACCACCGGAGACAATTGTATTCAAGGCAGAGGGGCCGGCGCTCAATCCAGTTCTTGTAATGCAGCTTCAAGATGCATTCAAAGAACCTCAGAAAAGTCATCACGTCTGCAAATACACAACAGGTCCACTGACTAAATGCTCACTGCTGCCTCCTCGTGATTACAGCGGCATCACAAATTAAGCAGTCACTGGAGAAAACACTTGTTTTGTGTCCCTTTATTATCACAGTAACTGATTATAACTGACTTTTTTATTATAATCCAATAACTGAATACTCATGCCCATCCCTATAGTGAATACATTGTGTGTGTGCCTTAAGCTGACTCCCTTGCACCGTGAATCAGCTTGAGACACTGAAGCTCTCTCTCTAAAATCCTGGCTGCCACACAGCAGACACCAGAACAAACTGGTTTTAGTCTCTGTACAAAAGTCTCGGTAAATAAAATCTACTCCTTTTTAGGTCTACAATTGCTGCTTGAACTTGACAAAAAACAGCCTTTAACCCTCATATGACCATTATGATGATCAGGCTTCCTGGATTTATATTGATTTTGTAGAATTGTCAAAAAATGTTCAATGAGTGAATTCTTCTGCCCCTTTTCCCAAGATAACTTTCACTTTCCATATCTGGTAGTTATTCAACCGTTTAGGAGTTACGGTACTGAGAGGCTGACGTCACAAACGTGTGACACGCTGGTTTTCTAATTAAAAAATTAAGAATATAACAGTATATACTTATTGGATTGGATATTCCGGTATCCATCAGTCTTTTTCCTACCACTTTATCCTCCATGTGAGGGTCGCGGGGGGTGCTGGTGCCAGGATTATGGTAAATGGTTTTGTATTTATTTAGCACTTTTCTAGTCTTGATGACCACATCAAAGCTGCTGTACACTACATTTTCTATCACTCATCTTTTATACCCACTCACCCTCTGCTGGCACAGCTGTCAGGAGCAATGTGGGGTCAAGTGTCTTGCGGCACCGGGAATGTTACGGCCTCCTGTAAAGAATAACTTACACGGCTCAGTACGGCCATCAATAATTCTGATTTATTAAACAAATTTGTCATTTCAGACCAAAAAATAATGAAAGCAAAGGATTGGTCATCCCAGCAAAATAATAAGAAGGTGGGTAGCGTCTGGGCCGTAGCACCTAGCACGTCCCCAAAAAGAAAAATAGATGAAATAAATAAAACCCACATACAGGACTGCTGGTAACCTCCAATCAACTAGAACTTGAAAAGGCAAACAAGAATAATTTCTTAAGTCGCCAAAATCATCTATGGTGGGAAGACGGCCTGCTAGCTGACCATTCTCTCTTTCCTCCTCCTATTGAACTTCCCTCCCCACGATGATGCTTTGTCCCTCTCCACTCACAGCGCAGGGATTTCAGTCACTGTAATGAAACACTGGTGAGTGGAGAGGAAAGACAGGGAAGAGACCGTATTTCACCGACTTACAAACACACACATTTTTAAGAAAAGGTCAAATAGAGCTCATAACTGACCATTCTAACACGTCCGAATTAAAGATATTTGTTCAGTACGTCCTCCATGACCGGAGCGCAGACTCAGTCTGATACAGTCACACTGTTCGGCTCGATCCTTATGTAAGACGTCTCTTCCTGTGACGGCACTCTCGCTGTTTTCCGCGCACGCTGTCATGTTGATATTGTCAGAGAACTAGTGGAGGGAGGGGGAGAGGAATGGAGCAGAGGGAACAGGAGCTGAGTGAGCGCAGTAAAAAGGACAAATCAGAAACCCCCTGGAAGAAGTGGGTGTGTGTTTGCCTGTGTCTCATTTGCATATAAAGGGACCATGCCCAAAACCGAGCGTTCTGAAAGGGGCGGTTTTGGCAGCGTTATTGAACTGCTATGGTGCTTTTGACCAAAGCATGTCACTGACATGTTCATTAGGACACCAGGGAAGTATTTTAACTTGGAGAAATAGGGTATAATATGTCCCCTTTAACACTTATTGACTCTGGATACTTTGGGACTGATTTCTCCTAATTTGACACTCTGCACTGCTGTTATTCCTCTGTCAGTCAATCGTTACAGTATGCTCTTGTAATCGTAGTGTGGGTAAAGTAAATAGAGGAAAAGGTTTTTTGCACCCTGTCACATTTCGGTGTTGGGTTTCATATTCCCTGCAGGCAAATCACAGATTTTTTGGCTTGTTGCAGTTTTGCAGCTCACTCCCACTGGTGGCTTCTGTGAAGGCCTCACTTCTAATTGCCTCTGCGTTGTCTGGCCGGCATGAGATGCACGCTTAACGTTTGGAGCACATTCATTCACGAATGTGAATGGGAAATATTTGTCAGTTTGACGGTGGATAAATAAAAGTATGTTATTGATTGAATCTGTTGAATGAAAATAGGTGTTGAGGTGGTTCAGTAGGAAAAGGTTTATGAGCCATTTGTCAAACATTATTAGGGCCCGTTTGAAGCTCTGACAATGAGTCATGTAAATACCTTTAATGCTAATGTCCTGTTTATATCTGGCTTTTTAAATGTGATGTCTCTTGCACCCTCATATACCCTTCTTTGGCGTGAGAGAGCGACACTTTGGTTGTGTTCACAGCCTCACAGATGAGAATTAATGTGCACTGCTCGGTTTCAATTAAAAAAAGCACAAATATTTCTGCTCCAGAAACACCTGCTCTACACCAGTGTTTCAGATCTCTGTGTGTTTTTATGTGGAAACTTGGGCTGTGTTTAAGTGCTTGTCCACACAAGTCTCTGTGAGTGTTACTTTTATCTTTTGTCTCTACGTGGAGCCCTGAAATGTTATTTTTTGAAAAGGGTCCCAGAGTGGGAAGATCTTAAAACCTCTCCCATGCGTTTTCATGAAGTCAACCAATACACTACTTTGGGGGAAATGATGATGTCATAGTTCCACTTTTCTTATGCTTGCATTCACTGTAGCTTACCTCCGCCATCGTCGTCTTCTTCTTGTGTTTGGAGATAGTTTGGTCTTTTCGCTTTTTGACTGTTATTTTCGCCCTGGCTTTCTTCCTGTTTCTGTGATTGTGTACATTGTAATGTATACGTATTTGAATAAAGCTTTGCTTAGAACTTGCACACCGGGCACATGCTTCATGTCTTCTTCTGACTTTTTGGTGTAGCACTGTTAGAGCGCCACATTATGTACGGCACAGGTACCGCCGACGCCTACGAAATATAGCCTTTACCGTGACATTTTTTTACATGTTATATGGCCTTACCAGGTCATCTTGGGCCTAATCCTAACCTCGCTTCTTCTCCATGCCGAACCCTAAACCCTGGTGTGCTCTTTCCCCCGAAATGGAGTTGTTTCTTGTGTACGTGATATACTTGGAAGCCGTCTCTTCTTACACTTTTCTGAGATTTCTCTCAAAATCCTCCTATTGCAGTGAAAACTTTGGGACTTCTAGCTTTGGGAATAGTTGCCGGCGCCGGCTTTTCATTGGCAGCTGGCCCTCAGCATGTCACTTCTGGCCCACAGCCCTCCGGAAAATCCTCAACCATGGCTTACCTCCTCGTCACTGCCTGTAGTTTGCTATGATTGGTCAATCGGTGTGTCTTTAGGACGGTGCATGAGGTGGACTAGACAATAGTGGGATTTGGATGAAAACCCTTATGTGTCTGTGCAGAGCATAGAACAGCAGTGGATAGAATGTGCCATAGACGATACGATCTCTCCGTTTTGGCAGATCGTCAGGACTTTCAAATCCTTCACGATCTAATATCGTCATAGTATTTCAATACATTACAGTCTATCTTGTCATCAGCCCTGTATTTGGATGTCTATCATATCACCAGATTCTTGTTGTCTCGTTGTGTGTGTGTGTGTGTGTGTGTGAAAGAATTGCATCTGTCCATGCTCATCTGATGATAGGGGCTCAGAGCAGACAGCTGAAGCGCAAGCTGAGGCGAAAAAGCTAAAAGTGGCACAAATGGAAGCATTAAATGAAGGATTCCCTTCACCCACTCCCTCGTCTCAGAAAAGAATCCCACACGTTTACACAGACACACTCGCAGGAAAACTGCTGCTTCTCAGGAGGCTCAAACACATTAAGGTACATCTCTGGAGAGTCGCAATGTCAGTGCTGCACAGTCTCCAGGAAGAACGCTCGCTCCCGGGCTCCAGCAGCATCCGTGAGGTTCTGGCTAGCAACAGCACCGCCTCGTATCAGTTACACCAACACAGTGACACGTCACCAAGCCTCCCCGGATGGCATGCAGAAAACAATGAGTCATGCTTCATTAAGAAAAACATACCATTAGTATCCTTTGTCTATCGCACCCCTTTTAGCCTAGTAAACCCAGTGTTGCACTAATTCACCCTAAACAGAATTGCAGGAGTAGGGCTATTTCAGCTCAGTCACTACTTTTAATGAGAAGTGAGTAAGGGGGCACTGAGGTAGTAGAGTGTATGTTTTTTTTGGGATAACAATGAATTGTTTAGGTTCAAAAAGAAATGACAGGGGTGGAAAAAAGCACTTTGATTTATGACGCAAGTCTGGAAAAATGTAGGTACAGGGCGACACAGTCCGGCGTGCTGTCAATAAACGTATGGATCAATAATTTTGGCCTTATCTTGTTGTGTAAGTGTGTAAAACAAACATGAGTGCAAAGTTATTTTGGAGAACATTAAATAGGTCCAGTTATTTTTTAAGCAAAAGTGTCAAACATTTACTGAATGCAGCCTTTAAAATGTGACGATTGGCTACTTGTGTGGGTCGCTCTGTATGTGGCAGTAAATGGAATAGGTTTCTGGCTGTTCAGTCTAAAAAGCATCTTGAAGACAGAGCTTTAAATAATAAAAAATAATAAGATAATTCAGTTTTTTCCATATGATGTTAGGCAGTGAAAAAAGGAACCAAGTCCAGCTGTAGCAGAAGGGCATGAAGAAGCAAAATATGGCACAGTGTGGAGAGTTGTGCAGCAGAGTCAGAATGTTTGACTGCGATAAACCCGCTGTCAACATTACTGTGGATGAAGCTCTCTTTCCAACAAAGCTAAGATGCAGATTCATCCAATTCATGTGCAGCAAACCAGACACATTTGGCATCAAGTTCTGGCTCGCTGCCGATACAAAATACACAGTGAACAGCGCACCATACCTGGGAAGAGACGAGAGACGGAGGCCAAAAATACAGAGTCGTCGTGCCGTGGCGCCCAGAGTCGCGAAGTCTATGGAAAATGAGTTTCTACTTCTCACTTGTTTGATAACATCAGTAAAAACCTTCCCGTGGAGTTAATGGTCTCAATCGTTATTGTCAGGTCGTCTTCGCTAGAACACGATGTCAGTTATGTAAATCATTTTTGACATTTTGAGAAAGATGTATGATAAAGTACGGCAGATATGGGTGGACGCCACTTTCCGGCAAACGAGAGTTCAGATTCTGATGAGTGACGTCACGACTGCTTGCAACTCGGTGTGCCTTCAGTGTTGGGAACCATCTTGACACCCAGATGCTCTTACTTACTGAAACATGCTTGCGGGGGTGGGGACACAAAAACAGATTTTTAGTCGCTTAATAATCTATGTCTAAGAATAAATTTACTAGTCGACTAATTATCAGCCCAGCATTGGTAACGATTACCGGTAGTGGTGTTTTATTTCTACGATCATCAATATTAAGTTATTAAAAAGTGCCCTTCTGTGGCGGGAGTCCCTTACTGCTTATTAGAATCCTTTTAGCAAGTGTCCAAAAAAAAAGAATAAAAGGCTGTGCCATTAATTGTTGCTCCTAGCTCATAAGAGGGCAGTTTCACAATTTGGGGACATTTTAAAATGTTAAACGTACGTCGTACTGATGAACATGATTACTAAATTAATTGGCAACTATTTTAATAATCAACAAGTTGTTTGAGGTTTTTTTTTAATACTTGAAACTATTTGTCTCATACTTATTTGCAGCTTCATAATTGACAAAGAAATCATCAAAACTGGAGCATAAGACATGAGAGAACATCATTATTTTCTGGACCAAACAAGTACTCGTTCAGTCAAGAAACTAAACAGATGACCCGATTATGAAAATAATCATCAGTTGCAGCCTTAAAACATTTGTCACCAGCTTCTTTCAGTCACACGAGAGTAAACCGAGTGTCAAACAAAAATAGAGGCATTGTGATGATGAGACTACCATCTAATATTTGTGTTTGATTGAGAGAAGGATAGCAACAATTGGATTTCAAGGTTAATAGACTTGCTCATTATGCCGTTCTGCGCTAAAGCCAGAGTGAATGTAACTAATCCAGTGAAAGAGCTCAGTTCGAAACAGCAGAAGACGATTGGCTCTACTACAGCTTTCACCGCCCAATTCATCCTCTGCACACTGATGTGATAATCTGTGATGTAAAGCATCAGTTTCTGTGCGGTAGCCCCTGCAGTGTTTGGATCAGGGTCAGTGCTCAAGGCAGACGGGCTGGATTATTCCAGGGTCAGGAACAAGGGATTAGGTCCTGAGATTATTACACCTCAATCAGGAAGACAACAGCCTCGGCCTGTGGAGATAATAGCGTCAGTCATCCAGCATGCATCATGCTTCCTGTCATCAGAAACCTCTGGTAGCTCATCCTCATATCATTGACTAAAGACTGTCCTAAGTGATGATTCACTGTCACTGCAGGATTTAAATGTGACACTAATTCTGTTTTGGTCATGCTCTGGGCGATGAACACACACACACACCAGATAACTGACGAGCATAACACATTTTTGTGATGAAACTCTTAGAAGGAGTTTAAAACATTTTCAGTGGTCAAAAGAATGTTCCAGTTTCCAGAGCCTGAGGCAATGTCTTATAATACCTTTACAAAATACTCCATGTCCCAAAGATATGCTTCTCACAGTCATGAAAAAACAGAAAAGTCTTCCCTTTGGAGAAGCTGAGACGAGATAAATGAACACTTTATACCGTAGTATATCATAAACTATCTATGAGATCTGAGCACTGGTAGTCCTCAAACCGTCATATTAAAGTGTGAGTTCAGGCTTTTTAAAGTGTGATTTTTAGCAGGTACTGACTGCACTGTGCCCATTTCTAAAAGTAGCGTTCGTCACTTGATCATTTTCACAGACAGCCTTTTCTCTCTGGAAACTGAACGTTCTAAAGCGCTCACATATCCACACCAAAGTCCATGGAGAGAATCACCGATTGTGCCGTGCAGGGACGCGTGAGCTGCTGCTTATTTCATGTGGAAGAGTGAGTGGTTTAAAAAAGTTGAGTTTCCTGTTGTTGAAGTCTTGTCTTATGGTGAAATCAAATGGCTTGCGTCCCTGCTTCAGCTGGGTTTTCAGTGGGAGCGGTCCGTCGCGTCTCAAACTTGTTTTTGGTGCATTCCATTTACGTCAGAACGGGGAGTGACGTCGGTCCTCGTTCACCGCACTACAGTTGAGAAGTCTGTGATGACAAAAGTCTGTTTTCATGACATCATGCTTGTGCAACCGTGTTTTTCTAGCATGTGACCTCGTGATGACACCTTTTTCCAGGCTCACCGGACAACATCACAGACTCTGTGATGCTCTGTTTCCTTACAGTTGAAAAAAAAATACAGTTGCACAAGCAGGATTTCATGAAAACAGACATTTTCCATTACAAAGTTGGAAATGCATCTTGAGCTAGCTATTGTTAGTGCGGTATTTTGCACTAGGGTTCTCAAAATTGCCCCAAAATTACGTTCAAATAAAAAAAGCCCATAGGTTGGAACCATTTGAATATCAATATTTGCACATTATGTCAATAACAGGTGGACAAACTAATACAAGGAGACATAACTACTTGTATAGATATTTTTATTTCAGTGTTAACATGCCTAAAACATACCTACACATTACAAAACAAGTTAATAGCCTATACTGTTACACTTTTCAGACCGTAGACCTCTCTCTATTATGAATGAAGCGAGTTTCTTCGTGCACGCCTCTTGCCATGCTGCAGACAAACTGCTTGCCCTCATGTTGCCTGTGGTGGAATGGCTAAGCTAACTGTAGCTTACACATCTTGCGTATCTCGATGTTCCGCGTTTTTGCCATCGACTGACCAAAATCCCAAGTATTACCAAACGTGTGACTTTGTCTCTGCTGCTGTTTGTTAGCTTGATGCTGATCCTAAATATCTTCTCTTTTACTTCCAGGATCACGCTGTGCGAATGAGTGACTGATGCCAACTTCGCTTCTTCAGGTACTTTACACTCTGTAACACTATACATCAAGTATTCCAGTTTACTTTCAGATTGAAGAGTGTTACCTCTCGAGAATGAGCGTGTGCCTTCAGGATAAAAGATAAATACAGTGCTTAACACATTTGTTAGACCACCTGTCATTAAAACATGAAAACATCAATATTTTAGAAGTCTTTTAAAACTAAAAATGTTGTTTATTTGAAGAATTACAAACTGAATTCACCTTTTTATACCCACATGTGAGCTGCCTCGCTAGGCGTCTCTGAGAAGTCACACATGAATCAAGCAATTTGATTTTATTATTTTTTACATTATTATTTCTTAATCAAGAAAGCTATTTCTTAATCAAGAAATAATAATATGCTTTACTATTTGGTCTGTTTTACAGTCAATTAGAAAGATATAATTTTGGTTAAAGAGCTTCTACATACAGGTGTATGATACAAAAACAAAGGATTTTGATAATTATCAGTGCTGTTCATTTAGGGCAGCTGTGGCTTTGTGTGGTGGTCTAATGCATTAGTGAAGTACTGTATATTGTCTTAGTGAAACTATTTGCAGTTTTTGTTGTTTCAAACTAACGTCCCTGTTGTGTTTTGTTTGTGTAGGGCAGAATGGGTGTGTGTCCCTTGCTCCTGCTGCTCGCTCTAGCCCTCGGGGCCTCGGCCCAGGACGCCCCCGTCACAGGTACCAAGTTCATCATCACGACCTCGTTTTATACTTGCTTTACTGTGGAAATGTGTACAAGTCATTCCATTCCTTTTCTTTCCTTTTCCCCCCAGGACCTCCAAATATTACTTCTGTACCTGCCGCATCCTTACTCAATGTGACAGTCGCACACGTACTGGCCCCCCCAGATCTACCCACAACACTCCCCCCCGCACTCATCCCTACAACAACATTAACAACAACCACCACAGCCTCAAGTCCAGCTGAAGGTGAGGACACGCAACCCATCGGTCCCGATGACACTGTCAGGGTGTTACCTGTCCCCCCTCCCCCACCTCCAGCCCCAACCGATGCCCCTCAGGCTCCACCGAGCACCGAGCCTCACCCTCCTCCCACCGTGGAGGTGGAGGGAGACAACACCACAGCCCCTGTTCCAGAAACCCCAACGCCAGACGAGGATATATACACCCCGGAGGCAGAGACCACCACAGAGCCTGGGACGGAGTTCACTTCAGACACCAGCCCACACGGTGAGTGTCGATGCCTGTGCTGAGTAAAAGGAGACTGACACACTGAGTCAAGTGCTGTCCCCTGCTGTGGAAACGATCGTTTAAGGCAAACTAAACCCAATCTTCTGAGGTCTATCTCTGACCATTGTCTGATTTTGAAAAATGCCCAGAAGTGGGCTGAGAGCTGATTAAGGGGGAGAGTGGGGAGCAGGGCAGGGGGCGTAGCCTGGATGTATTATAAAAACTGGATAGAGCTCCGCCCCTTTGGCGTCGTAAAGTCATTCCTATGGAGTTGCTCACTCAGCGCTTGTGCCAATAAAGTTTCTAACTTTGGGGTTTATTTCCGGGTTATAGAGCATGTGCTCTAAGGCATGATGGGAAAAACACAGTCACAGCTGCTGTCAGTGTTTACTGTGACATTAGAGCATTTAATATCAAATGTTTTGATTCATGGTATTATTACAATGTTACATTTAGTATTTAGTATATTTGTAATCTCTTTTAAAGATGTTGCTCCGCTTCAGCGTGTCATTTTCATTTTCACATCATACATACTGTATGATGATAATCAAAGATGTGGCATTGTTTCCATAAGCTACTGCAATGTCACAAGATTTATTTCCGTCCAGTGTTGCATTCATTTTTCACCAAGATCTTGTATTGATGATGGGAGAGTCGGGCCACTGAGCAAAGCCTTCTCCAGCACATCCCAAAGATTCTCAATGGGGTTAAGGTCTGGACTCTGTGGTGATAATGATGTCTCATGCTCCCTGAACCACTCTTTCACAATTTGAGCCTGATGAATCCTGGCATTGTCATCTTGGAACATGCCCATGTCATCAGGGAAGAAAAAAATGCATCGATGGAAGCTGACCTCATTCTTTGGGCACATAACGTTGTTGAACCTAGACCTGACCAACTGCAGCAACTATTTGCTTAGTTAAATCCAGGTGGTGTAAAAGAAAAACACCCCATTGCCTAAATTTCTTCCCATTTCCCATGAAGTTTTCATATCATACGTTTCCCTGACCGCACTTTGGTTTGAAATAAGATTTTTCTGGGCTTTTTATAGCCTTTTATGAATGTTTTACTGATGAATGAATTAAAAATCTAGAATATGAAGATCTATAAATACCTATGTCCATGTCTCGAGGTGTCCTGTGGACACTTTTACAGGTGTCTCTTTTACTATTGTGCTCAATGGGAAAATTGCTTTTTGGGCCGCGTGAGTATTTTTGGTTGCAGTACCATGAGTGGCCACTGCAAATGGGGGCGGAGCTCTATTCAGTTCTTCTAATACTGTACATCCATGGTCAAGCCTCTCCATCGCTCACACCGAGCTTCAAGCCTTGGAGAGAGGAAGACGACAAAGTGCCAACTTTGGCGTTTATAAAAGGGGGAGGAGTCTGGGACAATGAGTCTCTCTCTCTCTCTCTCTCTCCACCCGTCACGAACAAATTAACAATCAGACTTAAAAACATCATATTTATTCTTGTGAAAACAACAGCCTGAGATCTGACATGTGGTCACAGGAAACGCATTCAGGACGCATTTAATGCCAGATCTGAACACATGCATTTAATCCAGTTCACTTGTGATTGGATCACTTTGGACGGATGTTAATATCACGTCTAAATGGGGCCTGATTGACCCAAACGTACCAAATGAGGCAGATTCCACCTCGTCTATATAATAAATGAATGTTTCAGACAGTTAGACTGGAATCATCCTGACATAAATGCTGTGTTGTGAGAGGTTTGAGTCTCTGTACAAACCCTCTCTGTAACATCCTTGGAGGTGAAACATGACTCCCCAAGCCTTTTCTTTAGCATCAATTATTTATATACCATGATTATAGGGAAATGTGCAGATCATATCAAGTGCCACTCACTCATTGATTTAGAAAAATGTTTTATTAATTATCAAGTGTATTAACAGCAATGCATGTTGCCAATCATTTTGGAGTTGATGCAACAAGAATCAAATCTGATTCTGGTTTAAAACCAAGAGCGTGTATGTAGAGCTGAAGCAATAACTCGATGAATCCATTATTAATCCATTACTAGACTAATCGTCAACTATCTTGATAATCGATTGATCGGTCATTTCCATCATTAAATCTAGATTTGTGATTGTTTTGGTTCTTAAATGTGAATATTTGCTGGTTTCTTTGCTCCATAAAACAAAGAAATCATTTAAAAACTGAATCATTTTGGTTTGTGGACAAAAACAAGACATTTGAGAACATCCTCATTTCCACTGATCAACATTATTCAGCATTTTCGGACATTTTATGGACCAAACGATGACTCGATTAATCGTGACAATAATGGTCACTTGCAGCTTTCTATTATATAACATGAGCACTGGGTTTGTAGGTGTTATGTAATTGCTCAGTCGTCTCCCTCTGGCTGTCTGTGGCCCTTGTGTGCATTGTCTGTGAGCAGCAGTTCTAGATGACATTACATCAGTCCGGCTGGTGTCACGTCCACATGATGCCCTCGGCTTGTTGTGCCCGTGAATGTGCATCTTGTCTGAGGAAGAGCACTGAAAACACCGCAGTAAAACACAGCAGCATGTGCAGTATATGGCACATGAATCTTTATTTATATAGCTTTATACCTTTTAATATAAGATAAAAACACAACAAGGAACATGTATAACGTTTTTTCTATTCCACAAATGTATTCAATATTATAAATATGACAATTATCAATGCAACAGCCATTATAACCAGTAAAGGTCGTCTTTTTATAAAGATACAATATCACGATATTCAAAATCCATATCTTGTCTCATGTCACCACCAAGATATAATATCCATATGTTGCCCTGGGTAAAATAGACAAAGACAGAATAACAGACGAGTGTGGAGAATAAAATCAAAGCCTAGTTCAGTGAGAGTTTAAAAAAGGTGGAGCGTTCTTGACTTTTTGAGTCGGTCCATGTTGGTCCTCCTGTTTTTGTTGAGGCCTAACGTGTCACACGCACCAAAGCCTTTTTGTGCTCGTGGCAGCAGGTAAAGGTCACCAGGACAGGAGATTGGTCAGCCATTGTCATCTTCAGGACGCATCGCAACCGAGAGATAACTTGGCCCATGTAATATTTAGTTTTTCATGTCAAGCCTAAGTGAACACGCACTCTTTTCGCACCAGTCGGTCGCGCCACGTCGGTCCCACAGACGGCATTTAACATTTATACATTCAATAATTCATATGGAATTCACAGCAAACCTCTCAGATATAAGCACACGTAGAAGTCGAAGGTCGACCCTCTGGGTTAAACTGTGATTTATCTGCTCACTTCAAACGACGGCCTGCGGGCGCACTCTCCATTTGTGTTCTTTTTTACTCTGAAGGCCACTGAAATATTAACGTGGACAACCATAATGGAAAAGGAAAGAAACGGGCTTGCTGTTGAAAGAGACACATGGTCACGTTTCCTCTTCTGTCATTCAAACATTTGGACAAGCTTGATTCAAAGACGAGACCGTTTTTCAACTGTGGTTGTACGCTGCCACCTTTTCACAGTGGCCGTTTATTGTTGGTTGTCTTGGCAAGTTGGTCAGGTCTGGGTTCAGAGGTCAGCTGACTACCGGAATATACTGAATGACCAGACTATTCCATCAATGGATTTTTGTCTTCCCTGATGGCGCTGGTATATTCCAAGATGACAATGCCAGGATTCATCAGACTTAAATTGTGAAAGAGTGGTTCAGGGAGCATGAGACATCATTATCACCACCGAGTCCAGACCTTAACCACATTGAGAATGTTTGCGATGTGCTGGTGTATTGACTCTCCCATCATCAATACACCATCTTAAATCTTGTGACATTGCGGAAGCTCATCGAGACGATGCATCATCATCCTCTGCGGCCGACCTTTCAACTGTTTCGCCAACCATCATGAAACCCTAAAGAAGAACATTAAGCAAACAACATGACACAAACATTTGTAACAACACGACAACAGGCTTGGTGGAGCCTGGAGATAAACATAAATACTATGAACTATAAAATGATAACAATTCAAAAAGGATATACTGTTTTATTAGGATATAATTAGATATATTAGCTTTATTATTGTTGCATATTGAAAGGAACTCATTCTTCATATTATTTAAACAGGGTTTACTTCTGATGAATCTACATTTGTGGACTAAAAATTAGCAAGAAGCGTAACTAGGTTTATTTGACCTGTTCAAACCTGTGTTTGTATAACTGCTTCATGCTTCATGTCGATAAATCGATTATTATTATATTAATTAACAATAATAATTTTGTAAATTATATTCCAGGTTAGTAACATTGTAGCGCTGGAATGAATGGATTTAAGGGAAATTATAGTTTGTGTCTGCTGTGATGCAGCTCCATTTCCTTCAGTGTTACATCAAATATGTAACAAACTCAAACTAACTGTGAAATATCAAATAAAATATGTTGATTTTATGTCAGATATGTTGAAATATATCTGTTATGGTTTTAGGCGCGGTGAACAGCGGGTAGTTGTTAGCACTGTTGCCTCACAGCAAGAAGGTGCTTGGTTGGATTCCCGGTCTGTGGAGTTTGCATGTTCTCCCCGTGTCTGCGTGTGTTTCCTCTCACCATCACACGTTAGAGTGTTGGACATGTTGGACATGTTGGACATGTTTGACATGTCGGGTCAGGTCGGTGCACTCAGTCTCAGCAGCTCTGATCTACCCTCCATCATAATGACAATAAAGAGGATTTCACTTCCTTTATATTTGTTCTATTTTATTTGTAATTCCATGATTTCAGAAATTGCAATACAAATTGTAGCTGCAGCAGTTAATGAATTAGTAATTAACTATTTTGATACAGTTCATAGCACTAGCCTTGAGATATGGTTGTTTTTTTTCTGAAAATCACAAAAAACGCTGTGGACTTTTTGCATATGTCTGATGTTTGAAGGTCATTTAAAAAGTAATATGATGTTGTCTTGGATGGTTTATGAGATCAAATAAGAATTAGGGTTGCATCGGCATGATGATCATGATTTGGACTTGATAATGTAAATATATGAGATTAAACATTAAATTAAATTCAAATATTTTACCTTTTGGATGTTTATGAAATGCCTCGTGTATAATATTAATATTTTAAATAATTATTTGTCGTTCATGATTAAACATTTCATTTTTGATATACATGATACCCATTTTAAACTTTTCCTTTTGTCGTCACTGCAGACAATGACCCGTCTGATGACATGCCAATCATAGCTGTGATGGTGGCCCTGTCCTCCCTGCTGGTCATCATCTTCATCATCATCATCCTCTACATGCTGAGGTTGGTGATAATCTGTTGATGGTTACTGTGTGAGACTTGTGATCAAGAACATGTGGGAGAAAGTCTGTGTGTCTCTGTATCAATGTGTGTGTGTGTCTGTGTATTACTGTGTGTGTGTGTCTGTGTATTACTGTGTGTGTGTGTCTGTGTATCAATGTGTGTGTCTGTGTATTACTGTGTGTGTGTCTGTGTATTACTGTGTGTGTGTGTGTCTGTGTATTACTGTGTGTGTGTGTCTGTGTATCAATGTGTGTGTGTCTGTGTATTACTGTGTGTGTGTCTGTGTATTAACTCATTGGCTGCCATTGACTGCTATAGACGTCAATTCAAGATGTGTGTTTGTATCAATGTGTTTGTATGTCTTTGTGTGTTAATGTGTTTGTATGTCTTTGTGTTAATGTATTTGTGTGTCTTTGTGTATTAATGTGTTTGTGTGTCTTTGTGTGTTAATGTCTTTGTGTATTAATGTGTTTGTGTGTCATTGTATTAATGTTTGTGTGTCTTTGTGTATTAATGTGTTTGTGTGTCATTGTATTAATGTCTTTGTGTGTCTTTGTGTATTAATGTGTTTGTGTGTCATTGTATTAATGTGTTGTGTGTCTTTGTGTGTTTATGTGTTTTTGTCTTTGTTTATTAATGTGTTTGTGTGTCTGTGTATCAATGTGTTTGTGTGTCTTTGTGTATTAATATTCACTTTAATGTTGACGGACAGGTTTAAGAAGTACAAGCAGGCAGGAAGCCATTCAAACTCCTTCAGACTGACCAATGGGAGATCAGATGATACAGGTAAGTGTGTGTCTGTGTGTGTGGTATTTGTGACTTTGTGAGAACCAAAAATCATAAAAACCATACGGAGTGAGGACATTTTGGTTGGTCCTCACAAAGCGTTTTGGGGATTAAGACCTGGTTTTAGGGTTAGAATTGGGTTTAGGTTGAGGTTATGCACTTAGTTGTGATAGTTAGGGTAGGGGACTAGGGAATGCATTATGTCTATGAGTGTCCTCACTATGAATGAAGTGTGTGTGTGTTTTAGATGTGGGTGCAGATTCACAGAACACCCATTTATTTGATTATATCAGAAAATATGCACAGCCAGCTTGACCAGACTTGTTCCACTGACTCTTCTGACTTGATTGATCTTGCTCTCTGAACTGATAATGTATCACTGGATGACTGTGAGCAGCAGGCTTTTGTTCACTGTGATTACCTAACCCACAGTGCTGCAGTTAGCTTCCTCCTATGTCACAGAGTTGTGTCATATCGCCCTCTGGTGGGCATCGTAAGAAAAGACATGCACAAGCATTAGTGGTAACTGATGTCGCCCTGTTACACTTTGTATCTCACTCCCTCTCTCCCCCTCTCTCTCTCCTTCTCCTCCCTTCCTGCTCCTCGTCACAGAACTCCAGAGTGTCCCGCTATTGGCCCGCTCACCCAGCACAAACAGGAAGTATCCGCCCCTTCCTGTTGATAAGCTTGAGGAGGAGATGAACCGCCGCATGGCCGATGACAACAAACTCTTCAGGGAGGAGTTTAATGTATGACACACTGGAGTACACACCCAATCCCAAAATAACTGTTATTATTATGTGATCATTTTATAACCTCAGATAACCTGAGCTGCACCTGCTGTGTCTTAAGGGGGTTTTTAGCAGGTGATGGGGGACACATGAGCAGAGTTTAACTAGAGGGAAAAGTGACTAAAAGTAATGAGGTTTGACTGAATGGTTAGAGCAGCTGGTCATTACTTTAAATCCCTATTTGCTTCATGTCTCTCACCACAGTTTCTATCCTATTCTAGCTAACCGTGAATAAGCATTTGCCATGTACACTAGAATGAATCT
Source organism: Solea senegalensis (assembly GCF_019176455.1). NCBI lineage: Eukaryota > Metazoa > Chordata > Actinopteri > Pleuronectiformes > Soleidae > Solea > Solea senegalensis. Next base: position 3,410,903 of record NC_058024.1, read on the forward strand.
GTGCGAGCCCCTACACCTCCATGTGGCCCCACATGACTAATAGAAGTCATTAAGGGGCCTAATGCTGTGCTCACGAATGCTTGTATGTCTCCGTGTGCAGAGGTGGGTAGTAAAGCGCTACATTTACTGCGTTACAAATACTTGAGTACCTTTTTGGAGTAGTTTTATTGCAACATACTTTTACTCGAGTATATATTTGAAGAAAGAACGGTACATTTACGCTGTTCCATTTGGCTAAGTGACGGTCGTTACTTTATTTTTAAACATCTTTTTTTTAAGATATCTATTTCTCTCCCTGTTGGCTATGGCTGACACAATATTGCCAATTAAATGCAGCCAATTGAGTCACATGATAAGTGTTGTCATGTGACTCGGTGCCGCGAGTCACTGCATACTTTTTTACTCTTACTCAAGTAATTATTTTCTTGAGTACTTTTTTTCCCACTTGAGTAATTATATCTTAAAGTAACAGTACTTTTACTTAAAGTAATTGGCTACTCTACCCACCTCTGTCTGTGTGCCACTGTGTGCAGGCTGTACCCTGCCTATTGTCTCTCTTGCAATAGACGTGAAGGAGAGTCTAAACTAAAATCGCACTAAAATAGAATTTGCTTTTCTGATTTTCTGTTGAATGACTTATTGATGCAGCAGCTCCACACAAAGTAAACGTGGGCTGATATGTATTCGACACGCAGCAGATATGAAGATGTGAAGGCAGCACATGAGTGATATGATTATGTCTGCTCTCCTCCCCTGTCTTGTATTTTCCTTTGTTCAGGCACTGCCAGTCTGCCCCATTCAGGCATCATGTGACGCCGCTTCCAAAGAAGAGAATAAAGAAAAGAACCGATACGTCAACATCCTGCCATGTAAGCAAGGCCACAGCACTGTGGCAGAAACCAGTCTATATGTGTGTTCTAGCCTGCTTATTCAAGCGTTTATATTAAGTATAAATATAGTTCACTGACTTGTGGTTTTTGCTATTTGTAATGTACCATGTGTTCTCTCTGGTTCTCTCTCTCAGATGATCATTCCAGGGTGCATCTCTCATCTCTGGAGGGAGTCCCTGACTCTGACTTCATCAACGCCTCCTTTATAAATGTTTGTATAAGTGCAGCAGCTTTTCTAATAAAACAAACAGCTCTGCTCTCAATGTGTCCAAATCATCTTTATATCTCTTTCTCTTGTAGGGTTACCAAGAGAAGAATAAGTTTATTGCAGCCCAAGGTAAGATCTGTGCCTGCCTGCACTGGAGCAGGTGATCATATGCTGTGTTGATCATCATCTCAACTTAATCAACACGTATTTGAATATTAGTTTCAACATATTATGTCCCTTTGATATTTTTGATCAGGGCCAAAGGAGGAGACAGTAAATGACTACTGGCGAATGATCTGGGAGCAAAACACAGCTACTATTGTCATGGTGACCAACCTGAAGGAGAGGAAAGAGGTAGGAGAGAGAAGGAGGAGGAAATGTGATGTTCTGTTACAAACCAGGCTATCTTCTAAGTTGTTTAACATTATTTCGATGTAAATACCTGGAAATAAAAGCTCTTATATTTGTCTTTTGATGTCAAACCCAAATGTTTTACAACAAAAACAAAGGAATACGTTTGGAGGAGACTGTAAATGTTCAAACAGCGGCAATAGTATCTCATGTTGTATTTTCCTGGTATAATTAAGTACTCAGTACTTGGCAAGTGTCAGCAAGATGTGTCAGATTACAGTAATTGTACTTTCACTCAGTCAGAAAAATACTGTGTACAGATACTGATAAAGCAAATATAATTTTCTACAAACCCAAAAACCACTGGCTTAATGTATAACCTGTTGTTATTTTAGTTAAATGATACAACAATTAAAATCCCCATGTGAAGTAGTGGTATGTTCCATGCAATCATGATTCAGAGTGCTCTTATTCCATTTTAATATAATATACAGTATGCACTGTAGTGTGTCTAAATTTAAAACTCTGTTCATTATGATTTTCACCTGGTACAGAGAGAAAGAAGTGATTTGATTGAATTTCCTTTTTATTCACTTTTTTAATCATATATTATGATTAAGCTGATGATTATGACTTATTAAATAGTGAGAAGGGGCAGTAAAGTAAATAAGCTTAGTGTCAGCTTCTTCATTTCTGACATGTTTTTTTTCTTACAATTATGATTGTTTCATTTTCTTATTGCTTTATGTTCACATGTTGAAATAAAACCTTCATTAGTTCATAATGTAAATTGAACTCTGAGACTCTTCCTCCGCATTAGTGTCAGTGAGGATGAGCAAACGGACACAGCTGAGACAAACTTACCATGATGATGATGATGATGATGATGATGATGATGATGAATGTTAACAGGTGGTCTAACACTTGTTCTTTTCTCTTCCCTCCAGTGTAAGTGTGCCCAGTACTGGCCGGACCAGGGCTGCTGGACTTACGGTAACATCCGTGTATCTGTTGAAGACACAATGGTTCTAGTGGACTACACCATCCGGAAGTTCTGCATCCAGCAGGTACCATTATTTGCACACATACCAGTTTGTGATGGAGAATGTAAATCCCTCCACTTTACACACACACACACACACATAAATGGGCACAGGAGCAGTGGGCAGCACTTATCTGCCTTGCTCAGGGGCACCCAGCCTTTGACCCATCCCTGGATCTGAGTCGCCAAACGTCCGGTTACAAGCCGATCTATTTTCCTCTAGACTTGTAGTCAAGACCACCTAAACCGAGACCAAGACAAGACCAAGACCAGGACTGTTGAGGCAGTGTCTGGAGACATACAACTCTATTTTCCTCTTCTCCTCAGGCTGCCTGCTCTGGCCCATTAAGCACTTATTGATGCAGAGATCAGGTCGGGTTTGGCCAGTATCCAAATTGTATACTTGTGGTGTAAAATGTTACCATGATGAATGAAAACACCCAGACAGACAGACAGATATGTTGGACACATTAATTATATAAGGCCTCCAGTATCTGTATATTCAAGAGGAGCAAAATAGATTTAAAAAGTCCTATAATGAGTGGAAACCTGGCTTGTTTGTGTGTCAGGTGGGAGATCTGTCTGGGAAGAAGCCACAGAGGCTCGTCACCCAGTTCCACTTCACCAGCTGGCCAGACTTCGGGGTTCCCTTCACACCCATCGGGATGCTCAAGTTCCTCAAGAAAGTCAAGAACTGCAATCCCCAGTACGCTGGACCCATTGTGGTCCACTGTAGGTAAGAGGATCAAGGCTTTGCCTCTGTTTTGTGTCTGTTGTCGTGTTTTATTGTCTGAACGCACGCAAACCATCAGTGTGGTGTTTGTGTCCGTCAGTGCGGGTGTAGGTAGGACAGGTACCTTCATCGTGATCGATGCCATGATCGACATGATGAACACTGAGAGGAAGGTGGACGTGTTTGGCTTCGTCACCAGGATCAGAGCGCAGCGCTGTCAGATGGTCCAGACTGATGTAAGTCCAGTGTTGACTCCAAATACCCTGTTCACATGTGCTTTTTAACATCCCTCCTTAGAGAGCTGTTTACAACTGCAACTGCTCACACGGTACATGGCATTAACATGTGTCCGGCATGCATTTTGTCATATTTTTGACTAGAGCTGAAACAAAAAAATTGATTAATCGATAACTAAATTAATCGACAACTATTTTAATTAATGATTAATCGGTTTGAAGCTTTTTTCATGATTAAAATAAGATTTCCGATTGTTTAAGCTTCTTAAATGTGAGTATTTTCTTCATTTCCTTGCTCTGGATAACAAAGAAATCATTAAGTGAATCATTTTGGTTTGTGGACAAAACAAGACTTTTGAGAACATCATCATTTCCAGATTTGATGAACGCCAATCAACATTTTTGTTGATTGCCGTGATATTTTATGGACCAAACGATTAATCGAGATAATAATCGGCCGATTATCGATTATGAAAATAGTCGTTAGTTGCAGCTCTATTTTTGACATATCTTTATTAGTGCCGTAATTATGATCTGTAATTAATTAATCTAATGAATCTCTTTTTTAATCTCACCTAAAAATTGCTTGAAGTAGTATTTTCATTTAAATTCATTATTACATTGTTGTGGCAGATCAAGAGATTGCTATATAACAAAAACAAAAGTGACTTTATAAAGGCATGTATTGTTTTAACAAACTTGAACAGATGCAGCCATTTACATTCCGTTGTGTTCTTTTGTCAAACTACAAATAATTAGAAAATAAATAAAGTAATAAATCAAATGAAACATCAGCCTGTGTTCTCCTCCAGTTAAGTTTGGCAAAGAGCTTTGCTATGGCTCGCTAAATTGCTAACGTCTTTGCTGCTAACGCATGCTGTATAAAAAAGCAACTTGCATAAAACATAACGCGCTAAATATGACTGTAATTAATTAATCGCAATAATAAACGCGATAATTTGACACCCCTAATCTTTATTCATATCGTCCCCATTCTTATTTATTTTGTCTTAACTGTATGATCTTCCCTCCTCCCCACAGATGCAGTACGTGTTCATCTTCCAGGCGTTGTTAGAGCACTACCTGTACGGGGACACGGAGCTGGAGGTGACCTCTCTGGAGTCGCACCTGGCCAAACTTTACACTCCCTCACCTGGAGCTGGCAGCGGCCTGGAGGCCGAGTTCAAGGTGCGTTTATGTTCCCGTGTGTCGCTGTGTCGCTCCAGCAGGGGACGTCTGTGTGTTTGAACTATGAATTGATGATTGAAACCGCGTCACTTTTAGAAGCTGACGTCCATCAAGATCCAGAATGACAAGATGAGAACAGGAAACCTGCCGGCCAACATGAAGAAGAACAGAGTGCTACAGATCATTCCATGTGAGTGAGGAAACAGTGTCACTGCTTTATGAAACTAGCTTACAACAGAAAACTTTATAAGTACACAGTATATACATGGTATTTCAGTTCAGTATTTATAAGATACTGGAGTAACTAATATCCTGTAATTAGGGCTAGGCAAGATATCAATATTATATCTATATCATGACATGAGACAAGATATCAACTTATTTTTTGGTGATAAAGTATCTGTGATGACCTTTCCTGGTTTTGGAGACTGTTGCCTTTACAACCATCACATTTATTATGTTGAATACATTTGTGAAATAAACTGAATATGATAAGAAGTAAATATTATTCTACTATTGTTATAGTAGAATTTGACCATATTTATTGTCCTTGTTTCACACACACATGTAAATATCCTTCATTTAACATTAAAAAGCCAAAGAAATAAAGCAGCTATTATCTGAAATGAAAGGTAATAAGTGTGTTTTAAGGCCGTGTGATACAGATGGTGAACTGTATTCACAGTGTGTCGTCACTCTCCTCTGAAAAACTCAAACATTGAATATTAGGAATAAAGTCATAATATTATGGGATTTTTTTGTCAGCAGTAGCCTTGCAGTCGACCACTTCCTTCATACATTTCCATTTCCTTCTACAAAAGAGACGAAGTCTGTGTGATTTATTTCTTTTCAAAGTCCTGATGCTAATGATAATGTGGTGCTGATTTCTTTTTTTTTGTGAAGCACGAAACAAAATGTAACTTACGACTTTATTCTCAGAAGATAGAAAAAAAATGTCTTCAGTTTGGCTCTAATACTATATGGATAAAAAAGTTTTTTTCCATATTGCCCAGCCCTACCTCTAATACAAGGAGTCAAATATAAGTTGTTATGAAAGATAGAGCACTATTTACCACTTGTGTTGTTTCAAACTATGATTCTTTGTTAGAGACGTGTTGGATAAGAATGTTGCACAGTCCCATGTGGATTGTGTTGCATTGATTTCTGCACACGCTGGTCTCTGTGACGGTGAGATCAATGTGTTTGCACACAGTCATCACTGCCATGATAAACATGTAGACACAGTGTATTTTGTGTTTCGTGCTCCTGACAGACGAGTTCAACCGAGTGATCATTCCAGTCAAGCGAGGCGAGGAGAACACAGACTACGTCAATGCCTCCTTCATCGACGTGAGTTTAAAAACAAATCCGTTCTGTTCAATAATGCGAACACGGACTTGGTTAGACATTGTAAGTCTTGTCTCACATACCGTCTTGTCTCACATCTGGACACAGGGTTACCGTCAGAAGGACTCGTACATGGCGAGTCAGGGCCCTCTGCAGCACACCATGGAGGACTTCTGGAGGATGATCTGGGAGTGGAGAAGCTGCTCTATAGTCATGCTCACTGAGCTGGAGGAGAGAGGGCAGGTGTGTGTGTGTGTGTGGGGGTGCATAAACACTGACCCAGGCGGCCTCATGGTGACCAAAACCTGGTCCTAATGAGGCAGAACCTAATTTATGAGGAACTGGTTGAGTTTAGGGTAGGATTTAAGTTATGATTAGGTTAAGGTTCGGTATTAACTGGTTATGGTTAGAGATAAGGCCTTGGGTAGGCTGTCCAGGTCTTACAATTGATAGGAATATGAGAGTGTGTGTGTATGTGTTTTACATTAGAGCTGCAACTAACAATTATTTTCATAATCGATTATTGTCTCGATGAATCATTTGGTCCATAAAATATCAGAAAACCTAAAAAAAAAATGTTGATCGGTGTTTGTCAAACCTGGAAATGATGACGTTCTCAATTGTCTTGTTTTGTCCACAAACCAAAATTATTCACTTTTAATGTTTTCTTTGTTTTATGGAGCAAAGAAATGAAGAAAATACTCACATTTAAGAAGCTGAAACAACCGGGGAAAAAAAGCTTCAAACCAATGAATCGATTAATGAATTAATCGATTCATCAATTCATTGTTTTAGCTCTAGTGTACATAAGTCTCTGTGAGGACATATGGTGAAAGTTACGCTAATGTGCAGGTCCTCACGCAGCATTCTTATTGTTGCAGCATGAGAATGCTGTTCATGTGTGAGACTTGGTACAGTTTAGGTTAAGGGTTGGGTTTTTAAGTATTTGGTTGTGATGGTTGATAAGGTTGTGTGTGTGTATGTATGATAAGGAGTGTATGTATAATGAGTGTCCTCGTTAGGAATGTGTGTGTTTATGGTGATATGTTAGATATCAGCTCAATAACAGGGAACACATGAATAATGTGTCACATATCAGTGGATAATAGTCGCTGATATAAGTGCATCTTTATTCGGTTTGATACAAACTAATGTTCCAAAAATACATCACAATACAATGACATCACCACATTTGTTTTTACAAAATGTGATGTTTGGCTTACTTGAAGCACTTACTTACTTCTAAGTACTTGTTTGTACCCAAATGTTGAAATGCACTTAAAAGTGTCTGCTAAATGACATGTCATGTAATGTAATGTAATGTAATGTAATATTACTAAACATGTTACTAACATCACAGAACCATAAGCAGCGAGGGAGTGGGATGTGCTAATAGGCATGAGAAGATAAGGAAATCTCATCTCACAGTTATCCAGATCAAAATAATGGCGATTCATAGTTGTGAATTTCTCATGAAAATGGATCGTGTCTCCACAGACACACATACACACACAGTCATGTGGATTCATGTAACTGCTCGGCCGTTCGTCGTCAGTTGACCGTGCTCGTGTTGTGTCTTGCAGGAAAAATGTGCTCAGTATTGGCCCAGTGATGGACTCGTGGTCTATGGGGACATTTCTATCGAGATTAAAAGGGAGGAGGAGAGCGAGAGCTACACCGTGCGTGACCTCCTGGTCACCAACAACAGGGTACGATGGGGAAACGAGCAAGACACACGCGCTACATACTGTTCAGTGACCATGACTTTATATGCTAACAACAGTGTTGACTCTTTTTTTTCAGGAGAACAAGGCTCGAGCCGTGCGTCAGTTCCATTTCCATGGCTGGCCAGAAGTGGGCATCCCCACAGATGGAAAAGGCATGATCAATATAATCGCTGCAGTGCAGAAACAACAGCAGCAGTCTGGCAATCACCCCATCACTGTCCACTGCAGGTGAAACAAAAACACACGTTCACTAGGGTTAGGTGGTGACTACATGTGGATACTTAACCTAAGTTGAGTCTCACCCTCGTGACTTATTGAGTTTTGTTGAGGAAAAATTACAATATAACAATATAACATAACAATTACCAAAATTGTTGCGCAATGGAATAAAATAAAAATCAGGCTTTACTCAAGTTGTGCCTCAGGCAAAGCTGTATCATCACTCTCTGAGCTGTCCTTCAACTGGGAGGTTGTGGGTTCCATGGGCAAGACAATTAACCCCACGTTGTGTAATAGAAAGTGCACTTCACATATATGTGCTGTATATAAACTGTAGTGTAGAGCAACTTTGAGCGGTCATCAACACAAGCAAAGTGCTTTATAAGTGATTTATCCATTCAAAATAGATTCAAAGAACTTTATTTTTCCATCAGGAGGAGCAGTAGAGTTTATCCACACACAACAACACGTGTGCACACTCACATACACACACAGTCACACAAAGATGTACCGCATGTACACAAATACACTTTTTCCTATTGTTGTTGCACAGTAAATGTGTGTGCCAGTCATGTGCACCAGTGTGTGTGTGTCTGGGAAATGGTTGAAGTCATTAAATGAGAGGAAAAAACATCTCAGAGGAATTGTTCTCTTCTTCCTGCTCCCTATAGAAACCGTTGCTCCGCCTCTTCTCTGACATGTGCACTCACAACAAGACCTTGTGTGTAATCCTGTACAAAGTTACTGCTCTATGTCTGTAATGTTGACGTATACATATTTGCCCGTGTGTGTGTGTGTGTGTTGACAGTGCTGGCGCTGGCCGGACGGGAACTTTCTGTGCATTGAGTACAGTCCTGGAGAGGGTGAAGGCGGAGGGCATCCTGGACGTCTTCCAGACGGTCAAAAGCCTCAGACTGCAGAGACCCCACATGGTGCAGACACTGGTGAGGACTTTTAATCACACAGTTCTTTGAAGACTTCCACTGCTGCTAATGCATCCGCCGGCACAGGGTCTATGCAGATATGTAAACAAATGAGTTATTCCGTTAATATCAGTTGTAAATGATGCTCCCATTTAGAGGAAATTCACACGCCCGTGTGACTGACAGCTGCTGTCGTCCAATAGGAGCCTGTTTTCGGAGAATTTCTGGTCCTCCGTCTTAAAAGCAGGACTTCAGATTCTTGCAGGGGACGACTGGTTGTCACCTGAGTGGAAAATACAACCTCACGACTCAATCTCTGGGAATAAAGTAGTATCATATATTACTGCAGGTGTCTGTAATGGGCACATTACCTAAACAGCTGTGTGGTTGTACTAAAATACTGACTTAAAGTGTAACGACACACAAACCAGTTTACGTGGGTGATCTCGTTCATGTTATTGGTTGATCCCAGTTTAGTTTACTGACTGTCGTTGGTCAAACACCAGCTACTGTATTCAGATGTTGCCATTTGAATACATACTTCTCTGATTCATGCTGTTGTTGTCCCAGACTCCTCCCCCTTTTGTAAACACTGGAGGTGTGGCTTCGTCGGGGCTCGTCCTTCCGAGTATTTCTTTTCCAGATGTCAAATCGTGTCAAACTCGCTACCAGGCCACGCCCCCCAGGCACTGCTGCACTCCCGACCCTGCTGACCTTGCTCTTCCTCCCTCCTCAGGAACAGTACGAGTTCTGCTACAAAGTGGTCCAGGAGTATATCGACGCCTTCTCTGACTACGCCAACTTCAAGTAGGGAAGCCATCGTGGACGTGCGGCCGAAGGAATGTCCGACATACACCACTTCATACAAGCACGCGCCAGAATCTCCACACTCACACACGACCATGCAGAGAACTCGCCTATGGATGATCACGACAAAAGCAGCAGAGAGACTCCTCACTACTCACTCAGTGGATTATGGGATGGACTGCCCGGAGAGGAAAAAGGGAACAGACGTCTCAGTCCAGAGGACAGGGCAGTGTAGACGGACAAATAACTGAGATGCCTTCTTAAATATTTTGTAATATTGATCTTGTCACTTTTACCCCCCCCACACACACACACACACATGTATATATATATACTGACTGTGTTGCATCTTATTACTTTGGTTTCAGACACAGTTTTAAGTTTGGCTGCATTTTTTGGGTGGCACCTGTAATGTATTTTATTGGTATATAAATATATATATATGAATATATATAAATATAAATTGGATGCTTTGGAGGCTATTGTAAAAAAAACAAAAAACTAAAACCCCTTAGATAAGGTAATGGTGTTTGGATTGTTACCTTAAAGTGACTGAGACTGCCTGAGCCATGCTGTAGACACATGTTTTTTTCTTTACACAGAATGCTGTGCATCTGCGTAAAGGGATAGTTCAGTTTTTTGATGAGGTAATGACACAAGGAAAAAACATTTTAGCCACGGAGTAAAAGTCTTACCAAATCAATTCTGCGCCGAGTTAAATTTGCAGTATCTTATGAATTTGTTTTCCACTCAATCTCGTCATTGGATAACATTTTCTGAACGGAAACGGAGGTGTCTTACAGTCCATAGAGGAGTTTTTGACTCGCTGCTGCCTTCATCAGAACGTTCCAATGTGTGTTTGTGTGACGGGTGGTTTGAAATCTTTAGTTCAGATCTACTTATGACACAAACACATCAGCAGCTCCTGTCGCCCCTGAGCTAAAAATACTGCTTTGGTTTGTGTGAGAGAGAAAGAACTTGTAAGACCTTGAGTTTCCACTCAAAATGCTTTCATAACAACGAGATAAAATGGCAAACACGTACTTCAGAGTCTTTTGTTGTGGCTAAAATCAGTTTTTCCTGACAGCTACGTCTTCACTGAGAGCCAGCATCTGCTTCTCGGCACAGGGACAGCGCAGGCAACACTGACTGTGTGTCATTACCTCTTTCTCTTAGGTCACAATCTCTGTGTTTTACATAAAGCAGGCTCAGGTGGACACACACACACGCACACACACTGTGACTTCCACGTCGCTGTCTTGTGTCTGCCGAGTGCCAAAGTCGCTCGCTCTCAAAGATGGAGGTCTCACTTTGGAGGTTTTACCGAGCATGTTTGAGACATTTGGTCCAATCGTCTTTTCCAACAACCAGCAGCCAACACATTCCTGGATCGTCATGTGAAAGTAGAACAATATTATCTTGTATTTTTATTTTATTTCTTTTTTTTTTTATGCCCCATACAGTAAAGAAATCTAAATGTGAGGAAGAATTTCAGGTCTGTTACAGCATCAGCAGCGATGTTGATCATGCTAATGAGACACATTTCAAACAACACGCTCCATAATTCCATCCTACGCGTTAACAAATGTTAAAACTATATCCAGTATATACCCAGCATTTTTCTTTGTTTGTTTACACACAAACATCAGTATTTCTGGTAGATTGTAATGATGCGTTTCTCTTCTGTACGGGCTTTTTTTTTTAATTTTAAACTGTCGTTTCACATTGTTATGCATATATCAGCCTCACGTCACCACTGCAGGAGAATGTTGCTCAAAGATTGAATGCATTGTTACTTTTTAAACAGCGGAGACCTGTCGTCTGTCATGTGATCACGTGTCATGTGACGTGTGTCATGTGACGTGTGTCATGATTTGGCCTATGCTGTGAAGGACAATCGGGTGTCCTTAAATACAGCGTTTTTGTTGTTTTTGTTTTTATTATTTTTATTTTTTTTTATATAATGATGTCACAGTTGAGGCCACGCCCCTTCATGATTGTAATCAAAGATGAATGATGTCGGTCAAACGCAGGGATTCAGCTTCAGTCCCATTTTCAACTTGTGATGTGAAGTAAATGGAACGCAGCGTGAGCTTGGGTTCATCTCTGACTGACCCGCGGTCAAGTGACTTCAGCATCGTGACTCACTCCATTTTTAATGCTGTTTCATGAAAATATTCAGTTTTCTCCCATTCCAGCAGTTTCAATTACACAACACTCCCCGTCTCTTATGTTACAAAAAAAAGTCGCACAATCAGATTTAATTTATTGACAGCAAACGTCTTTAAGTGTAACTTAAGCCCCAAACCACAAATTACAAATGTGATTAAAAACACGGTGTTTCTACTGCCTCTCTGGTCAAACACCGGCTACTGCATTCAAGGTTTGCCATTGGCTCATTGTCCGAGACTCCTCCCCCTTTTATAAACCTTAGAGCTATGGCTTTGTACGAGTGATCGAGCATCTCACACAGATTTAACCGCCAGGCCCCGCCTCCCCTGCACTACCCCCCACTCTCCCTCCGTCGCTCAGCTCTCGGACCACTTCTTGGCATTTCGCAAAATCAGCCAGTGGGCGGAGTTAGCCTCAGAAGAGGGAGGGTTTTTTTTACCCCTGAGTTTTCACGCCCTAAAATGAGTTCAGAAAGAAGATGTGTTTGAACTCTTAAAGCTCTTTCAGGTGAAGCTACTGCTGCAGAGAAACTGTCAGTGCAGCTTTAGCGTCATCATCATCATCATCACGATCGTTCAATCATTTCAAGAATTGTTTTATTCCAAAGCATCACAAGTGCCCGCACTTTGAGTCAGGTGCCATTTTGTTCATCATTGATTGTGTTTGTCACACACTGCGTACTTAACACAAGAGAGGATTCTGTTCTCATCTGACCCTCTCTCTCTCCCCCACTCTCTCTCTCTCTCTCTCTGTCTCGGTCTCTCTCTCTGGACTAAGACAGTATGGGTTTACTGTGTGTGTGTGTGTGTGTGTGTGTGTATTGGGATCATGTGATTTGACAACACAACACTGTGCCAACCCTTTGCGACCCACTATTTTACGATGATTGTGAACGGGGGGGCCAGAAGTGCCTCAGTAAAAGGTTTTCAAAACAAAAGGAATGAAGGCAGACGAAAGGATTACGGGAAACCGTCGACTCGACTGTTGACTTTTACTTTAGACTCCTTCCTGTAGCTTAGCGATCATTCCACCAGAGGGACCTGCATGTAAAGTAGGAGGAGTTAAACAGCCAATAGGAGCGTCTGCTTTCTCTGTGAACTGCCCTGTGATTGGTCTTTTCCTCTTGACAGTGACGCGACAGGTGGAGGCTACATCCATGCTAACCTTTGTTGTTGTTGTTGTTTTTTTTTAAAGTGCACAGAAACACAGTGAACTCAGTGGTCCGTTAAACCACGTATGGATGTAGCCTTAGTTGTGAGTCAGTGAACAGAAGTGTCTTTCCCTCCCGGAGGACGCACAGACGGTCCACTGAGATCAAACTAAGATTGAGGTCCATGTTTTAAAAGTTTTCCAACTTATTTTCATTCCATTTAACTTGAACTTGAGATCCACGACACGTAATCACTCGTGGACGCTCTTGTGCTGAACAAAGAAACTGTCACATTTGCCCTGAAACACATGTGTCTTTGAAGTGCTGGAGTTTTATTTGGCTCATGCAGTGGAGAACTCCGATACATGTCCATGATTAGAGGCCGAGGAAGACGAGATTCTTCCTCTCCACGCGTTCTCGTGCCCTTTGTTTTTGTCTGTCCTGTCATCACTAAACCTCCCGCCCTGTGTCCTCGGACCATTGTTCCTCAGTGGTCACTGCCCGCGCCCTTTTGTACATAAAAAGTAAGGTTATTTATATTTCATTCCTGTCGACTGCCTTGCTTATTTTATTTCCCTCTCCCCTTCCTTTTCTTCTTCATTTTCTTCTTCTTCATTTTTTTTAAAGATGTATATTAAACTGTATCGGGACCATTTTGAAATGTATCAGAAATGTTTCCTTTTGGCCATTTTCTATTTGGTAAACTTGTCTTAAGCAAATCCTCTTGTTTTTTTTTTAATTTGCCTATATGTTGGTTTTCTAGTGTTACGTTATTCAACATTTGAATATATGTATATATATAATTATATATATATGAAAAAATGATATATAATTATATAATGCCGAATGGCCTTTCTAAGCAAAGATACTGTTCCAATTAATAAAGTGCTTGAGATTTTAGTCTGTGTTTATTGTCTCTTTAATGTTTATTGCACACAACAAGCACCTGCCGCTCATTATTCCTCTAATGAAGACAAATGTTACAGTGGTACAAAGACAATGAGCGATCGTTCATGTGAGCTGGTTGATCAGTGTTTGTGTCCAAGGGCCTTCAGTCAGCGTTTAACCTTTCACCCTCAGTCCAGTCAATGACTCCTCTGCTCCGTGGTCAGGAAACAGAATAAATGTAAAAACATGAAATGAATCACTATCGAATGAATGAATGAGTAGGTACGGCGTGCAACTGCTGTCGTCACAGGAAGAGACGTCCGACTCAAGAACTCAGGAACGATGCTGAACTGTAGATCAGTTAAAGAGACTTAACAATCCTAAAAACGTGGCTTAATCTCCAACAATTACTAGGTAAATGTCTAAAATCTCCATATTTAACCGAGGAGTCTGGTGTATTTAGCGACAGCACTGCTGATCGCGAGCGGCATCACAAACCCTGCCGCTGTATTTCAGTCCAGTGACTGTCTGACTGTGACTGTGGTGAATTTCCATTATGTAACATTAATGTGCTTTAGAGCCAGTTTAACGTGGATTTGTTCAATTATTGCAATAAATCATGAATATGAGGATAATCATAGCATGACACTGTCATATGGTCACATGTCTGTCAGCATCCCACCCGCTCCTTCCTCCTACATCTAATAAATCTAATGTAGCACATGTTATAACCATGATGGTGTTCAGATCGTTGTGAGAGCAAAGATCACGACTCACTCTTCACTCCTCCTTCCTGCGTCACACTGTCGCTCACTTCCTCTGCATCTCAAACATCTGCCCTCTCATTAAGAAGAAGAGAAGACGTCGTCCGTCCGTGGTCGGCTTGCGTGAGCCGCGCTGTTTGTTCTTCCAGATTGAAGGCTCGCCGGGGTCAGAGGGAGAACGTGTGATGGTCACTGCGGGATCACAGACAGGAAATCAACTCCGTTCATTTTCATCTCACACAGTTTGATCAGGGAAATGAACGTAATTGCTTTTAGTTCAAAGAGAAGAAAAAAAGTCAGACGTGGCCTAATAACAGAGGTCAAAGTGCAGGGGTTAATGTCGCAGAGCAGTAATGTAAAGCTTTTCTGAAGCAGAAATTGTAATTATTTATTTATTTTATTCTTTCTTTTCTTATTATTACATATTGTAAGAGTAATAACAATTGCACGTTTGTTCTCCTGTGTTAAATACAGAAGTCAAAGTAACTGTGTGTGTGTGCAAATATATGACATTTTATGGGATAAATTCAGTGTAATAATAATAATAAAAAGGAAGTAAAACTTCCTAAAGTTTGTCCAGTTTGTTCTTGTTTTAAGGAACAAATTTATAAATGTCAATTTTAACTTGCAAAACTTGAAAGTCTATTTTGTACAGTGCAGTGGCAGGTTTTAATTCTGTGGATGACGACTGCGCTGCGTCATTATGTGGCAGTGGTGTCGTCATCAAACCAACCCACAGTCGTTTCAGTGACTGTATCAAGCGTCACAAAATGCACTCACGATACGTTCACGGTGGCGAGTTTCATTTATGGAGAGGAAGATTACAACCATTACGATATAATGAAAAAGGCTGGAACATACAGTCCTAGTGATTTATTTTGAAGTGCCACAAGGGGGAGCTGCATCTTTCCTGTCATTACAGGACGTCATGATTTAATTTTGAACAATATTATATAAAATGGTGAGTGAAATGAAGAGGGAACAGGGATTTGAATGTGTTTTAACATGGTCGTGTTGTTTGTCTTGATTATGGCAACAAACCTGTGAACGGTAGTGGTTTCGCTCAGGAAATGTTCACGTTAGTAAAGTGACGTCGGCGATGTACGTGGAGGTTGATGCGTGTCGACAATCCCAGGAGCGTCGGCGCTGTTTGCAGGTGATAATTAGAACGGTCCAGGTCTTCGGTGCCTCCTGTCTCCAGAGGTTTGCTCATTTCACCGCAGGGAAACAGATGGGGCACAGGGGTCAGCAGGGGTCAGCGAGAGAGGGGGCGGGGCTTGTGTGTGTATGGTACATATAGTGACGGGGAGGTTGAACATGAAAGCTTGAGGAGCTTCAGGAGGACGTTAACAGACACCTGTGGTCAGCTGTGAGTGGACTCTGAGGTAAGGACATTTGAACTTCGCCTTAAAAACACTTCTGTGTAAAAATGTAAGGGCTTTATTTTTTATTGCAGTGCTTTCCAAAGACTGGGTTCATGGGACCAAGGTTATTTTAGTAATGAAATACCAAAACAAAAATATAAAAAACATAAATAAAAATTAAAACTAGTTCAAAAACTACCTGAAACTGAAGTTTGTGTTTATACACAGTTTGTGCGTCGTTTTTGTTGTAAATTTCATACATAAGCCTTTTGGCTTCATATGAAGTGTATTTATTTTTGTTTATATTATTTGTATTCATAATTAAAAAATAATTTGTCTTTGTTTACACCGTACACTGTCATACTGGGTCCACTTTGACAACCACTGATTCTATGAGTGAAAGTAAATGTTGATCCTAACATCCTATAATAATGTCCGTCTCTACCAACAGGTAGAAATATCATGTGTGTGTCTCGGCTGGTTGTGCTGCTGGGGCTGCTTCTGTGTGTCGGAGCTCAGCTGTCAAATGCTCAGCACTGGTCTCATGGTTGGTACCCGGGAGGAAAGAGGGAGCTGGACTCTTTTGGGACATCAGAGGTCAGTGTGTGTGTGTGTGTACTTGTATTTGTTACACCTTTTCTGGTATTAAAACTGACCTAGTCATGGAGACCGAAACCTGGTCCTAATATGGCAGAACCTCAATTCTGAGGTTCTGACTTTTAGGTTCAAGATTTGAGTTGGGGTTAGGTTAAGATTATGGTTAGACATTAACTGTTTATGGTTAAGGTTAGAGATACTGCTTTGTTTAGTCTGTTCAAATGAATAGAAGTCAATGTAGTGTCCTCAGTAGAATAGCTGGTCTTATTCTGTCTGGGGGCTGGTTTTACAGTTTGGGTTTAAGTTAAGTTAAGTTAAGTTAAGGGTTAGGGTGAGGGTTAGGTGATGGTTGAGGTTAGGGTAAGGGACTTGCCTTTCCTTTTGTAAATTGAGAAATTATTTCACGTTGTTTTCTCTCTCTCTCTCTCTCCCTCCTCTCTCTCTCTCTCCCTCCCTCTCTCTCTCTCTCTCTCTCTCTCTCTCCCCTCTCTCTCCCTCCCTCCCTCTCTCTCTCAGGTTTCAGAGGAGATTAAACTGTGTGAGGCCGGGGAATGCAGTTACTTGAGACCCCAGAGGAGGAGCATTCTCAAAAACATTATTGTAAGTCAACTAACCCTTCAGTGCGGGGCGGGTATTAAAAGGGCACCTACTGTGTAGTATAGTATGTAGTATATCATTTCCCACACTATCACACACCTTATACACCAGCAGTGTAGGCATGAAATGTTTTTTTGGGCCAGAACAAAAGTAGACGGACCATCTTGTCACAGACAAAATTAAAATAGAAGTAGAAACAAACAACGAACAAAGCCGTCACACAATCTTGTGCACAGAACTGAGTCGTGTTGTGTTTCCTGACCTTCATAAATCTTTCCACAGCTGGACGCCTTAGCCAGAGAGCTCCAGAGAAGGAAGTGACAGTTTTCCACCATCCACTGCTTTTCTACCTAGTGATGCTCCTCAGTGTCAGTGTCCTGATGGTGTCGACTTGGTGTTAATCCTGTGAACATGTCTGTTATTTGTAAGCAAATGTGTTTTTCTGTGTTGCTGAAATTACAATGTCCCACAATAAAGTATCTATTTTGATATTCACATCTTTACATTTTTTTCATGTCCACTGGGCAGAGGGTGTGAAGAGTGATCGGTGGAATAAAATAAAGTGCTGAGTAGAAAATATCCATAAGCAAAACCTTGTCACTGCTAGATGCACTAAATGTTAAACCAGGATTGCCAGAATTTTGACACCTGTTTCAGCCTCATTGCACTGGCTCCCAGAATGATTAGAAATTGATTTTAAGATTTCACTTAGAAATTGATTTTAAAGCTTGTAATGGCCTTTATATGACTTCAGGGTCACATAGGAACATTTATCTGTGCATGAGGCCAGAGTCCAGACTGAAGACCAGAAGTTAGAGTGCTCTTCTAGTTATAGCACCAAATCCAAAATCCATTGTTAATTTACGATGACTAATCTCTTGCAGCTAGTTTTATTTATTTATTTATTTATTTATTTATTTATTTATTTATTTATTTATTTATTATTCTATTGCCCTGTTGTCTATAATATTTGTGTGCTATGTTTTCGTTTTGTGGTTGTAAGTGAAGTATTGTAACATTATATTATATTATATTATATTATATTATATTATATTATATTATATTATATTATAATGATTGCGCTGTTGTTGTAAGCAGTGTGTTTTGCTACACGTGTAATCTGATGTGTCGAAAAGGGACTCTCCACTATGACATTAATATTGTGATAATTGTACAGTGAGGTATATGAAAACAAGGACACTGTCATTTGGTTTCTTATGGGTTATTGTTGATAAATATTATTGAGCAGGAAGCGTCATTCATCAACTTCCGTAAACTCAAAGTGAAGAAGCACGGCGTCAGTGCGCATGCTCCCAACTGCTAGAGAGAAAAATGGACGACGTGAGTGTCTGTGCTCCGCTGCTTGCGGAGTCAGACACTCGAAATAACACCAGTAATGCCCCTAATGCGGCTTCTGTGATAGATGCTGACAAAGTAATAAACACTAAAATAGATAATTCCCAGGGTGAAGGTGAGTTTTGACTAGAATATGAAAATTCAGCCGCATGGCGTTCTTTCTGCCGAGCCAACCTTAGCACATTAGCTAACTGGCTAGCCAGCTCAGTGGTCGAGTTAGCTAGCTCCTTAGCTAAATACTCTAATGTCGGCTGTTCGACGCTAGCTAAAAGTTGAGTTACCCATCGCTTAAACCAGCATGGTCGTTGAACCATATAAATTTCGGACTTTGTTTGTTTTCACAGGCCTCTAAAGGTGGTTGTCCGGTTGCTAGTAACCTAACGGCCGTACGGCCCGTTGAGGTTTGCTGGTTGGATTGCAGAGACCACATGACAAACGGCTAAATAATATCACATTTTTTGTAGTGTGTGACATGGTACGTGTATGGCAGTACATGGTTACTTGGATAACATTGACGCAGTTGGAACAATTAACTACAACACTATAGCTAGTGCTAAAGTTGAATAGTAGTCAATTGGTAATTAGTAGCATTAGTTACAGTGATAGCTAAAGTTGAATGTAACTCAATGGGTAATTGGTAGTACTGGTTACAGTGGTAGCTAACGTGAAATAGCTTAATAGTAGAGTTCAGGCTGTGAATGAAAGCCCCCACAACTTATCCCTGTTGTCATTACCAGGAAAATACTTAGTTGCCCCACATGTCACAGGAGCAGAATAAAATGCCCTCAAGACCAGATTGTGAATAGTCAAACGATTATCCCCACTGTACAAACTGTCTACATAGTGTGAGATACAGAATCTACAATGTCTGTAATCTTGTTAACTTCTACTGTGATTATCGTTTGGTAAGTACAATGTTTGACATGTATACGTCAGGCAGATATGATCAGTGTGTATGTGTAGTTTTGTGTTCCACTTATTTGCTGATATTTACTTAAACAGGAGGATTGTTGTATATAAGAGTGTAATTATTCAGTTGATTGCATTGCCGAAAAATGTTTTGAAAGTCAAGCACATCCCATGGGGATCGTTGTCAGGACTAGGGCTGAATGATTTGGGGGGAAAAAAATCATGTAATTGCTATCATTTGCCGTATAGTTTTTTTTATGTCAACTTCATCACAATAATTAATGAAATAGTGAAAATCTAGCGGTGAACTAATTTATTAGGCAGTCATTGGAAGAAGATCCACCGTGTAATACACTCCTGAACAAAGTCTTTATACTGGGGGGGAAATAAGATGTATTCGCATTCGCGCTGGTGGATTGTAACCCAAGTTTTAAGCAGCGCTAATAAATGGAATAAGAAGACCCAGGAGCCAGAGACAAAACAATAGAGTAGACATTTTATTGAAAACAGCATTTAAAGAAACATTTAAAAAACAGGCTGCTCATCAGCTGATCAAATGTTTTAGACCATTCAAAGACAGAAAGCCTTTTTGCCTTTGCCACCATGGGGTCATAACAGTGTGAATGCCTGATTGCACAGCTTTCGACTTTTTAAGGCTGTAGTCTAAAATGTTTCAATCAAAGATCAGATCAACTGATGAGCATCATGTTTCAGTTAGGATTCAGTTAACGTGCACTCTTATTTTCTCTTTTTGCACTTTAAAGCCTTAAAGGGCTTATTATAAGGTAATCGAAATCAAACAGTTCTTAATTTAGCGGTGATAATAAATAAAAGGAACATTTAAATTATACTTACGTTTTTGCTTGTAACTCACCTCAGTGGATCTCTAACCTCTATTGCAAGGTTCAGAAGCTATGGATTGTTTCCAATATGTATTAGATTTAAAAAATTTGCATTGAAGTTTACATTTTATATGTATAACATTTACACTGCAATTTTGATTTGAAAACTTTATATTTTTCAGCCCTAATTGGAACATTAGAAATATTAATTCACTTTTTAAATTGTTCCTGATGTCAGTATCCCATCTGACCATGATGCAGTGGTCATATTCACTGCAGAATATGTGGTTGGGAAAGATTGGGGCTTCACCACTAATTTCAAATTGAATTTGCAGCTTGAAACATGTAGTTTGCTCATCATAAAGGCTGTTTTTTTATTATATTTTGCTAAGTTGTATACCAATTAAAAATGTAATAAATTCATGTTGGAAGCAATTCATATCTTAAAGATCTCACCCATGCATTAGAATATAGGTTGGTTCATATAAGTCATATGTTGATTTATGTTGAACCTGCTTAACATGTTTCATCCTGTTTTTATACCGGGAATATACTGAATATTATGAAATTATTTAAAAAAAAGAGATAACAATAATTATACTCCAAATCAAATTGCAAGTACAGTGTTTTCCCCAAAATATTTAACCCTATTTCATTTCAGTTATTTTTTAAACCTTGTGTGTGTGCAGAAGCAAAGTGAGAAGACCATTACAATTTAGATACTGAATATATGAACGTATTAATCTGAAACATAGGCTTTTGTTGTTGATGATAATTGTGTAATTGAATAGTAGATTGTTCAGCTTAAATTGAAAATAAAAGCTTATAGTGATTATGTACTAAGATTAAAAATGATCCCACACATCAAACCATGAATTGTATTGTCACGCTGGTATATCAGAATCTGTAATGATGCACTATTGTTGCAGGATATTGCAACATTTCGTGAGTGCTGTAACTGTTAAAAGTGAAAATGAACTGAGCAACAATTCAATTGTTGGTCTCAAGTAGCAACAATTAACAAATATTTTCATCATTGATAAATCTGTCGAATTTCCTTTTTTGATCTCAAATCAGTTTGAATTATTTATTTGTTATATGGAGCAAAAAAACCCAGAAAATATTCACATTTAAAGGAGCCAGAATATCTAAATATGATTTTCATTAATAACTGATTATCAAGATAGCCAAGCATGATTTTTCTCTCTTGGTTATATTTCTATTCATCCCTGCTTACAGCACCTATTGCTGTAAGAAGGGATGGATAGAAATGTGATCCTGTCTTGCACCGTGATAAAGATCACTCAACAATAAGTTGATTATGGTACATTTCTTTTATCAGGATTAGCACTTAATGTGTAAAATACTAATCACTTCACCCCATGGAGTGGGAGTGAAGTATTGTTTTTGGTGGCTCTGTGTGTCTGTCTGTCCAGAGGCTTGTTGTGTCAATGTGGTGAAGTCTGCCATCTCTGATAGCGTTGTTATTTCTTGTTAATGACTTGAAAAATGGTGTCCAGCTTGCCAACATACAGTCCTAGTGATTTAGTTTTGAAGTGCCAAAAAAGGGAAGTCTGCGTCTTTCATTCATGATTTACAATGAGCCTATTTATAAGATTCTTGTTTCTACTTTAAAACGTTAAACTGATAATGATGTATCCTATCTGTGATGCATCCAAAATGGAATATGAAGGACTGAAAAATGAATCACAATTATTTTGGTCAGTATAATCATCATATACGTAGTTATACCCACAAGTCATAGCTCCTCCCCAAAACACT
Organism: Solea senegalensis; assembly: GCF_019176455.1. Classification (NCBI taxonomy): domain Eukaryota; kingdom Metazoa; phylum Chordata; class Actinopteri; order Pleuronectiformes; family Soleidae; genus Solea; species Solea senegalensis. Next base: position 3,432,995 of record NC_058024.1, read on the forward strand.
AAAAGTTGCATTTTTTAGTACTGACATTTAGTACTGACATGTTTTTTGTAACATTAACATAACGTCACCCATTTTCTCTGCTTCTTCTTGACGCTTGCAAATATTAAACAACTGAAGGTGGAATATGGACATGATGCTCTGCCCATTTCCACTGATTTGAACGATTCAAAAAAAAAATGGTCCCTTACTTATGGGGCTGAACAATTGTTTTCAAATACAAATTGAAACAAATCACCTCTCAAATCAATAAGAATGTTGTTCATGTTCTCGCTGACAAAAGCACATTTGAATATGCTGTTATATTGAGCACTGGTAAACAATTATAAATATTTAGCAAATAATGACCAGGTAAATCAATCATTAAAATAATTCAGAGCTGCAACTAACAATTATTTTCATAATCGTTTGGTCCATCAAATATCAGAAATGTTGAGCAGTGTTCGTCAAACCTGGAAATGATGATGTTCTCAAATGTCTTATTTTAATGATTCACTTTTAATGATTTCTTTGTTATCCAGAGCAAAGAAATGAAGAAAATACTGAACCAATTAATCAATTATCAAAATAGTTGGCGATTAATTTAGTAATCAATTAATTGTTTCAGCTCTAAAGTAATTGTTAACATAATGCAGCTCTTACACAGGCAGTGTTTACACTCATCCAACAAATTTAAATCATCTGTTCTAATCAAATGTGTATCACCATTCAGTGTATCCTTTGCACTCAGTTTTATTTATTTATTTATTTTGATCTAATACAGGTTAACGTTATGTTTAAGTCTGTGGAAGTAAAAGGTTTACTTGGTAAACGTGTATATCACAATTCTTCTGACCAAAATACTGCAATTTACCTTGCATTATTACATCATTGTAAAAATCAGTGTTAAATGTCTGTTTGGTCACTTTACCTTTCATTTTGGTGAGAAACAAATGTTTGTTTTACGCATCTCACAGATGGGATGCATATTTTTAGTGGAAAAACAAGAATCTTAAATTGAATAAGACCATTATAAATCACGAGGTTGTGGAATGAGTGGAAAGATGCAGGCTCCCCCAGGTGGCTTCTCAATACAAATCACTTGGACTGTATGTTAGCGATCGACACAGCATTTTCACTCACATGAACCCACATTAACCCAGTAATTGAAGTTCACCAAGGTACCTAATGTCACCTTGGAGAAAAGTATGTTGCAGTTGGTCTGAAATTATTTGAAAGAGATGAAGTCTTAGTGGTCATGTTATTGTCAAGTGGTGAAGGAGTAAAGAATTGTCGACAGCCATGTAAAGGGAGCACCATGGGTACATTAGATTGACACACAAAAGTGTGTAGCAACTGGTTTAAGAAAGTATATAATGTTAGAAGTTCTAATTTAAAACGAAAAGTATGTTCCAGTCTAATGTGGTGGAATGATTAATGAGTAGCTTGTTATTTGTTTGTCGTGCTTTATCAAACTGTATTAGTAACAGTGAACTCCTGTGAACACAGGAGACACGGATGAAGAGGAGCGACTTCGATGCCTCCTCGCTGACACTTACTGCCATGTGTGTGACGCTGTGCTCAAGTTTGAATCTCAGCGATTGTCCCACTATGAGGTGTGTACCACTTCTCAAACACTTCACTGAACTAACACACTGAACTCTTGTCCGGTTTATAGTATTGTTTTTTGTTTATATCCCCAACATATGCAGGGAAAGAGACATGCTCAGAAGGTCAAGGTTTACCTGCAGACCAAGAGAGCAGAGAAGACCAAAACAGTGTCTGCAGGAGCCCAGGTTAGTGCTCATATTCATCCATCACATCACATCACACCCGTCCCGTCCTACAGCAGCTCCACTGGCTCCCCATCACACAACGCATCAATTATAAAATACTGCTCCTCACCTTCAAACTCATTCACAACCTTGCACCTCCGTACCTCTCAGATCTCCTCTCTTATCCTTAAAAGTTCTAAAATGATTAGGGTTAGGGTTAGTTCTTTTGTTTTGAGCAAAAGTGGTTTGCAGCAGATACAAGTAACAGTGAAGACTGTACAGACAAAAATGCAGGAAACATGAATGCATTTTTTCAGTCTTACACCTGAACAGTATCACGACCCTGGCTCTGTTCCTGAAGTGGAACCCTAATTAACTTTACTGGTGAACCCTGTGTTTGTTCTACTGCATCTGCTGTGAAAAAGGTCTATTACAACAAGTTTATTCAAGACAGGCTTGAACATTGTATCAGTTTGTTCATATATAAGACCAACTTTCAGTCACATCATTACAATCCAAATGCCAATGATCACAGAATTTGAGAGACATAAAAACAATAAAGTTGGTGGTAGCTGACTGTACTATTTTTCTATTTTGATTTTTCAATATTGTCTTGTGCTTGTCCTTTTTATTGCAGAGCACCATGACCACGGATAAAACCCGTTTCTGTGAGCTGTGTAATATGGTGTTTACTTCCTCCATGGTGTCAAAATCACACTACGAAGGCAAAGTCCATGCAAAGAATCTGCGTAAACAAGGTTTCCAATCTCCGGGTAAGTGCAGGTACACATGAAAACAAGTTCAGTAGATTCCGATACGTTTTTCATCCATAAGAAGCTGCTGGATGTCCTCCTCTGTTGTCCGTTGTGTTGAGTCTGGATTTAAAGGAAAATGTTGCGTTCTCCATCCTACATGCATGTTGACTCCATCTTTAATGAGCTCACATTAAAGGTCAAACACAAATGAGACTAAACATGTCTTTCATTTCTAACTCAAGTCATTATCAGGAACTCTGAGGTGTCTACTTTACCAAGGCCTACTCAGGACCCTGATCAAGCTCTCCAGAGTTCAGCAGCAGAGGGGGTTGTGCAGCATCATGTGGACCTTGGAGCCACCACAACCGCCTCCAGCACAGAGGTTGATCTGAAGGACCCCAATAAGTACTGTGCTCTGTGCACTGCCTCCTTCAACAATCCTCAAATGGCTCTGCAGCACTACAACGGACGCAAACACCAGAGGAACCAGAGCAGACAGGAGCTGATGAGACGTCTGGGAGACGATGTCCAACAAGGTACAGCCTCCTGCCTTCCTGCGACAACACAGGACAACACAGTGATTGTGATTATGCATGTTATTTAAAGTGATGTTTCAGGTTGTGTACAGTGTGGTTGTATACTGTACTGTCACATAGCTCCCTGTGGATGCACCCACACTTGCAAAAGTAATGAGAAGTAACTATTTGAATGTGAATTAGAGGCTAAAAACTCTCCTTGTAAGCTACTTTTTGATCATTTATTCCGTCTGTCCCTCCTTTGCCTCCTCTTTTACCCTCTCTGTTGTCTGCAGCCGACCACCTCATGTGTCAGATGTGTAGTTTGGAGTTCAACTCTGTGGAAATGTACCAGGCGCACGTTCAGGGAAGCAAGCATCAGATAAGGTAATATCCAGAATACTCAAAACAATAGGACTGCAACAACTAAACGATTATGAATTGATTTCTAAATGAATTGCCAACTGTTTTGTTGGTTGTGTTGAGTGTGAGTTTTGACATGTTTAAGAATGATTGTGGTTGTCAGTGTGGTCATATATGGTGACCATGAATGAACTGAATGAACTTTAACTGAATTTCTTCCTCACAGAAAGAAGAAGGTCATTGACCTGTGCAAATCCCAACAGAAGGTCTACGGCACATTTGCAGATGAACTGGCAGACTATGTCCAGGTTCAGAAAGCTCGTGGAATTACTCCCAAGACCACCCAGGTCCTCCCTCAGGGTGACACTCTCAACAGGGAGGAAGAGGAGGAGGAGGAGGAGGAAGAGGAAGAGGGGTTACACCATTTATTAAATACTAAGAGGCATATCACAGAACTGAACAACCCTATACCCATCTTTACTCCCACCCCTGACCCTCTCCATCTCTCTGGCCCTGGTTGTTACTACCCCGCTAAAGGATGGCATCCTTCATATCATCCTCACAACTGGGATTACGGCTGCTCTCCACCAGGCCTCCCTGGACCTGGCTCACCTCAGTTCACCAGTCGGCCCATGAGAGGAAGGAAGCGCAGAAGGCAGTCGAGCTCCTCCTCCTCCTCCTCGTATACTACCTCATCATCATCATCACACTCCCCCTGTTCCTCTTCCAGCAGTAGCATAAGTGAGAGGGATGACAGTGAATACAAGCGGAGAGAACGTAGGAGGATCAGGAGATCCAAGAAGGAGCGAGGCAGGAGGACGAGAGATAAAGATTCAGACGAAGAGGAGAAGACGAGGAGCAAAAAGCAGAGGAAAGACCAAGAAGACGACAAGAGAGCTATGGCAAGACGAGGGGAATCTGTAGAGTCGGAGCAGGGGCGGAGGAGAAGACGGCAAAAGGAACACGGCAAGAGGCGCAAAGACAAAAAATCCCGGGAAGTTGAATTTGAGGAGGAGGGAGGGGATAAAGGTGTGCACAATCCAATGCCTGAAGACAGTGTGGACAGTAGAAAATACAATGACGTGCATATTCAGACTGAAATGAACGTTGAGCAGCGGGAGGACGGGCAGGACGAGAACACTAAAGCCAAATACAGGAAAGAGAAGAAGAAAGTGAAAGAGAAAGCAGACACAAGGACTGAGGAGGAGAAGCTGTGGGACGACTCCATACTGGGCTGTTAGCACCAGTGTGCTTCCTCTGAACTGTCTTCTATCAAATCATTCAAATACGTTTGATAACCGTAAACAAAGCAGTGTTGAACATCTGCTACAAACTATCAATGAAGCTGATTCTTATTTGTTGTGTTTGGGTGGGATTATGTCATATATTTAAGCACAATTATAATAGCTTTATTTTTTCACATTGACACTTATCATGTTAATATTAATAATTATCATATTTAAGATCTGCTTATTCTTTCTTTTTTTTTTCATTATGTTTTAAAATGATCAGTGAATTCACTTCACTTTTTAACACTTCACTGACTTAATATTACATTTGATTGTGTGCGTAAGCTCCTGGTAAGGGTGTACCAGTGTGTGATCCCTTAAGTAGCCTGTGGTTGGTGCTGTTGAGCTTAAATCAGATCAGTAAAGCAATTTAAGCCACAGATGTCAGAAGTGTTGTCATTTGTGTGTGTGTATTTATGTGTGTGGTCATACAGGTGCAAAGGTTCAAATGAGGTCAGCTCGTTAAAAACTTTATAATTCACGTTTCTGCTGCAGCAGAAACAGTTTGAGATATTTAATCAAGTATTGTAACCGAAAAGAGACTAAAGGATTGTAAATGATCCCCACTTTTGACGATTGATGAAGACCCTGGAAACAGACCCAGATGTGATCAGTGCACTTCAGTTAAAAAGAAGAGGAGTTTTTTGTTTTCTTTAAATGATGTCATAGACAGTTTGTGAACAACATTTGTAAGCTTATCAGAAAGTGAGATAATAGACTAAAATAGAATAGAACTTAAATGTGCCTTTGGCTCACCAACATAAAATCATAATATGACAGGCCCTTGTTGTGAGCAGGTCTTCTTTCTGCAGTGACAACAGCACTACTGTGGCCTCCCCAATTCTTCATCACTTATGTAAAATATTGGACCGAACAATAATATCTGTCAGAAAACACCCACAGTTTTTCCCCAAAATTCTGCAGCCCTAGTCACGATATTGTTGCAATAATTTCAAGTTCTATTTATTTCTGTATGGGTTTTTTTATTAAGTAAAAGTGAATGGTCTGTCCACTTAAACATTTAAGATTTGACATATTTCTCTGTCACACATCTTTCATACTCATTTTCAGCTCATTTTATATATATATATACATATATATATGTATATATATATATATATATATATATATATATGTTAGTCCAAATCAACACTTTTATTTTGAAATTCTGTATTGAGTATTGAGTATTGTCACAAATATTGTTATTGAACAGTTGCTTTTTTCCTCCTGACCAGACTAACTTCCCAGTGGCCCCAGGTCATTTGACCCCCAGTGTAACAAGTAAACACAGATGTTTATGATTATGACAAGAATAATCATCAATTTTCACATCATCCCAATGTATAGGGTATAATATATATAATATTGCATTTTATCTATATGTTGACATGAGGCAAGATGTGATTTTAGAGTTTGGATGAAGTATCTGACTTTTCCTGGTGTTAAAGGCTGTTACATTGACCATCGTCGTCCAATCCAAGCCAATCTCAGCTGACACAGATCACCTGTCCATCACAGGGACACACAGAGACAACCATTCACTCTCACACACACACCTACCATCAATTTAGAGCGTCCAATTTACCTAAGCCAGTACACGTGTAAGTGTGTCAAGAAACACAAAAGCAGAAAACATGACAACAAGACTAAGAGTAGGACACACAGGGCTCAAACCCCTGAGTCTTGTGCTAACCACTGCACCAACCGCGTGGCCCTTGATTATCATCATATTGTATTAAATATTATTAATTTTAAAGCATTGAATCCACAAAATTATCTTTAAAAAAGTCACTAAATATTTAATCATCCTAATTACATGTGTTATAGAAGAATTGGACCATATTTATAGTCAATGTCATCGTTTCTAACACACATACTGTAAATATCCGTCATTTAACATCAAAAAAGCCAAAGAAATAAAGCAGCTATTACCTGAAATGAATGGTAATTAAGTATATTCTAAGATCATGTAATACAATAAAATATAAATAAAAACAAAGAGTAGATATTTTATCTGTGAGAACACTTTTTGACAGTCCAGAGAAACAACATATCAACAACATCCAGATATCATTAAAAGGCCTACATGAATATTAATTTGATTTCAACTGTGATGTATAGATAGATATCAAACGATATCTGGCCCAGCCCTCATCCATGCTTTTTAAAGCAGTTGTGAACATTGTGAGAAACGGGACAAAGTGTGTGACGATTGTGTTTGCTCTCAGTAAATAATATGGTTTCTTTTTAGAAAAACATTTTAGATTTGCAGACACCGTGGACTCAGTGAAGACGTCAAACTGAAGAAGAGGTTGATAAAAAAGAAGGCGTACGCTTTAATAAGTGTTAAATATCAAACGTGGAACATGACAGAACATGAAATGTAATCATTTGAATACATTTGTTAGAATTGCCGCTGATGAGAAGTGAACACAGTTGTGGAGATGTGAGCGAGCGGGTGACAGGATAAGAGAAGTGACATGAGCCTCGACGAGTCGGCGGAGAGAGACCAACAAAGGCTTCACAGCTCTGAAGAGATCTCCTGTTTTCAAAGAATCCTGTGGTCTTGTTCCCTGTCTCGCTCGAAGCTTCGACCCCCGTGCCGCTATATGTGAGCCACATCCTCTCATTTTAAGACCCCCGCCAGACCCAGCGACACCCTAACCTTTGTTAAACACTCACACGCTGAAAGATAAAGCTTCACGTTCATCAGTGTGTGGATAACAGGACGTAAGACGGATAAAGTCGGGCTGCTTTACTGTCAAATAAAATGTGAGTCAATGCTACATGATTACGTAATAAACGTACATTAAGAACATATTGTTTAATAAAAGAATGTTACAATTCAGAATGTATGCTTTACTAAAATGTCTTCCATTTATGGTCATTTCTTTGGGTTAGATGAATATGAAAACCTTGGAGCTATTTTGAATGTAATGTAGTATGTGATGGTGTCTTATAAACCCATGAGGGTTGGGCACTTTGTGTGCAGGACGCAGAAAACTAAATGAAAATGAAATGACAGGCACAGAGTGTCAAATTTGCGTTCCATTTGTAGTGGGAACTCGTTAGTGGGAGATTTCCGAGTTAAAAGTAAGGAATGTCCTTTCCAACCTCACCAACCCCGACATGGGATTCCAAGACGCAGCCACCAAAGAAAAACTGCTACGTTTGCTGTTCATATCGACTTGTGTCGTATTTGTATAGTTTATACTTTATACACTGTAATTAAGTATATTTATCATTTATGTTTATAAAATTGTACTGTGCAAAAGTCTTATGTCACCACCAGCTTTATTGTTGGCCTTGCTGATGCAACACTATGATCTTATGTCCATCCAATCCTGCAGTATTTGTCATTTTCAATGGTTTACAGACAAATAAATAAATGAACACGCCTTCAGTGAGTTGCCTAACATGTGTATGCTGTGCACACGCACGTGTGGAATTAACCTGGTCCATTTTTGGCACAAACTAGTACAAACACAAGTGTTATCAATTACATTCATTAGGGTTCCATTCAATTTAAGTTTGAAGCACCAGTATGTCCCGATACAACTTTTTCACTTCCGATACGATACCGATATTGTAGCCTTGAGTATTGGCCGATTAAAGAAAAACTGACCCATTTATTATTAACCATGGGTTACATCAATTTTAACCTTCAACATAAGAATATTGGATTTTTTGCCATGTTAATTTCATACAGTCTATGTTTCATTTCATCAGGAGGTAAGTACCAAGTGCAAATGGGGGTGTTTTCAGAGCACCCGTGTTTCACAGGTAACAGTGTGTCACCCCCCTTGTTTTCACTATTTTGGATTAGCCCAACACACACAGGGTGAGCGATAGGTAAACCCGGAGCCTGAGGACCGGCCCCACAGACGTACTTAGCTCCGTGTGTGGAGCTTAGCGAGACTGTCTTGGGTTTTTGGGGTATAATTAACAAACGGAGGCTGTTGAAAGTCGACAGGTGGCGCTGGTTTATGAAATAATGTTGTTTTAGCAGCTCGCCTCAGGACGAGCTAGCGTGGTGCTAACGGCTGGCTCGCGCTCGCTGTGCGGCTTCGTAGCCTCTGATTTCAGAGGTTAAAGAAAAGTGTTTAACTTCTGAATTAGCAGTAGCACGCACACACACGCTGTTGTTGTGATCATGTGATCTACATGCATCCAAAACACACGTGATCCAACACGCATGTGGGCGCTGCTGGATAGAAGTGCTGGAGCGTAATGGACTGCTTAAATCGGAGATTTTAGAGCCAGTCCGATATAATCCGATACTCAGTTTTTAGTCTGATATCGGACCGATATTCGATATCAATATCGGATCGGGGCGTCGCTACCGGTATGTGACTGGTTTTCCACAACACAGCTAGTTTCGCTGTTCCCGCCAGACTTAACCACGCCTCAGGTGACATCTCAGCAGTGATGTGCGGTCAGGGGAGGCGGAGCCAAGAAACATACTAACAATGATAAAAGAAAATCAATTTGTCCACGTGACTGTTCTATAAATGAGTTTTCTGTATGATGAAATGTAAGCATTTCCTGTTTAAATACATCGCTCTGTGCTGCACACACTGACTGAAGCAGGCAGTTAGGATTAGGATTAGGCACATGGATTTACAGTATACTGTATATATATACATATATAGGTAAGACCACACACCATTTTCAATTTTAATTAAAACAAGAGAGATCAGCCAAACAAAATCATTTAAATTTTAAAAAAATCATATTCGACCTTATATTGATAAATATTCTTTTTTGACTCTCAGATCATTTCCATCTAAAGGGAGAATCCTGAAAGCAGTGGTTCCTAAACCCTGGGGCAGGACCCACACATGGGCGGCAGAAGATTTTGTGAACTGTGAAACTCAAATGTACGTACGTATCCTTTAAACATCATGCATAAAACAGGTTTCTCTCATCACCACAGATGTAGTCCACGGTGATTTGAGTTCAGACGGAGAGTCTGCAACGTCTTTGAAAAGTGAGTTTGTTTGAGAAACACTGTCTTCAGTCGTGAGACACGGTGATGGAGACAAACAGAAAAACATGTCAACGTTTTTCATGGACTTCATTGACTCCAGTCTTGTTTTTAATGTGAGGTTTTGCAGGTTTTGTGACTGATTATTGTATAATAATTAAAGGTTGATGCAGCACAAAATGAGTTATTCTAAATGACTAACAGAGGCTTTATTTGTGTGTATTTGTGTGTATTTGTGTGTACTGGGACATTGACAGCTTTGTTTCCTGTCTTCTGTCTCTTCATGATCTTTGTCAAACTAATGACTTATTTTAATCATATTAGTTTGATTTGAACTGTCAGTGATTTGAGGTTTGAGAAACTAAGAAGAAGAAATGATTTTAAAATTATAAATTTCAAAATCCAACCCAGCATTATTTCTATACATATATATATATTCATATAAAATGCTGTACACAGAATTGAAATACTTATTACAATATTACAAAACAAAAGATATTAAAATAAGGCCACGTTTTAAAGAACACACACACACACACACACACACACACCACACTCACCTTCATTTTAAATGAAAAATCTTTACGTTTTTAGACGAGTTTGAAAAGCAAATGAATATAACTGATAATATAACTGAGTAATGTACAAATAATTTGTTCTGATCATTAAGAATAAATCATTTCACTGCTTTTTTCTGATGATCGATGACACTAGTCGTCATTTTTATGAAAAGTTCAAATGAAAAGAATAGTGAGTTTTCAACACTGACACTGTGTGACTCTGTGGCTGTGTGGCTTGATGTTGGCATACAGACAGACAGACAGACAGACAGTGTGTGGTGTATAAGTAGGACTCTGTTCAGGTCTATAGGTCACACACCTGGGCAAAGACTGCACTGCAGCGTGCACAACAACTCTCTCGCTGTTCTCAGCTGTTTGTCGTGATCAGTGTGATAAACAGCTTTGTATCGAGCGTCGCTGAAGAATAAAACTCATTCAAAACTCTTCTAATCTCTCTTTGCTTCTTCTCTCACGCTCTGGTATTTTTCATATAAGTGATTTTTTGAAGTCTTCTGGTTTGGTTATATGTCTTACATATAGGCCCTGCATGTGTGTGTGTGTGTGTGTGTCATATTGGGGTTTCACCTTGGCCCTCAGCTCAGCTCAGCTCAGCTCAGCTCAGTTCCTCCCATCACCTCTGACAGATAGACAGCAGGAAAAGAAACTGTCATCACTTTTTCCTCAGCCACCTCTGAAGACACAAAGACACACACACACAGACAGACACACACACACACGTCTGACGGACGAGTAGACAGAATGAGCGCGCTGCTGTGGACTTGGACAGTGTTGAGCGTCTCTCTGTGGACGGCAGGTTTGACCTTCAACTTTCTAAACTTTGTTATTTTTATAAACACTCGTCGAGCGAGGCGTCAGTGTCCTCCTGCACTTTAACTTCAATTATATTACATGTCATTATTAATAATAGTATGTCTCTAACGTTGTTAGAAATTTTACTCATGCTTCTCATGATTGTCATCATTCTTATTATTTTAACTTTTGATTCTGTAAATGTCTCCATCAGAGTATCGTTCTTGTGTTAAGGCGTTGAAATGAAACTGAAGAATTATTTAACGTGTCGTAAACATGTCGAGTGCAAGTACACGTCGGTGAGAAGTCTGTGATCGTCGAGTATGAACCTTTCACACACACACACACACAGCCTTTAAAATGCTGCTCACCTTTAGAGATGTACTTTAAGACGAGTGATTGCAACAGTTTATGGCCAACGTATACGTACGTGCACTTCAAAACACACACACACACACACACACACACACACACAGGCCTCAGAGCTGTGATGACATTGCTTAAACGTTGCATAAATCCGCCTCCTCCTCATTTTGCTATTTTCAAAAATGTCAACATCACAAGTAAATTATTCCTCACAGTTGAGCTTCTTTAACTCTTGCCACACTTAGAAACACTGGAGTGTTGGAAGTAACACGACCTTAAACTTCATTTTCTGTAGGGAAAGTAAACTGACTATTTTGACCTTAGATGACATTAAAGTGTCTCTGACCTCTCCCCTCTGTGTGTGTGTGTGTGTGTGTGTGTGTGTGTGTGCACCTGCAGGCTCCTGTCAGCTTCTGCTGCAACAGCCCGTCACAAACCTGTACCCTAAACTCAACGATCAGGAGACTGTTGAGTGCAACTGCGGGATCTCCTCCTGTGAGTCCGTGTACTGGTTCAGAACCGACCCCGCAAACGACAGCTTCCTCTTTTTAGTCAAACACAACAACGCCGAGCGCGTCTTCTACGGGCCCAATGTCGACCAGACGCGGATTAAACCGTCCAAGAGAGGACTGTCCTTTGTGCTGCGCGTCCTCCGTGTGCAGAAGCACGACAGAGGGATTTACTCCTGTGTCGTAAAGGACAAGACCAACAGAGAGACATGGAGGCCGGGCACTTTCCTTCACCCAGGAGGTTTGTGTCCTCAAAGACATCCACGCGCTTCATTTGCAGCTTTTAAATCAGTTTTCACATCAAGTGGCACGATATATAAGATTAAGAATTGATTAAATTAATTAAAATAAGACAGTCCTTTATTATTAATAAATAATAAACGTGCATTTTCACATCTATTAATGTACGATATAGAAAGATATGAACAATTAAGACTAAAAATAATACAGCAGAATATACAGAATAAACATAAACCTTTTGTCACTGCACTGTCAACATTTACTAAATATCAGAGTTTAATATGTGATTGACTTTTCTCACCAAAGTCTACATTCACCCGCCGCTGTGGCTCAGCGGTGGATTGGGTTGGAGGTTTCCTCAAATTCTGGGATAAAATGGCGAGACGTTGTATTTTCACAGACGTCCACCTTCAACACTTTGGTTTTTTTTTTTTTACATTTTTTATATATTATTCTGTACAAGACTCGACTCGATGACGTCGTCAGTTTTAAATGGAATATACAGAACAATCACATCTGACAAGAACTGTAGACAGGAAGTTGCTAAGAGAAGAACAAACGTACAGATCAAACATAACGAGTACGTGAATGTCTTTAAAACCAGGCACACACATATATATATATATATATATATATATATATATGTATATATATATATATATATATATATAAAACTGAATGAGCCTGATGGGTGTTTGTGTTCTCTGAGTGCTCTCTCTTTAACCCTGTGTTTGCTGTGGATGTGACAGTGAATCCTCCGACCAAACCTCCTCCGACCAAACCTCCGCCTGTCAAGCCTGGCTGTCGCTGTCCTAAGAGGAGGAATCCTCCACGCGGTAACGTCTGCACTTTGTTTGTGTCAGTCAATTATTTGTGTGCTGTGTACTGGGTGAGTTTTAAAGGGACAGTTTTAGGTTTTGTAACGTCTGGATCCAGACGTTACAAAACCTAAAACTGTCCCTTTAAAACTAGAGATTAGAGCCTTTTAAGTTTGGGTCTGAATCCAAAAGACATTTGCCAATAAAACAATGCCAATAAGTACTAAATGCAGTACTTTTAACTATTTAACTTAAATGAATGCTAAAAGTATTTGAGTTTTATCACTAATCCATGGTGGATTTGGTCCTAAACTGAACGGACTCGACTTTGGTACAGCCACAAACAGCTGATACATGATATGAAGCAACAAACATATTCTTAAAACGCCACAGGATAAATCAGGGCTAGATTTTATAATAAGTGTTTTTATTTTTCGCACTTGGTTAATTCTCCCTGTACCAGCACCCGAAACAAGTCACATGTGCTGATGTCACATGGCAACAAAGCATTAAAGCTTGCCTGTAAAAACAATAAAATAAAAAATAGTAACTAACATCATTAAGGACCAAATGCACTTTGAAATAGTCCGATTTGAACTCTTTCAGTGTTCATTTAAAGCTAAAATAGTTTTTAACTCTTTGAGCGTTAAGTTAATACTGTGGTGCGTTTGCTGTAGATGAGTCTGGATGTGACGCCCTGGTCCTGTGGCCGTTGGTGGGCTTGACTGTGGTCCTGGTTGTGACTCTCATCTGCACACTCTACTACTTCAGCCGTGAGTAAAACATCAAAGTCAACTTGAAATAAAATAATTTAAGTCATTTAAATAATAATAATAATAATAAAAAAAAACTTAACTTTCTTTCTTTTTTTGCAGGGCTGCCAAAAAAATGCTACCACCACTTTGGAAAGTAAGACGACGACCTTCTCATAGTATGATTTATACTTACAGTACTGCGACTGACCATTCACTCGTCAAACTTTTTGTTTTCCTCTGTCAAGAGTGAGACAGATGTCGTGAAGAGCCGCGGCTGCGACTGCTTCCATCAAACTCTAAGTAGGTGGAAGTCACAAAAGAACATGGTTTGCAGCCATAGAGTTGTACAACTCATCCTCTTGTATTCATGTGTTCACAGCTTCCCTTGAGCTGAAGTCCAGTGCAGCATGAAGGATAAAGTGTGTGCGCGCACATGGTCGGAGAAGAGTTTCATACTGAGCTTTGAGCAGCAGAGGCCGCGTCATGTAACATAAGATTGTGATATATTGACTCTTCCAGTGTAAAGTTGTTTTGTTTTTTTTTTGTTGTGTGGTTTTTGTGTAAAGTTAGATTTTTAGGCTCAACTCATTAAATCCATGTCACTGAAGTATGTGCCTCATTCTCTGTGGACTTTGGTGTGAGAGGACGAGCCGTTCACACAAGGACAGAGTGCGCTCATTTTCCATCTATATGTAATAATAATATGCATCACTTTATCAGCTTTAGTGGCTTTTTATTATCATTATTATTGTTATTAATTATGGAAAAACACAGCTGTACTTTTGTGATACACAATGCGTAAATGAGTATTATGGGATGGGTCGGTGAGAGTCTATACCCACCGATGACGTCAGTCATTTTCAACAGATAACGGGGGAAAATGATAGAAAGAAAAAATCTGATCACCGTCAAACCTCAAGTGTTGTATCTCAGCGACACCTGAACACATCACGATGCATTTTTATCACGTAAACTGGTCAAATGAAGCAGACTTTCACCACGTTTCTTACTGTAAATGTTTCGTCTGGAAGAAGCGAATAAAAGTGATGTATTTCTGACAATGAATGAAGTCTTTTTAATTGTTCAATTCATCTGGAGACACCTTTTTCTTTTTTTCCACAACAACATACCGTGTGTGTGTGTGTCTGTGTGACATATGACAGGTTTGGAGGTGGGTGTTGAACTTCCATTGTCAATATCGTGTTCAGAGGAAGTTGAGTAAGGAGGGAGGTGAGATGTTGGTATCACAGGTAATTGTGCAACTCTTTGCTTTGTATGGTTTCTATTCAGTGTCGGCAGTTGCTGCTGCTGCATATCTGGGACTTTAACGTGAGCTTTAAGTGTCATTTTCTCTCATGACTTGATTGTCCTCAATCCATCAGATGTAACACCTGTTAATGAGCATCAGTGGATGTTCAGCACATGTCTGTGTGTCACTTTCATGATCCTGTAAATTGTTATTATTATTATTATTATATTGGCTTATTTTTGTTCATTTTCACACTATTAGATCTCCTTTTTCTTAATTTCATCTTGAACTCAGCAGCTAATTCTGTATTTCAATTGCATTTTAAGGATGTTTTGTTATTTATCAATTTAATAATTATGTCCAACATGTTGCTATTGTTGTCTGCACACACAAAAACATACAGGGTTCTGACTTCATGAACAAAATTCTGGTTTTAGATCATCAAAGTCAAAGTCAACTTTATTGTCAATTCAGTCACATGCACAAGACACAGAGGCAATGAAATAACATTAAAAATATTACAAGTGAATATGTACAGGAATAATAATAGATTCATATCTATGTGCATGAAACATCTACGTACATAAACTTTAATTTAAACACAGAATAAAATACAAACTACATGTGTTCATGTTAAGATCAAATAATAAAAAAGCTTTTTACATCTTTTGCGCTCTCTTTGTCGATCTCACTTTCTTTCTCTGACACACACACACACACACACACACACACACCTGTGCCGCTGAGGGTGTGTGTGTGTGTGTGTGTGTGTGTGCGACCCTTTCCTGTGTGCTGGAGAAACAGGAGAGACAGACACGTCTTCACTGAGATGTTATCGCTTCACTCAGCTTTGAGCTCTTCATCTACTCTGAAACAAAACAACCACACACTTACCACAGAGCTAACCACAGGCACTGACACTGAGACAGGCACTGACACAGAGACAGGCACTGACACTGGCAGAGAGACACAGAGAGGGAGACACAGAGACCCTGACACTGACAGAGAGATACAGAGACACAGAGATAGACACTGACAGAGAGACAGGCACAGGCATTGACAGAGAGACAGAGACAGGCACTGACAGAGAGACACAGAGATAGGCACTGACAGAGACACAGACACGGGCACTGAAAGAGACACACAGAGAGACACAGAGACAGGCACTGACAGAGACACAGAGACAGGCACTGACAGAGAGACACAGAGACAGGTACTGACAGAGACACAGAGACAGGCACTAACAGAGACACAGAGACAGGTACTGACAGAGACACAGAGACAGGCACTGACAGAGAGACACAGAGACAGGCACTGACAGAGACACAGAGACAGGCAGACAGAGACAGAGACAGGCACTGACAGACACACAGAGACAGGCACTGACAGATAAACAGAGACAGGCACTGACAGAGAGACAGGCACTGACAGAGAGACAGAGACAGGCAGACAGGCAGGCAGTGACAGAGAGACACAGAGACAGGCACTGACAGAGACACACAGAGACAGGCACTGACAGATAAACAGAGACAGGCACTGACACAGAGACAGGCACTGACAGAGACACAGAGACAGGCACTGACAGAGAGACACAGAGACAGGCACTGACAGAGAGACACATAGACAGGCACTGACAGAGACACAATCTGACTCTATTTCTGAATGCATGCAACACTTTTATTAACTCTTTAGGACATGTTCTTGACCAGTGGTCCTCAAGAAGGTCAAAACCTGGTCCTAATCAGTTTTTTCCAAACTATTTATATGAGGATCCACTTTTTAAACATGGCAAACTATTGTGAGCCAAATCATGGTGACAAGTGGTCATTTGTGCAGTGATGTCGTGACTCATTTAGTCACATGTCTGACATAAATATAACTGGTTTGATTAAAGAGAAAACTCCTGTGACACATCTATACAAAGAAAACTGAATTAAATGAACTTGAATTGAACAAGGTAAACCAAGAAGACAAAAAGCAAAAACAAAAGTGTGACCCTGCATTAATACTGTCATACAATCACGCTTCATATAATGGAACTATCCCTTTAATAAGAAGAATACACGTTTTATTGATGATGATCATTCAAGTGAAGGAAATTCATTGTTGGTAAAGTAGAAAGTGTCACACTGTTAATAAACTACTGTGTTGTATCCTGCACACTCTTTTGATAATTACATAAAAAATACACAAAACTACAAGACAAAGAAACACAAAGCTACAAAGAAATGACACATTCGACTTCTCAGTTTTCCTTCCACAAGTTCAAATTAAATGTAAACTCTTGAGAGAGAACCACTGCTACAAGTTTAACAATGTAATTACTTAATAACAATGTAACACTTTCAGGTTTCACTATTTATCATTTTTAAGACGTTAAAAAGCAGTTTAGAATCAAAATATAAGAATGTAACAATGTGCATACATCACTCACTGTTAACTCTGACTTCACATAGAAAAGTCCCAATTTTCAGCTCAGCGTGACATAAACCATATATACTGTATATACGTATATATATACATATATATATATTATTAGATATATTATATTGGGATGAATAATGCATTTAAAAAAATACAGCATGCTGTATGTCACAGTGTTTAATTACAGGACTTTGAAACATAGGTAACACTTTAAAGCCACTGCATAAATTAAATGTATAATTATTAATTGGTAAAATCATGTAACAGAAGTCAACGGCATCACAGTCAACTGCACATGTTCAACAACAGCCGTTCAACCTTTAATAGCTTCCCCCCTAAACACTGGCAGATGGGAACCAAAAGCAACAGGAGTGACTGTTTATTAGTATAGTATAGTATATGTATATAATAAGTTAATACTTTTTTTTACACCAAATATTGATTTGATTTAAACTGTTCTTTGTATTTTGTAAACTGAATAAAAATAAACTTGAATTTATAGTTGTGAAGGTATTCTTACTATTTTGAATAAAATAACTGAGTAATTTAAAACCACATACTGTATATAAATGTCAGCCACGTCCACCTAATGTCATTTGAAATGCTGAATCATTTTGAAATATGAGAGAGAAGTTTGAAAAATAATTAAAAATGAATGCATGTTGTTTAGAACACACACATGAATCATGTGTACGTAAACCATATCCATACAATACAATGAAAACGACAGAGTTTACTTTTGACATATTATAGTCAAACTAAGACACAGTGGAAAATCATATTTTTGAAATCACATTATTGACATTTTACAGAACTCCATCTGTGACCACAATTCAAATAGTTACCAGAGGTATTTACTGTAAACATCACACACACACACGCATGGTCCCAACAACCAAAGGCTTCTGCTTGAGATCGATTCCTTCATGTCTACATACTCACCCTCCTTGTTGCTCTTGGTTTCATTTAACAACTCCAAATCCCACAATTCCTGAAACTACCAGAGCAGCAACAGGACAGAGAGGTGAAGGACTGATGACCTCCACTGTCCACAGACTGCTGCTGCTGCTGTTGCTGCTGCTGCTGCTTCTCTGACTGCAATTTAATTTCACCTTGTGTGACTCTACGATTCTCACACACACACACACACACCTGGTTTCAGGTTGGATCCCCCTCGTGTGACTAAGACAGGGAAGCCCATGCAGCAGGTGTGTGTTTGTGGGTGAGTCAAAGCTGAATCACGGGTGTGGAAGCTGGAGTGGGCTCACTGAGAGCGTTTTGACTGGGTGTCCCCTCTTAGATTAAAAGCATCAACAGATTCCCCTGCTTACTGAAAATGATGCATGAAACCTGAAACCAACTTGGTTTCCAATCATGGTTTCATTTGCAATAAATGTCACCAATAAAGAAAGAAAATGAAGTTCATATTAACACCTGCAGTCAGAGGGAGTTGTGTTCTTCCGCATCAGATTATTACATACGTCTCAGTCTTGTTCCACCCACCAGTGAAACAGATGCATCGCCTACACACAAATGTCAGCAGTTGTTGCCTATTATTAAGAGTTGTGTTGACTTTCCATCAGTGAACAGGAAACTGGAGGTGAGACCCTGAATGCTGAATGTGAGGCCCTGAGCGCTGGAGGTGAGACCCTGAACTCTGGAGGTGAGGCCCTGAGCACTGGAGGTGAGACCCTGGAGGTGAGGCCCTGAACGCTGGAGGTGAGACCCCAACTCTGAGGGGAGGCCCTGAACTCTGGAGGTGAGGCCCTGGAGGTGAGGCCCTGAACGGGGGGTGAGGCCCTGAGCTGGAGGTGAGACCCTGAACTCTGGAGGGGGGAATGCTGGAGGAGAGGCCCTGAACACTGTGGGTGAGGCCCTGAATGCTGGAGGTGAGGCCCTGAACTCCTGGGAGGAAGCCCTGAACACTGGAGGTGAGACCCTGAACTCTGGAGGTGAGACCCTGAACTGTGTAGGTAAGACCCTGGAGGTAAGGCCCTGAACACTGGAGGTGAGGCCCTGAGCGCTGGAGGTGAGAACCTGGAGGTGAGACCCTGAACTGTGTAGGTGAGACCCTAAACTCTGGAGGTGAGCCACTTTACTGTAAATTACTATATAGACAAACATGCATGTTAAAAGTCCAGTTTTACTTGGATTAAGACAATAAATCAGTTTTCTCAATGTCATGTAAACACATTAGTCTGACTAAAATGGAGCTATAGTCGGACTAACATACCTGGATAATGCGGCTCAAAGTCTGATGCACCCGCATTTAAATCACTTACCCATCGATGATGCCTCAGTGACACAAAGTGACCACACGAGGCAGCAGCAGACCAGCAGCAGAGTCACTGCAAACTAACAAAGAAATAAACAACAATATAAAGCTGCTGTTAATGTCAGTAATAACTGTTCTGCACTGAGAGTTAAAACGACATTAAAAGATTAAAGTAAGTGTAAATGTCCATTATTGTAAAGTGTAAAATATGCATCCTTTAACTATGACTTCATAAATGTATGGGAGTACAGAATAAACACGACTTAACTGTAATGAAGCATTTATTAAACATTATTCACCTTTGTTAATGTTAATCTTTGTGACCCTTATTTTAAAGTGAGAACCATCAACGACACACATGTTTAATATCTGTGTCGTTGGAGCTTTAATAAACATGAACAATGGTTAATAAATGTTTGAAGTAATGTTTATTAACAGTTATTAACTGATGTTACCAGTAATTTAAAAAAAAACCTGTAAATGATAATACTGATAATAATAATAATAATTGTTATTATAATAACGATAATGTAATAGTAATAATAATAATAATAATAATAATAATAATGATGATAATATAACAATAATAATGATAATAACAATAATAATAATAATTATTATTATTATTATATTATTATAATAATAATAATACTAATAATGATATTATAATGATAATAATAATAATAATATAATAATAAAACATGAATTAGCAGTGAGTATTTACTGATGTTATTGACATTATTGTGAAGTGTTGTGGACATTAAAGTGAAAGTGTGTCTGTGTTCAATCACCAGTGGACAATTATAACACTTAACAACAACTACTAACTGTTACTGACTGCTCATCTCATTTCATTCAGTTCAGTTTAGAGGAGATCTGAAAATCAATTTTCATAAATGAATGAATTTCACTCAGGCCACACCCACGGGCACAGACCACACCCACGGGGACAGAAGACATCAGGGAAGTATCACAGGAAACTTGACCTCAGGGTAACGCTCTCTTCATCTTCATCATCGCTGTCGTCTCCTCTCATCAAATGATAGAATTCTCCGCTGCTGATCTAACACAAACACACTTTCACTTTCAATCTCCACCTGATTGTGACACTTGTTTGTGTCTTACTGTGTACGCAGCCCTGCGCTAATACACAAACATACACATAAAGTGAACTGAATGAAATGAGATGAACAGTCACTCACAGTTAGTAGTTGTTAAGTGTTATCATTGTCCACTGGTGATTGAACGCAGACACACTTTCACTTTAATGTCCACACACTTCACAATAATGTCAATAACATCATTATTGACGACGAAAAAATAACAACAATCAAACACTGGATACATGTAATCACTGTGTATTTCATTTGTAAATGCCACCGTATGTGTACATGACGTGTGTATATATATGTATATATATATATATATATATATAGATATACATTCATCGTTATTTATCATTTATTTATAGAAAGTGTGGTTTCAGGTGCATTTCAGGTTGAATGCCAAATTACAACTTCTGTAGTTTACAGTGACAATAAAGTTGAATGTAATTTAAAATGACCTTTGAACCTGAATAACATTCATAAACGATCATTTGAAACAACAACACTGTTGATAGGGTATTTGTGAATAAAGAGAAGACGTGAGCTTCGCACACCTTACATTATAACATGTGCTCTGTGTGTGTGTGTGTGTGTGCGTCACACACTGTAACCTGTGGACAGTGTGTGTGTGTGTGTGTGTGTGTGTGTGTGTCTCAGCTTGCACACGGGTGGGCTCCACTTGTCGACATGTGGCAGACCACGACTGTTGCTGCACGAGGCCTCTGCACCGCTCTGCTGCAATGATCCCATTCGACAGAGATGCAGAGAAGAAGGTTACAGGTGGGGCGTGGTTTGATATCTCACTGAATTATCTGTGTGTGCAGACTCCAGCAGGCACCGCAGAGACTCGCTTTGCAGCTTTTTGTCATCGGTGACATTAAAATGGACCAAAAGTGGATTCAGATTCTGCTGATTCTGGCGTTTTATCAAAGTAAGTCCGCTGAATTACTCTTGTGACCGCTGTATCCTCCGTCCATTTCCTGTGCTTTGCTTTGGGGTAAGTGATGTTGAAGGTTGATGTGAACGAATGCGTCCATTTCATCACATTTGTGTTCAGAAATGGCTCGTGGAGCTGTCGCCACAGTCGTCAAAGAAGGGGACAAAGTTGAAATCAAGTGCCAGCCCGCTGAAGTCGGCAGCATGGTCATCTGGTTCCGAGTGGTGGAGGAATCAGAGATGGAGTTTATCGGCTCTTTCTCCAACACTGGCAGCATAAAGAGCAAACAGACGCCTTTCACCTCATTCTTTGGTCACTCAAAGATGGAGCAACACATCCTGACAGTGAAGTCGTTCAGCAGAGATCGAGACAGTGGCACGTACAGCTGTGCCAGCATTAAAAGCAACGAGCTCAAGTTTGGCAAAGTGACCAAACTGACTGGAGGTGAGTGTTTTTGTTTGTTTCTCAAAGTAGGACATGAGATGGATTGACTTTTCACATCGCACCCCTCCTTGGTCTCAGAAAAAAGAGCGGAAGTTGTGACTGCAGTGGCCGTGGCCACCACCCAGACGAAGCCCCCCACGACCACCACGGCCTGTCTTTGTCCAAACAACAAAGGTAAAACATGAAGCTCTCACTGACTCCGAGTGTTTGTACAAAGTGTTTCTGAGCAGCTGCTCAATGACGACGTGTTCCGCAGAAGAGAAAACCACTTTGTCGCAGTTCTGCTCTCCGCTCATTCTGGGCCCGGTGGCCGGAGGCTGTGGCCTTCTTCTCCTGCTCCTCGTCATCGCCGTCCTCTACTGCAACCGTAAGTCCAGTCTGCATCGCATGATTTTAACAGCTGACCCCTGACCCCTCACAGTTCAGCTCTTTTTTTATTATGTAATATGTAATTATAAATGTAAGCACTGTTATTGATAACCTTGTAGGAATAAGGACACGCAGATGCCCACACCATCACAAACGAAAGTAAGTCATTTATTTCCCTTTTTCTTTACATTTAGAAAAACAGTAGTAGTTTCAATCATCCAAACATTTTTAAATATTACATTTTTCCTTATTATATATTATATTGTAGACGTGTTCATTCCAGGACACTCCTCAGAATTCATATATGAGTGAATAATATACTGTTTTAAACCTGTAATCTGTATAATTTCAGAGCCTGAATGTATGTGAGAATAATATACTAACATATGCGGGACATACTGTAAATGTCATATATTACAAATTAAATAATTGCTCACAAATTCAAAATAGTGAAAGTCTGTGAATAACATCCTCCTTTTCTGTAATTAAGCGTTTATTACCATTGTTAATGTTTAAGGAACATTATTTAATAATGGTTTATAAATGCTTCGTTTGAGTTATTTCGCGTTATTTTCTGAACACAAAAGCTTTGATGCTGATTAAGAAGATGAATTCTATATTATTAAATGATATTATTTTGTCATGACTGTGATCAGTGATGTATTTTGTCTGAATATTGATTTTAAAATGATGTTGTGTGTTTTGTGTAGAGTGCGGATGATGGCTCCTCAAAAACAAATGATGACCAACCGGCACGTTTAATTGAAACGTCTTGAAACCAGAGTGCAGTTCACACTGTTTGCTTATCTTCACATCTTCCAA
This sequence comes from Solea senegalensis, assembly GCF_019176455.1. Lineage (NCBI taxonomy): Eukaryota > Metazoa > Chordata > Actinopteri > Pleuronectiformes > Soleidae > Solea > Solea senegalensis. The sequence goes on from NC_058024.1 coordinate 3,456,339, forward strand.
TTCACTGTCAAATTATTTGCTGGGAATTAATGCATAAAAAGGTTATTTTCAACTTTAAAAGCTCTTCAGATTTAGTCGATTGCTGAGTGTTGTCGATCCGTCACGCTGTGGATCATAGTAAACAAATCAAAACCTGGCATATTCTGTTTCATTTGTGAAAAGAAATGTATATATTTATTTGAGCTTTTTTTTATTACATAGATTTGATTTATTAAAAAAATAAATAAATACATTTAAAAACTAGGAGACGTTATTGTCATCGTCTTTACATTGTTTCCCTTTTTCAAACGCATGTACAGTCTCTAATTTGTTGTGACTTTAAATACTGTAAAAAATAAAATAAAAATAAATGTCAACTCAATCCTACCCACAAGAGCATTATTGGATTTTGCAATGACGTGTGTTTGTGTTTATTTGTGTTTCTCACACATCCCACTCGTTTGTATTCACATTCAGTGTCTTTACACACAATTATATATATATAAATGTATATATATATATATATATACATATATACATTTATATGTATACTGACATTGTGAAGCCCCCTGCCCTGAGTGAAGAGGAAGTGGCTGCTACATCTGCACATATGAAAAACAACAACCGCGGCGTCGAAGCGAGAGAAAAATGATTCCCACTCGAGATTCCGTTCCCGTTCACTTGAAGACAAACACAATTCTCTTGCAGAGTTTATTGATTTTTATGTTGAATATAATTATTGTTTGTTTTTTTTCTTGACATATTTAGCTTTCGTTAATTCACCCACAACAAAAAAAAACAACCTTTGACATGAAAGAAAAGACGAGAGAAGAATTGAGGAGAAATCACGTGAATTGACTTGGATATAGATGATACAGTGAAAACTATTTTTTACAGTTCCTTGAACAATGACATGTTTGATTAATGCTGGGGACGTTTCTTTATAATGTTTGTTTCTCTTCACATCTTCAAATTCACGACGAATGAAGATTCTGCTCCCGTTCACTTGAACACAAACACATTTCTCTTGAAAGGTTTATTGATTTTCAAATTGAATATACTGATTTCGTCTTGACACATTTTACTTTTTATTATTCATATCTTTTTGACTCACACCCGCACACAAATTGACATGAAAAAAAAAAGAGAAAACTTGGGTAAAAATCCAAGTGGTTTTACTTCACGGATGAAAGCCTGATGTAAATTATACAGTGTTGTCTTATATATTGCAAAAACAGATATTTTTTTTTTACAGTATACAAAATCTTGGCTTACGAAGTGCACTTGCAGACACCAAACACTACATAAACCCTTCTCTTGACAGATATTTCTCTACAGAAAGAAAACAAAAATAAGGCACTTGCAAGGAGCTCTCAGATTCAGAACAAAGCGGAACACCTCCTGACAATCCTCCACATATTTAATCATGTAAACAACGAGCAGTCCAAACCACGAGCACACTGAGCTGTACACTAGTGTCTTAACAGCGTCTGACCACGTCGTGATAGAGGAACTATTTATTTTCGTGTACATGAAGATTGCACAAACTTCCCGATACTATACACCCGGTCCACGCCGCTCCCACACACCAGCTGTCAGTCACAACACTGGAAAATTAGAAAGATGAGATGGATGTTCATGCAACGCCTTCCTTCCTGCCGCCAGCAACCAGAAGAACATGTTTTTTTAACACGTCTCTCAAACTTTTCCCTCCTCTCTTTTCTTTCTTTGTCTGTTCTCATCACTTTCTTCACATCCATCTTGTTTCAAAAAGTCTTTCTCAGAAACCTACAGAAACTGAAAGCTCCTCATCCACAGAGACATGAGAAAGGACGGCGTTGCACGCAGTGTGTGTGTGTGTGTGTGTGTGTTCGTGTATGTCTGTGTGTGTGTGTGTGTGTGTGTGTTGAAGGGCATGTCTAGGTGTGTCTTTCATCCAATATACATTCTTGAGGATTTAGAAAAATAGAATCATCATCCAGAGAGCAGCTTGTGCGTCCCTGTGGCCTCCAGGACAACCTGCAAAGACATCAATAATAATAACATGTTATACTGAGGAATGGCAACACGTGTCTGAACTTCAAAGACATCATCCTGTGTAACAAGGACGAAATCACCAGCCCACAACATGACTCAGCTAAAATGACTATATATACATATATATACACATATGTATATATACATACTGTATATATGGGGGAAATTGGATACATTTGAAACATTTGCTCCTTCAGAATTAAAATAATAGGAATAAAATTAAGAAAACTCAATATTAGCAACAGATAAAATATGTACATTAACATGGAATGTAAACATTACAAGAAATATGTTGTATATATATATATATATATATTAATTTTATTTTTTTTGTATGATTTTTAACATCTGTCTACAGAAGAAAAATAGCCTGTTTTTGTCCCTGTTAACTAAACCAATGAATAAATACAAATTAAGTAAGAGATCTGACCTCAATGTTAATGAAAATATAAACAGAATGGGTGAATGGAAAGTACATACAGGAAGTGAAGAGAAACAGAAACTGTACTCATTTATATTCATATATATGTATATAAATTAGTGTAAATTATGTAGTATATATATATATATATATCTTATAATGCACTTCATTATTATATGTATACAATATACTTTACCCAATTTCCCCTTGGGGATAAATAAAGTTATCTATCTATCTATCTATCTATCTATCTATCTGTATATATATTATATCATATAATGTCCTTCATTATTATTAGTGCCTTAACAGAGACATTTAAGGTTTTACAGCAGCACAGACAGTAAAAAATATCAAACATGCATTATTATCATGGAGGAATGTAAAAATATCGCCTGAGGCCATTTATTGTCATCTTTAGTCACAAAAGAGGAGCAGGAGGAGGAGGAGGAGGAGGAGGAGAAGTCATCTCACCTCGCGGTCTAGCTCTTGCCTCCCTTCTTTGTGGACTTTGGCACAACGTCTGTGCTGAGCTGAGCTGAGTGCTGCTCAGCGGCAGACGGCTGCTCCTCTGCATGATGTTTCTGAAAACACAAAAAAAGGTTTCACTTACAAACACATGGAGGAAGAGAAGAATCATCATCTGCAGCAGCAGCAGCAGCAGCAGCAGCCGCCGCTCTGCATGCAGCAATTACAACAGCTGTGTGATTAAACATGAGGCAAAGCAAAGACAGGCAGTGTGATTCACATGCAGCGCGAGCCTCAATCATTGATGGTGAATTTGAATTTCAGTGCACTGATTCATTTGTCCAGCTGGTGGCCGGTCTTCATGCAGCAGGAACAGTAGTTTGCTTACTTTAGACTTTGACTTTGACTTGCTCTTGCCCTGTAACAAAGTCGACACCTTGGTTAAGTGCAACTGCCCCACGTTGCTCTCACAGTCGGTGAACACTGACACCGTCAGTACTGCTGAGTCAGAACTCTCCAGAGTGATGTCACCAGAAGTGCTACGTGTCTCAGGCTAGCTAGGTGTTAGCTATTGCTTGCAATTTCAGTCAATAACAGCACTGTGTGTACAAATATGACCCAATAGTAAAAGAGTCAGTGTCGATTAGCATTTAGCATTGTTTTCTTTGTTTGGTGCCCACCAGTGACACTTGGCCCTGTTAGCGTAACTGCTAGCAAAGATGGCCGACACTGTTTACATTCTGGGAATGAGGCTGAGTTAGCGTCGCAGTTTCAAGCCTCGGACCAAGTGTCCCTGGTGGACACGTAACAAAGAAAAGAATGAAGGTATTTCCTCGACTCAGGGGAAACCCTTTTCTAGTAATACAAAGCTAAATGCTAATCGGTGAAGTATTCTTTTAATAAAAGGCTAGGTGATGTTTTAAGAATAATATTCTTAAATCCTTTATCGGTATGTTGCTGCTCTACTTGTTGCACATGTTCAGTACGTTTGGGTCACTTGTGCGGTTCAATTCTTATTAGCTTCAGTAGAAGTCCTGGTCTTTTCTTGATGTGAAAGAGTGACGCATGATGGGAAGTGATGTAAGACAAATGTTCTTCTTACCTTGGGTTTGTCTGTTTTGGATTTCAACTCGGGGGCGTCTGGGAGCAGCGTGCCGGCCAAAGATTCCAGAACAGGACCTGCCATTGGCTACGAAAGAAAAACAACAACAACTCACATTTCATAACTCCCAACCTCGTGTCTTCTTATTCTGCAGGGGTCCCTACTTCCAGACACGACGCCACAGCTCAATGACTGTTACTGTTAGTGTTAGTGTTAATATTATCCTCCATCTACTGCGTGTCCTTTACTGAGGTCACATGAGGAGCTGGAACCAACCTCTTGAAATGAACAACTCATACGTGGCAAACAAACAGCCAGACAAACTCACACTTCAGAGTGTCCAGTTAACCGACTGTGGGAGGAAACCGGAGAACCAGGAAAAAACCCACGGACACACAGGGAGAACATACACACACACGCTCCTGACTGTGTTGCTGTTGAGTTTCTGTGCTACCTTCAGAGGCTCCTGCTTGGTCGTGTCTGCAGATGCTGTGACTGGTGCGACAGGTGTGGGAACAGCGGTGAAATCACTGGACAGCAGGTCCAAGGCTTTATCATCATCCATGGTCTTCTACGGGCAAGAGAAACGCGGGACATTAAACACCTGCTGCACACTTTTCCAGTATCGTTACTGCATTCTGTGACAGACTTACCTCCTTAGGTGCTGCAGGCTTTTCTTCTGCCATTTTCTTTCAAATAAAATCAATGCTTATTAGGTGAGTTGTAATTATTTTGGAGGGAAACATGAAGGCATAGAGGCTATAACAGCACAGTTTACCTTGAGATCCTCCTCAGTGGGTCTGTACTCTGGCGGCAGTGTGTCATCTCTCTCTCCCATCTTAATCAGCCTCTCTTCAACAATCTTTTTCTCCTGCAGCGACAAAACAAATCACATCTTTGTTTTCTGAAGAAAATCCAATGTCCAAAAAAATACTGGCTGTGTGTCTGAAGTTTTGCACGTGCTGGCACATTTCTATTTTCTTCTATTTGTGAAGATTTCCCATTTCTCCTTAGTTCGGTTGTTTATCTAATGTAGGACTTCTCAGAACTTAGCTTCTTTTGGTATTTGTTGAAAGCTGCTCTGCGTTACCTTGACGACGTCTTTGGCAGGGACTGGGCTGGGCTGGTGAGGGGTGGGTGCGATGTCTGCCAGTGTGTCAGACAGAGCATCCAGAGCACCCAGAGTATCCAGAGCACTGTCTGCTCCGGGCACCACCTGAGCACAGCAACGCAGGCAAACACCACCATAAATAAACACTGACAGTCCATCTTTGTGAATTTCGTTTTCTTTGTCTCGTTTTCTTTTGTCTTGTTGTTGCTGACTGCAGAATCTGTGACTACTTTATTCAACAAAAAACAAAAAGCATTGACCTGTGGGTCAGGCACTGAGGGAACGGCAGACTTCACCGCAGAAGCAGAAGATGAGGAAACAAATTCCTCTGCCAAGGCATTCAGAGCAAAATCTTTAGATGGCTGAGGGAGGGAGCAGAAGGACAGAATTATTATACTATCATCATCATCATCACCATATATCTACTGTATAGCGTACCTTTGCAGGAGGAGCTGAAGGGGAGACGACGGGAGCCTTGACGGTCGGAGCTGCTGAGCTGGTCTGCGGGTGGACGGCCATGAAGAGGAAATGTTTTTAGTTTTTAAGAATATTGCTGCTGATTTTCATTATCGATGGATCTGTCGATTACTTTTCTCCATGAATAAATAAATGTAAATGTTGATCAGTCTTTCCAAAACCTCAAAATGATGATGTCCTCAAATGTCCAGTTTTGATTATTAGAAAATATTCACATTTATTGCTTTCTTTATTTAATAAAAAAAACACATTTAATAGTTGACCATTAATTAAATCGTTGTAGCCCTACTGCTGATAAAACCACAAGACACAAAAAATCTAATTCATCCTCATAATAATAAAAAATGACATTATCTGCATTCATATTGTCTTAAAACTTAAATTTGATAGTCTTGTAAATAAACATGTTTGTTTCTATTTCAGCTTAAGTTTATATATATATATATGAAACTACTAGAGAGCTAACATAGCGTAGCACAAAGCTTTGCTCTGTCCACAGGCAAAAGTACCTGCATAAACTTTACCATGTTGCTTTTACACACAATAACAACAGATATAAAATGTAAAATTTGCTACATTTAAAATGAGAGTTAAGTGCAGCCGTGCTTTTAGGCTGCGGGTACAGTGTCGTTAAACACAGATCCACCGTGTACCTGTGCAGCAGGAGCTGAGGGAGTGACAACGGGAGCCTGGACAACAGGAGCTGCTGAGGAGCTCAGGAAGTCTCCAGACAAGAAGTCCAGAGCCTCACCTGTGCCCATGGTGGGCTGCAGGAGGAGACACAGTAAAGCATCAGTCATTATGGAATTACCTCATCACAGTGTCACCTTAAAAGCTGGGAATTCATTAAACGCAGTCTCACCTCAGGTTTAGGAGCAGGCAGCTTGTCCAGCTCCTCTTTATTAAACCTGTACTCTGGAGGAAGTGTGTCGTCCCGCTCTCCTACAAGAACACCCTTCTCCTCATTGAGCTTGTCCTCCTGTGACAACACAGAAGAAGAGAAAATGAGAACAAAAGTGCAACTGATAGATAACAACAGCAGGCTTTCTGACTCGTACCGAGACAATGTCCTCAGGTCTGAGTTTGGGGGATTCAGGTTTTGGTACGTCTGCAGGCAGCAAGTCGCCGAGAGCACCGAGAGCATCCAGAGACATGGAGGCACCCTGAGGAGAGAGCAGCGGAGGAGTTCACACAAAGCAACAGTGGAAACGTGACAATCAAAACAGAGCGAAATATCTCACCTGTGTCGTCTTGGGCTTGGCGGTGTCTGTTTTAGCAGGCGCTTTCTTACCAGCAGGGGGAGCTGCAGAGGACTCAACTTTCTACACCAAACGACACAGATGAAGAAACATCACAGAAATGACCGATAGCCTTGTTGAGTAAGAAAATAAACACACGTTACAAAGTGCTTCAGGAAACACATGACACATACGATTAGAAAAATGGTCTGATGTGAGTTTGTGCCGTAACTAACAAGGTGAATAAATACTTATCATCTTTTTCATAGAATAATGTAGACAAACTAATTCTTCTTAACTCTTCCGGTCTAAACTGTGATTGTCAAAGAACAAAAATGTACAATCAAATGAAAACATTTCAGTATCGTCATGGTTACCGTCACAGTCTGGGGGCGCTCAAACGTACAAACTGCAATCTGTGGAAAAACAGGGACACAGATTTAAACAGACATAAGAGGACATGAGACTCATGACAGTGAAACACAGCTGGACCTTTACCTCTGGCTCCTTCATGGTCGGGACCGGAGCCTGAACTCCAGAAGCTTGAGTTGGCGCCACAAAATCTTCAGAGAGCAAATCTAGAGCTGACAAATCCTCTACTTTGGCCTGGAGAATAGAAACAACGTGAGTTAGTGTTTCATTAAGAGTTTCATATGAACTACAAAGAAAAAACAGTCAAGTTTGTTTCTGCCAACACTCCCTCACTTTAGGCTACATTTATGGGATGGCTGACATGTGTTTGAAGTGCGATTGTGTGAGGAACTGCCACACAATCAGTGCTGACTGCAGCCGGCACATGCCCTGCACCGAGAGCCAGCAGCAGACACAAGCGCTCGCTCTCAGTGAAAAGACATTTTAGCCACTTAACAAAAGACTCGCCTGATAAAAGTCTATGATAACGTGTGTTCAGATTTCAGCAGCTTTGTGTCGGTGTTTGACTTTTCCTGAATGAAACGTGAAGTTTGTGTCACTTTGTAAACGATTTCCTCACCAAACCAAAGTCCAGAGAAACAGCACAGGGGAGTTGTTGATCCACTGCTGCCTCCACAAGTCAGTTCACAAGTCTTATTTTGTGACTTCAGTGTTTGAAACACTTTTATTTTCACTTCAGGTACCTTAAAGCTACCAAATAAAGCAGCAGTAGATCAGGAGCTCCTGTGCCCCCATGAGCTAAAATCACAGAATTCCTCTATGGACTTTGGTGTGGGAGAGTGAGCAGTTTACAAGTTTAAGTTTCTGATTGGGAGAAGACGTCTAACAGTCAGATAAAGCTACATATATATTCAGATATCCAGGACTGAAGCAGGTTTGGATTTTATTAGGTGAGCATGTTGTTGAGAGGCTAAAATCTGTTTCTCCTTGTGTCTCCACAATGTTCTCACTGTGTCTTGGTGCAGGGGGAACACACCACACTTCAAAAAACTATTACTTTCAATACGGACCTAAGAGAGAAAGAGAGGGAGCTTGCATAGTTTTGGACAAGGACTAAAAAACAATAAGATAAATCTGCAGGTAGTTAAACACAGATCTACAGTGTACCTGTATAACAGGAGCTGAGGGAGTGACAACAGGAGCCTGGACTACAGGAGCTGCTGAGGAGCTCAGGAAGTCTCCAGACAAGAAGTCCAGAGCGTCACCTGTGCCCATGGTGGGCTGCAGGAGGAGACACAGTAAAGCATCAGTCATTATGGAATTACCTCATCACAGTGTCACCTTAAAAGCTGGGAGTTCATTAAACGCAGTCTCACCTCAGGTTTAGGAGCAGGCAGCTTGTCCAGCTCCTCTTTATTAAACCTGTACTCTGGAGGAAGTGTGTCGTCCCGCTCTCCTACAAGAACACCCTTCTCCTCATTGAGCTTGTCCTCCTGTGACAACACAGAAGAAGAGAAAATAAGAACAACTAATAGCAACTAATAGATAACAACAGCAGACTTTCTGACTCGTACCGAGACAATGTCCTCAGGTCTGAGTTTGGGGGATTCAGGTTTTGGTACGTCTGCAGGCAGCAAGTCGCCGAGAGCACCGAGAGCATCCAGAGACATGGAGGCACCCTGAGGAGAGAGCAGCGGAGGAGTTCACACAAAGCAACAGTGGAAACGTGACAATCAAAACAGAGCGAAATATCTCACCTGTGTCGTCTTGGGCTTGGCGGTGTCTGTTTTAGCAGGCGCTTTCTTACCAGCAGGGGGAGCTGCAGAGGACTCAACTTTCTACACCAAACGACACAGATGGAGAAACATCACAGAAATGACCGATAGCCTTGTTGAGTAGGAAAACAAACACACGTTACCAAACACATGACACATTTAGAAAGACACAGCAAATACAAACAGACTTTATATATCACTTTTCTAGTCTTTACACTACACTCTCAGTTTGATTTGGCTGCTGCTTCCATTGTCGGTGACTCGTTCACCGTTGCTCCTAGAAAACTACACCGAGCACGTGTGTTGACAGGTTTTCCATCGCTCTGCATACGTCGTCCGGATCATTGGTCTAATTGGTTGTAGGTCTGTCCAGTTGTGTACCGAGGCATTTTGATCTACATCCATTTAGAGCTGCAACTAACGATTCTTTTCTTAATCCATTAATCTGTCGATTATTTTCTCGATTAATCGCTCGGTCCATAAAATATCAGAAAACCTTAAAAAATGTTGATTGGTGTTCGTCAAACCTGGAAATGATGACGTTGTCAAATGTCTTGTTTTGTCCACAAACCAAAATGATTCACTTTTAATGACTTCTTTGTTATCCAGAGCAAAGAAATGAAGAAAATATTTGCATTTAAGAAGCTTAAACAATCGGAAATCTTGTTTTAATCATGAAAAAAGCTTCAAACAGATTCATCGATGATCAAAATAGTTGTCGATTAATTTAGTAATCGATTAATTGTTTCAGCTCTACATCCATTGGTCACACCTCTTAAAAGGGGGAGGTAACTACACCCTTTCAGTCTGGCATTAGCAGGGCGAGCTTTGACTGCTCATCAAAACTATAAAAGCACTATCTGAATACAGACCTGTTACTATTCACCATGAGCATGAAAACAAGAGGTTGCAGGAATCAAAGCCCTCAGTTTATGTTAGTGGACGACACAGTCGACCAACTGAACCACAGCTGTTACTAAAAACGCAAGAGATTTAAAAATAAGTTCTCTTGGAAATGTCACGTGCACGTTTACTGGTCCCAGACTTCATCTCTGGTAAAGTAAGAGCTCTAACAAACCACTGTGACGCTGCTGTGCTGTACCTTGGCAGCAGAAGATGAAACTACATCCTCCAGAGAGAAATCGTCCATGTTCTCGATCTCAGGAGCAGCAGGACACACACACACGGTCGGAGCTGCAGGGGCGATCTGCAACCGTCAGCACAAATGTTGTTTAGATGAAATGTTGAGCAAACGACCTGTGAGTGTGTCATTTTATCACTTATAGATCCACAGTGTACCTGGACAACAGGAGCTGCTGAGGAGCTCAGGAAGTCTCCAGACAAGAAGTCCAGAGCCTCACCTGTGCCCATGGTGGGCTGCAGGAGGAGACAAGAGAAAGATCAGTCATTATGGACTTACCTCATCACCATCAAGGGTCATTTTAAAGCCTTACACTGAATTAAAAGCAGTCTCACCTCAGGTTTAGGAGCAGGCAGCTTGTCCAGCTCCTCTTTATTAAACCTGTACTCTGGAGGAAGTGTGTCGTCCCTCTCTCCGACAAGAACACCCTTCTCCTCATTGAGCTTGTCCTCCTGTGACAACACAGAAGACGAGGAAATGAGAACAAAAGTGCAACTGATAGATAACAACAGCAGACTTTCTGACTCGTACCGAGACAATGTCCTCAGGTCTGAGTTTGGGGGATTCAGGTTTTGGTACGTCTGCAGGCAGCAAGTCGCCGAGAGCACCGAGAGCATCCAGAGACATGGAGGCACCCTGAGGAGAGAGCAGCGGAGGAGTTCACACAAAGCAACAGTGGAAACGTGACAATAAAAACAGAGCGAAATATCTCACCTGTGTCGTCTTGGGCTTGCCATCAGCGGTGTCTGTTTTAGCAGGCGCTTTCTTACCAGCAGGGGGAGCTGCAGAGGACTCAACTTTCTACACCAAACGACACAGATGAAGAAACATCACAGAAATGACCGATAGCCTTGTTGAGTAAGAAAATAAACACACGTTACAAAGTGCTTCAGGAAACACATGACACGCCCAGAAAGACAATCACCTATATTGTAACACATGTTTATTTCTATGTCTTATTATTGAAGTGTTTAAAGTCAAAAGTAAACATCAGCAGGTCACTGTTAAACAGCAATTAGAGAGATTTTAGTGCATAAATTACAGGCGAGGACTCATTTTGAAAACATCTGTGCCATTTGTATTTAAACCATGTATTAAACTACTTTATTCACTTTTATATAACTATTTATGTTCAATAAAACAATTGATGGCATTGTTTCAAAGTTCCTGCAGACTTTAATATGTTTTCCATTGAGACTTGTCTCTCTCTGCTGGCCTATATCTCAGCGAGGGAATGGTCTACATGAATGGACGACACCTCATTGGCTTCCTTACAGCCAATAGAAGGACACTGTTTTGATTGACAGCTTAGTTAGCCAATGAGAAGCAACAGAGCATGCAGATGTGAATCGCCTGGCTTCTGCCTTGGGGTAGAGTAATGCTTCTCAAAACGTGATGACGTCACCTAGAGACGCCCGGAAGCTTTTGAATGTAACACAGGACGTGAGTCTAACCGGAGAGCGCTTTGTTGGCGGTGAAAGATTCATTTTTCACGGACAAACATCAAAGGTAAGAGCAAGTTTACAGCTGTTGTTCGGTGTAGTATACTGCTATGACACAGCAGAGTCTCAGCTTTCATCTTTGTAAGTGTTGGACAAGATGGCCGAGCGTCAGCTCCACAAATGCAATCAGCATTTTTTTTTTTATTTACAAAGTTTGACATGTAGTTATTCATTTAGGTGTTATTTGAGCTGTGTTTGTTACATTTAAAATGGGTTTTTACAGCTTTGTAGCCCAGATTTCGCTGACAATTTTGATGCCCAGCTTCAAAATATTTGTTCAAAATTCACTTTTTTTCGCGACCCTTATCCAAAATAGGCTGCGCAGACTCCGTCAGAGTCCCCCAATTGGGAGACCTTTTAGAGGGTAATAATAATAATATAATAATCATTGACAGAAATAAACACATTTCATGGTGATTGCCACAGACAAAGCAAATACAAAAAGAAAATAAAACACACACATGCAAAACACTTTTACAAATACCAAAACAAATGAACAAAGGTTCAAACTAATTTAAAAAAAATTTCACAAATCCTGGAACAAATTTACAAAAGCCACAGTCCTTACGGAAAGGGAATGTCCCAATTGCTGCAAGTGACCCGTAAATGATACCGTGAGCGCTCAGTTGGTGACTCATGTGTGTCGTAAGAATGGATACTTTTTGTCATGTTTACTTCTTTGTAACAGCAATAGTAAAAGATACACCTAGAAAACTGTCCACAGGGCATTCCCCTAAGGACTGTGGCCTCTGTAAATTTGAGGATTTGTAAAAGTGTTTTGCATTTTGTAAACTTGTTTGGAGTTTTGTAATACTGGTTTGCACTTCCAGGCCACCGTATTTAAGCCCAAGTCGCTCCTGACAGCTGTGTTGGCAGCATGTGAACGAGTCTGTGATAGACTTTGTGCTGCACATAGATGCACTGTATGAACGTGTGAGTGAATGAATGGGTGAATGGCAAAACTGGAGTGTGAAGCAACTTTGAGTGAGCATCTCTGGTAAAGTAAGAACTCTAACAAACCACTGTGACGCTGCTGTGCTGTACCTTGGCAGCAGAAGATGAAACTACATCCTCCAGAGAGAAATCACCAAAGTTCTCTTTCTCGGGAGCAGCAGGACACACACACACAGTAGGAGCTGCAGGGGCGATCTGCAACCGTCAGCACAAATGTTGTTTAGATGAAATATTGAGCAAACGACCTGTGAGTGTGTCATTCTATCACTTATAGATCCACAGTGTACCTGGACAACAGGAGCTGCTGAGGAGCTCAGGAAGTCTCCAGACAAGAAGTCCAGAGCCTCACCTGTGCCCATGGTGGGCTGCAGGAGATAGAGGAACATAGAGGACATTTACAATCACATTAATACTTGAAGGAACAGTTTCTTTCAGCATGCTTGATGAGGTACTAACACATTGGCTTCTCTATGGACTTTGGTGCAGGAGCGTGAGTGCGTTGCAAATGTAAGTTTCCAATCAGAGAAGACATTACAGACTTAAATGAAAGTAGATTACATCAAATATTAAGTGGCTAAAATCCGTTCTTCCTTGCTTCTACATACTCAGTGAAGTCTGAACGATGACTTCATTAGATCATTAAAACTGATCGCTCCAAGTCTCACCTCAGGTTTAGGAGCAGGCAGCTTTTCCAGTTCCTCTTTGTTGAACCTGTACTCTGGAGGAAGCGTGTCGTCCCTCTCTCCCACAAACACACCCTTCTCCTTCTTGAACTTGCCCTCCTACAAAACAGGAAGTGACATTTGAGGAAATAGGACATTTCCACCGGAGACGCCATCAAACGCTGTAAGAAAGCGAGGCGGCGACAGTGATGGCGCTCTCACCGACACGATGTCTTCAGGCCTGAGTTTAGGGGGTTCAGGTTTTGGTTCGTCTGCTGCTAACGTGTCACCAAGAGCACTGAGAGCATCCAGAGACATGGAGGCGCCCTGAAGAGAAGAGAGGAACTCATCAACTATCCTCTAACCTAACCTAAATAAGAATGTTAGAATACTGTCCACTTTATACCCAGTACCTCATCAGTCTTGGACTTGGTGTCCACTTTTGTGTCCAGCCCAGCGTTCAGTGAGAATGCCTCCATCTTAGCTTTTTTCTCAGCAGGAAGTGCAGGATCCTTCGCCACAGAGGGAACGGTTTTCTACAACAGCCAGCAGAGAAGACACTTAACGCTGTACACGTCCACGCATATACAGCATAAAGACTGATGCTTTAGTTAAAGGTCCAATACGCAACATTCTCACAGTCTCAAATTGTTCATATTGTGTTTGCCGACTGTCTTTCGTGAAATAAAAACATTGAAACACAACCCTGTGGTATTCAAAACCTGTACTGAAAGCTTATAGTTCAGGTTTGTGCTGCGTGTGACATAATTACGAGTTCCACTTGAATGTCACACACGTCACACAGTTAAGTGATGGTAATTAAAAGAAGATGTCAGACAGTACAGCTGCCTGCTGCAGGGTTTCCTCCACAGTTTTAACATGTACAGTATAATGCTATAATGTAACCTCATTGATACATTAACTTTTTTTTCACAATAAAAGTCTGGCTGTAGTTCACTAAATTAAATGTTATTAATGTAGAGGTGCAACACAGACTCAAACATTCTAAGGCAACCTGTGCTAATTGTAAGGTCTTGACCTTGAGATAATGTATGTTGTAAATGAAGTGTAAATTCTGAGCATCATTTTTGACTTGAACATCAAGACATCTGAGGAGCCGACACACTGTTGCGTGAAAAGTACCGTGGCAGTTACAGAGGGAAGTCCGGCCGCCAGAGAGAAATCATCTGAGACGTCCATCTTGGCTTTCTTATCAGCAGGAGGAGCAGGAGACACATTCACAGGTGGGACGGCTGCAGAAGTTCCCTTCTGCAACACAGAAGACAGAGGGACATAAAAGTCTTAGCGTCTCTCAAGTCACTTTCACATGATCACAGAAACTCAAGAGATTTTTATTTATTTATTTATTTTCTTTTTGGTTTACCTTAACGGGAGGCGGTGCAAAGTTAGCAGGGCCAGCAGACGAGGCGCTGACCACATGATCTCTTTGCTTTAGATTTCATGGAGAACAGAATAAAGAGGGAATTGGTTAGAGCGGGTAAAAAAAATAAGAATCTTAATGAATATAGCACTATTAGGGTAAAATGCAAACCAAGGTGCTTTAAACAGACAAAATAAAAACACAAAGGCAATCAAACAGAAAGAACTATGTTTGATATGAGGCTTTTTGAATTAACTGTAACTTAACTTGTGGTTTTTATTTAAGCAAATAACAGCTAGTTATAACAGCATGTATTAGCATTTCCACATCATTCTGAGTGAATAACAGTATAATCTTGAAAGTGCTTCATAAAATGGGGAAAAAAGACATATTGTGACTTTGCTGAAATGGTTAATAAAATCAAGATCAGCATCTAAAGTCACTCCACAGCCTTTATTGTCTGTCTCACGAAAAAAATTTTTTTGTAATTATTACTACTCAATCGGGTGTTCATTTTAAAGTAGGTTCATGAAATATAAAAAATTACATTATAAATATTCTGAATTGTCAATCGTTTCCTGAGACTAACGGCCCTTTTCCACCACGGTCCCAGCTCGCCTCGGCACAGCACGGCACAGCACGGTTTAGGTCGCATCTCCACTGCGACCTTAAAAAAAAAGCACCTACTCAACGTGGGCGGAGTCATCACTGCATGAAACTGCGGTGACTTCGTTTTACACGACACACACACACAAGTGAGTGACTAGTGACTTGTAAAGCAGTTGTTTTCCGTATAACTGAGCAGGCACTACAAAAGTACCTGGTACCAGGTACTATGCTAGTGGAAACACAACTTTAACCGTGCTGTGCTGAGGCGAGGTGTGGCGCGCCGGTGAAAAAACGCCATAAAGAGAGGAGTTGCTGGCAGGAGACCGGCTAAACTTGAATTAAAGGCCAAGGAGAAAGGTTAAGTTTTAAAGGACACAACTGATGGGCCAGGGCAGGCCATTCCAAAGTCGAGGGACTGCCGCCTCGGTCACCTCACACTTTCAGCAACAGCTGGTTAGCCGATACTGTGACTGTAGTGTGCATGTGCAGCAGTTACGTGCCAGCCCATTTAAGGATTAAAAAACCTTCCTAAAATGCACTGGTAGCCATATCGCAACTCAGATGAAGGGCTTGTACCATCGATGATTTGACAGGCCAAACTTTAACTCTGCTTTTCATATTTATCTTGCAGACTCTAACCTCTGGCTTCTTGGCTGCAGCTGGAACCGTGGAAGTCATGAATCCAGCTGAGAGGGAATCCAAGGCCTCGTCTGTGCTCAGTGGTTTCTGAGAAGAAGAAAAAACAATCACGTCAGAAAACCACAGACAACCTGCTCTCATCAGATCTGTGTTTCTCTGACTAAAAGCTTCAATCTCGGTTGCCTGACTTTAAAAAACGAATGACTACACTATCAGCTGCATGACCCTCCACTAGAGGGCGTGCCAGGCCAAGCCATACAGCAAACAAAAGTGGGCAAAACACTGTAAACCAGATGGCATGTACCAAAAGTGAAGGAAAAGTACAGACACACCCTGAAGCATTCCATGGAGACACAAAACTATAAATAAAATCCTCAAAAATGATACAGACGCATAAATCTAATTCCATTCAGGCAAAATATGAAACCTTATAAACACAAACCTCTCGCTGGAGAAAAGTGTGGAAACAGATCATGAGACAAAAGCAAAGAAGACTCGTTAGACAGCAAAGAGGGAGGGAGGCTAATGTGGGTGTGTTCAGTGTGAGTAAACAGTAACCAGCATATGGGTGGACATCGAAGTGTGCGACAGATGTATCAGTGCATTCTTGTGTGTGTGTGTGTGTGTGCGTGCGTGTGTCTTTGTGTTGCTGCACTGGCAGAACATGAGCAAACGAGTCGGAGCAGAGACGGTGGTTCATGTTTGCTCAGACAACACCCACTGCAACGCAATACAACATTCCCCCCTGTAGAGGAAGCAGCATATCACAGGCAAACAGCTTCCTGTGTGTGTGTGTGTGTGTGTGTGTGTGTGTGTGTGTGTGTGTGTGTGTGTGTGTGATGTTTGTTCATTCTGCTGACACAAGAGCAAGTTCAAATGGAGCCTCAGTCTAAACTTGAGCTCATCACAACATGGGAGTTAAGAAAGAAAGCTGCACTTACAGGAACATCCTTAGGTTTTACATCTGCAGGAACTGGAGCCTGGAAAACACACAAGAAAGTCAATAAATGTCACTGTGAAGACAGTTTTAGATTCATGTTTCTGTGATTTAAGATCCCTCTGAAAACAGGCACAAAGTTTGAATAATTAAAACTAACAAAAAAAAAAAGCTTTCATTTAAACAAAGGCCATTTTGATCCGTTTTTGATGCTCTACGCTCCAAACTGGGGATGTCAACTATTGACCGTCAGTTGGTAAACTACGGTAAAGAATTCTTAAATGAATGCGTTTTAATTAAGAAATAAAAAATGTATTAGTATATTGTATACTCCTAAAGGAAGAAGCTGGAAGAAGAAGATCAGTATTTTGATTTAGTTTGCAGCCTCTGTGCAGAGGTAGCGACTGCTTGTGGTAGATCACTTCCTTTTAAGAAGTTTTTAAAATCAAACATCCTCTCCACTGGATGTCAATCCTGTTGACTGGTGGAAAGAGAACAAGGCTAAACGATAGTCACACTTCAGATAATGGATGAAAACCTGGAGACATAAGAATATGAACATGTGTCCAATGAGCTGCATCAACTGCAGGATTTGTTGATTTGTCCATTGCATTTTTTGACATTACCAGTTGAAAATGACCTGTTGGCTATGTGCATGTTCTCTTCCCTAAAACCAGCCTGACTATTTCCAGTAAGCTGTGAGCCATAGATGCAGAGATGTTCTGCAGTCAGTGTCTGCAGAAGTTACCAAGAGTGTTTAGCAAGGAATTAAAGAACTGAGTGGAAGCAGCAGTGCTCTGCTGTGGTCCTCTCACAGTGCTTAAAAACACCTTTTCCATTATAGGCCACGTTGAATCCCTTAGGACTAACTACTAAAAGACAATGTAAACATTTTTAATCATTATTACCTTACAAGGTCCGAAATTCCCCTTAGCAACAACTGATGGCATTATATTTATGCAGAAGTTATAAGTGAAGCGACTGGACTCACCTCTTTACAGACACTTGATTATTTACCATATTATATAAATGTGTGTGCATATATATATGTATATATATACTGTATATATATATATATATATACACATGTATATATATATGTAAGGGATAGTAAGGGACATAAGGGAGAACTGACCATATCAGTGAATCTGTATCCTGGAGGCAGCGTGTCCTCTCTTTCTCCACACTTCTGACCCTTCTCAGCAGTGACGTCATGCTGTGACACATGCAACACAGTCACTCACACCAGGTCCATGCTTCAGCTTAGTGCAACCACAAACCTACACAAGACTAGGGCTGGGCAATATATCAATATTATATGAGACAAGATATGGTCTCAGATTTTGGATATCATCACATCAGCTTTCTGGATTTATATCCTGATATAGAGTATATCATCAAATAGATTGTTATGAGATTTCCCCACATCACCCAGCCCTCACACATGCACACAGTGGCTGTGCTCTACCTCTTGGACCTCTGGCCCAGTGTACACTGGAGGCACGACAGGATCCACTGATGGCAGACTGCTGGCCAGGGCATCAAATGGATCAACTGCAGGAGCCTGTGCATGTAACACAATTCAGCACACAAGAGCAAGCGACATGCTTTTCACAGCAACGTAAAACTGCTTTTGTTTTTACCTCTTTGGCTCCTTTCACTGCAATGGAAGGAACCTCCACTTGCACCTGAAAAACAGACCAACATCAGCTCACAATGTTCATGTAACATGGTGGAATTAAGCTGTGGTTCAAACACATTTCTGCTGTATGTTTTAGTTTTCGGGCCAATGTGAACATTTCATGTCACAAAGTAATAAAGCAGGGGTTCTCAATCCTGGTCCTGGGACCCACTGAGATGCATGTTTTAGATGTTTCTCTGCTCCAAGACACCTCATTCAAATATCAGGGTCATTATCAGGCTGTCTTAGAGCAGGGAAACATCTAAAACATGCATGGCAGTGGGTCCCAGGACCAGAATTGAGAAACCCTGTATTAACACAAAGAGAAAAAAAGAAAGAAAGAAAGAAAGAAAGAAGTAAATTAATAAAACATAATTAACTGGTACATGTACGGACATATATGTCCTTATTTGTGCTGCTAAAAACATACAGATACAGAGTAAAGATCATGGTAAATAATGAGCTCCTGTGAGTCACATTAAACATTAAAGATCTTCCAAAATCAATTTATGATGAATAATCAATTTATTGTGGGTGCTTTTTATCGCAACGTACGATAAAAATCATTTAATGTCACTCGAATGACAGTGAGACAGGTGGTACGGTGAAGATGTAACGAGTAGAGCTACAGACAGTGGACTGTGGACTTTAAATACCTGGAGTCAAGCATCTAAAACAATGGACAGTGCACAAGAGAGGTGATGTGTGACACAAGGAGAGCAGAAGGAGTGAAAGAGAAGGTCGACAAGACGGCAGTGAGACCTGCTGTGATGTCTGGCGCTGGAGATACTGAGTGAGCAGCATGGACAGGATTAGAAATGAACATATTCCAGGGACAGCTCAGGTTAAATGTTTGGAGGCAAGGTTGAGATGGTATGGTCACGTGCAGAGGAAGAGGAAGAGATGTTGAAGATGGAAAAGAGGAAGACCACAGAGAAGCGTCATGAATGTTGTGACAGTGTAAGAAAACCCTACAGGCCGTGAAGACATGAAGCATGTGATCTTTTCAGTCCACAACAGAGAAGCACCATGAGATAGAATAAAGAGGTTCAGATAGCTTCCACCTTGCTTGGTTTCAGGCTCCTCTACCTTTGCTTGTGTCGATTTAGCTTCTTCTTTACTCCCCTGCATGGACGCACTTCCTGCTGCAGCTGGAGCCGGCGTTTTGAGCGTTGTGGTGGCAGTGGTGCTCTAAAACACAACAACCATTTACTCTCTTATCCCTGAAGTACAAGTAAAACATATCGAAATACTCAGACGGCAAATTCAGCTGATGAAAAGAGAACTCGTGTCATACCACCATCTTCTCCTCTCTATTTGTTTCCTACTCAGATTTCTGATAGATGATCAGATATCGGACAGATAAAGACGTAAAATCCGAGACAATCCTATCATCCTGTATATTTCATGCTTCACTATTGCACACAGACCGTAAACATGTAAATGAAACCAAACCAAACACTGAAATACAAGACACAGACGAAAAACCTCCACCACCATAAGAACCTAGTGTCACACTGTCGTCTTCTCCTCTCCACCTGTGTCAGGCGTAAATGCGCTGATGCAAACAGAAGCTGAGCCAAAAACACAGAACACTCCTCTGTTCTTCCCAAAAGGTCATTTCCACAGGTCAAGCAGCGACTTCAAAGCAACACTAAGGAGGCAGTCAAGTGTCCAGCTCTACCTTGGCGGTGTCTTTAGGTTTGGTGACAGCAGAGGCTGCAGCTGCTCCAGCAGCAGCGGCGGCAGGAGCGGGAGCGGGAGCTGTGGCAGTGGCTCTGACTTGGGAGACGGGTGTCGTCTACAGACATGCAGCCAGAGCATTATTCACACACACAGTGACCATGACACACACACACACAAACGACGACGTGTGTAGAGTAATGTTGACAGTGTTAGTGAAAAAGGAACATTCTAGCTGTACAATGACCACTGGTCATTGTTTCAGTGCTGGTATTAGGTTTTAGGTGAGGTTGCATGAGGGTCGCTCAACACACAGATTATTTAACCAGCATAAACACAGTATCACTGCCTGCAGGGATGACATCATACTTGGTGTCGGTATGAGTCGGTCAGTTTATTTCTTTTACATTACACTACATGTCATTGAGCAGACACTTTTATCCTTATTTCTTCTTTATGGGAGAAGAATATTTGTTATATAGTTGCTGAATTATGTCATTGAAGTAACTTGAAATGACACAAGTGCAAAGTGTTAACAGCTTCATAGTTGAAAAGTCCTTGTGACAGCACTCACTATATGTGCCAATACCTTATACAATCACGTTCAATAAACCCAAATCTATCTGACTGTAAAAGTAAGTCTGGAATGTGAGTGTGTAGGTTGCTGTTGAGCAGCTGATATTTATTATATAATATATTTAATATATAATATAATGTTTAAAAAACAGCGTGTGTTTCCCTGACCTCTGAACAATGATGTTCCCAAATGTTAACACAATCTCAACACAACTCAGTGTGAGGAATATTTGTGCTGGCTGGTTTTTCTATGAAAGTGATGTAAACAAAAACAAACAGCATGCTTCCACCATGAGGACATCATTACCTGTGGCATCTGTTTAGGAGCGCCCCACACACCTGTTGATGTCATGTCAATAACAGTAGCACCAGCGGACGACATGTCAATAACAGTAGCAGCTGCCAGCGCGCTGTTAGTCTACAAACCAAGGAGCACGTGTTTAGAGAAAGCCGTGAGAAGGTGACTGGTTATTCATGAGATGACTTATTCCACAGTCTGTGAAGCGCAAAGAGCTTATTCAAGCGACAGCTGCGGACAGAACTGTCCATTTGTCAGATCCACACGAGAGCAGGCGTGAGTCAGGGAAACAGAGGTGAACAACGGAGGCAGAGAGGTTCCATGAAGCCAGTGGAGAACAAGTGTGAGCTGCTTCATCTCGAGCACGCGCACACACACACACACAACCAAGAGTGATGCTTCCAAAAGAGGGAAACTGTGATTCATGTCACATGACACCAAGCAGCCACGAAAGCCTCCACCACTCTGAGTCCCTCTACCTCTGCTTTAGGTGCTGCACTTCCTGCTGTCCCCGCTGAAGCACCTCCTGTGCCGCCCCTTCCTGCAGTGGACTTTGCAGCCATGGTGGATCCAGCAGATGCCTTCTGCAACGCAGTTTACTCAGCATTAGGAGAAGTCATGTTTTCTCAGCCGAGCTGAGACCGTGACGACGTCACAGTGACATCACTGGAGACATCTGGAGACTTTCTACACCATTAGGAAGAAGAGAGTGTGGGTGGCAGGGAGGGGCAGTGATGTCACTTGCATGACAGGCCATCACCTGTCAGTCCAGCTCATCCTGGTGGGTGAGAGCTGAATGATTGCATTGTGTTTCATTACCATAGTTTGTCTATGAGAGCTAATACCAAATAAAGTTTATGTATATATATATATATATATATATATATATATATATATATATATATATATATATATATATATATATATATATATATATATATATATACATATATATAAACATAAATATATATATGATGAAAAACAGTAAACAGGAAGTCGCTATAAGAAGGATAAGCGTACAGATAAACCAACAATGATGATAACGCAGCCTCTTTGGCGGAAATAATAAAGATAATAATAATTCTGATAGTTACAATTGCATCCAGTGCTTGTAATTGCTGATGACTCACAGCTTGTGTACGTGAGTACAAACTCATCTGAGGTTCCTTATTATACATGAGATACCCTTCATATTATACTGTATGATTATATAGGAGTAAAAGCCATACAGCACACAACACTTTGACCATTCGAACACAACACTGTGTGCATATATATACAGTACTGCTGCACTTCACTTTACACTGCCGCTGAAACTTGAGGAGCTGTTGCCAGTTGTGGCAAAGCTAGCTAACCTAAAGAAGGGTCACCAAGGTCAGCTGCTAACAAGAGCCCCTCACAATCTGATCTATAAATACATGAGCAACTATTAAAAAAGGATTGACTTACTATTTTCAATATTATTAGACCTATTTTTTTTGTACACAGCTGCTTCCAAATATCACACTAAAGCCTTTCTCTGAAGAGCAGACACCAAAATAGACAGGTGATGAAAAGACCTCGAGCTGACACTGTTGGTTTGTTCAGTGTCTGAACCTAAAGCTGCAACACTGAAACACAGTCAGGCTGTGAACTGCAAGCACTGACAAGGCAAAGACAATGTTTTAACAAAGAAGAACACTTTCGCTAACAGAAGAGGATAAAAGTCCAGAGAAGAGGACTAACCTGGACTGACATGGGAGCAGACACCATGGACCATTATGGACCATAAAGACCTTTAATGGCATAGCTGGCATTAATGGCATTGGTTTTTTTGTTGTTGTTTTGTTTTTGTTTTTGTTTTTAAATAAAGCTTTATGTCAATAAGTATACATTACAATGTATGCAATCACAGAAAACAACTAGGGCGATGAAATGAAAGTTATAAAGCAAAAAATCCCCAAACACAAGAGGACGACAGTGATTAATAGAACATTGGTTGTACAGTGGTCCCTCACTATAATGCGGTTCACCTTTCGCGGCCTCGCTGTTTCGCTAAAAAAACTTTTAGTACAATTTTGCATGCTTTTTTTTACAATACATTTTTAAAAACTGTGAAATATGTGTGAGTCACTATTAATAATTTCTAATGTGTCCTCGTAGGTTGATCATTAAAATGAAATTTGTTATTTCTAATAGCTAGGAAAACGTTTATATTTTAATTATAATAAATATAATTTTATAAATTATATTTATTTATAACAAATGTTTGAGCCTGAAAACAAGTTTTGATATTTTGGTTTTAAAATCTACGAAGGTTTGAACTTTGAGAGTGTTTAAACTAGTGAGAAATGTGACAAAAAGGTAATGTCTGTCTGAGAAAAGTGTATAAAGTGTGTGGTGAGGGGTTTGACGGCCTTAAATCATATACAATAATTGTGAAAAATAAA
Organism: Solea senegalensis; assembly: GCF_019176455.1. Taxonomy (NCBI): domain Eukaryota; kingdom Metazoa; phylum Chordata; class Actinopteri; order Pleuronectiformes; family Soleidae; genus Solea; species Solea senegalensis. The sequence goes on from NC_058024.1 coordinate 3,479,808, forward strand.
GCTGACTACTTCGCGGATTTCGCCTGTTGCAGGTTATTTTTAGAACGTAACCCCCGCGATAAACGAGGGACCACTGTCTGCATAAAAATAGCATTTCAGCACTATCAAAACACCGGCTCTGTGTGGATACACACACACACACACACACACACACTCCTGAGGGCCCCTGTGTGTCAGTACCTCATACACTTCAAAAATCCTGAACTATCCCTTTAAAATAAACCAGAAAAACAGTCATGTGGTGATAAACAAACATTCACTTTGATCCATTGTTTGGGAGAACACTAAGAAACTGGGTGTTACCTCTGAGTTTGAATGGAAGGAAGAGAAGTTTTCTTTTCTGTGTATGTGACTATGACACGACACACATCAGGGGTTCACCCAGACATAGGAAGTGAACAAATGAGTTTCTTCAGGACCAGAGAGAGAGAGGGGGGAGAGACAGAGAGAGACAGAGAGACAGAGAGAGAGGAGGAGTGACGTGATTTAACAGAGGAATGATAAATACCTCAAACTGTGCAGGGTTTCCAGTGGAGACCTGAGCTGCTGGTTTGGGTGTAGCCTGGCCTGGCAGCGACTGCAGAGAGAGAGAGAGAGAGAGAAAGTGAGAGAGAGAGAGAGTGAGAGAGTGAGTCACACATGTGCAGTAAGAAAAAAAAAAAATCAAACAAGAAACCAAAATCATAATCATTTCAAGATTCACAAAGGGGAAATAAAGTCTTGCTTTCACAAGAGGAAAGACTGGTGGTGTCACAGTGTCACTGGTCCCTCACACCACAGTCAGAGGTGCTGCTTTAAAACACTGCATTCCACATGACTGGGTGTGACTGCTGCGCTTCAGTGGAGTGTCTGTGGTCACCACGGCAACTGACAGCAGTGACAGCAAACAAAAGTGTACAGAAGCTGACATCACAGACTGTAGAGGCGACATTGACATCATTTCGGTTGCCATGGAAACCCAGGAGACCACAGCCTTTGATTCTGAGAGTCAGGACAAAATCAGCCCCACACAAACTAGGCTAAACAAACTAGGCTGCACAAAACCACTCTGAACACTGTCGTGCATATGCCAGGCCTGTGTGTGGTACTGTGACGCCACAACACCAAAACGCTGATCACGCGCTTCATTAAAAATAAAGCTTCATTCAGACGAGTGACAATGTACAAGTCAGGGTGACCAGGAAAGTAAAATAAAAGAGAACAGACCAAACAATCTCCAAACTCAAGAAGAGGAAGACGACAAACGACGACAAACGGAGCGACAGCGAATGCTGAGGTGGGATTATGACACCATGGTTTCCCTAAAGTAGTTGATTGGTTGTCTGCATGTAAACACAAGGATGGCGTTGTAAATTTTAACCATAGTGACTAAAGTGGTAGATGATGTACAGTGTTGTCGGGTTTACGGGCATTATTAATGAAACACACGACACATAACTGTGTTTATATAGATTATAGTATAAAGTCAAGACTTTTAAACATGTAAGAATAAAAAATGGTTTGGTTTTCGTAGCCTTAAAGAAAGCCTTTAACTCTATATTTATATGCCCACCATGTTTTCAGCACCTCCTCAGGTGTCACACACATAAACCATGTTCATCATTCGTCTCAGCCGGCTCAGTTCCGGGAGGATCAGTCATTGGACAATATAACATTTTCTATTTTAAGTTTTTCTCCATTCACGATGATCAGGAGAATAGAAATTCACTATGATCAACTTATTGTGAGTGCTTTTCATCACAGTGAGCGATAATATCGTACATCGTCTCATCACTCAGGATTTCCTGCAGAAAAAAAAAAGCCCGCTAATTTCCACTGTTCTGATATCAAACATTTAATAAATACACTTTGAAACCTAAAAAAACAGAATGACAAGTGGAATCTCAAGTGCAAGTACTCACTCGGCTGCTTGTCCGGTGCATGTGCACTGTGGGATATCCTAAAGCGCGTGCAGTCTGAAGGTGACATACAGTAACACACTGTCTGGTAAATCAATCCTTATTTAACTGTGGAGCCCAGCCCTGCTCTTTCAGGTGCCTCCACCGCGCTGACACCCTGTCACTGCTGCTGGTTTCACATCCAGCCCATTGCATTGTGCGCTGTCGTGTCTTTGTAAAGCCTGTTTGTGAACTTCCCTCTGCTTGTTCGTCGACACTCAGGTCACCCGGGGTCACTTAATAGAAAGTAATCAGGTCAGATTTCAAGGGTTTGTTAAGCGACGTGATTGACTCTTCACATTAATGTAAACACGTGATTAGTAAATGTTGATTATTCAAAGCCTCACTGACAGACACCATAAAGTCCCATGATTATCATTATGGCACGTCTGAGCACCTACTGTATGTACGCCTCTGAGGGAGTACGACAGTCAAAGCAGCTGTGGTTTACAATCATGCTGAGTGAGCTGGATGAACTGGACATTTGTCTTTGAAAGACTGTAGTGAGTGAAGAAGAGGACGAGACACAGAAACACATGCACATGCTGCATTTCACCACTTTGACCTGCTATTGCAATTTGGGAATGTCTGACTTAAGAAATGACTGCAGGCTCATCACCATTACTGATTGCCAAACACGCTGGTGTTACATTGACCTACATTTATCTTATCTGTGTGTTTTTGTGTGTTTTTCCCAAATTATTTTTTAGTTTTTCCCTTATATTTTACACATAATTAAAAACGCATCGGCACAATGTGTTCAAAGGTCTAAAATGACGGCAATGGACTGATCTTGGTCATGTAGACACTCAAATTTGTGATATTGGTATCGGACTTTGTGCCATCCCTATCTATAAACAGCCTTTGACCTGCGTTTACATGCAAAAGACAATTCATTTGACTCAATGATGTAATTTCATGTCGTTTTTATCTATCATTTATTGAAATTCTTCACTTTTTCTCTCATTTCTTAAATGTTAAGCTGCTAAACCTAAACAGTGGTCATTTTTACATGAAAATCATGCTTTCAATCGTTGATAAAACATGACAAATTAAGTTTTTATGCCATGATTTACTGCCTTCTTCATACAGTGCTTTTTCTGGCAAACTAAAGCAGCCAGTGATCGAGGCCCTGCTGACCTTGTGGTTAAAGGATGACCCGCTCTACCCACTGAACCACCGAGTGTATGGACTGATATGAGCCGTCCTCCTCGATAAAAACAATCGTCGGAATTGGAGTATCAGAGCCACATGTGCACATGGAAACACAATAAAATAATGCCAGAATTCTGATTTTAATCTTGTGACCTCAAAGTTTTTACTTTAATCTCAGAACACTTACTTTAATCTCAAGCTACATGGACACAAGTAATTGGAATAAAGGTCTGAACAAAAATATGTCCTGTAAACAACTTTGATCCTCATCCCCAATGCGAAGGCTGGTATATGCCCATCATCATTGGGATTAGTGTTCACTCTTCATATAAACAGTCGATCCAATCAGGGGGAGATCGAGACGGACAGTGGACAGTGAGGGGACAAGCGGACACAGAAGAGGAGGAGAATGAGACGGACAGGGGAGAGTGAGGGGACGAGCGGACACAGAAGAGGAGGAGAATGAGACAGGCAGCGGACAGTGAGGGGACCGGACATAGAAGAGGAGGAGAATGAGACGGACGGGGACAGTGAGGGACAGCGGACACAGCAGAGGAGGAGAATGAGACGGGCGGGAACAGTGAGGGGACGGCGGACACAGAAGAGGAGGAGAATGAGACGGGCAGGGGACAGTGAGGGGACAAGCAGACACACAGCATAGGAGGAGAATGAGACGGACGGGGGACAGTGAGGGGACGAGCGGACACTTTACTGCAGAAGCGGAAGTGAGGCTTCTTCTTCTGCCAACACTGCTCATGTCAAAATAGACTTAACCCTTGACACATGTGTACACACACAACACCATGTGACCCTGATCCTGTAAACAATGGAATCGCACATTCAGAATTCTGACTAATTCCATTTTATTTTGTTTTTCATTCACATTTTCATGTGGTTCTAATCCTCCTCCATAAAAGCTGTTCCTGAAATCCTCAGGGTTTATTTGAAACATCTTAGTTTAAGTAGAGCTATTGATCTGAGAGTCAACAGTGTTGTTTCGAGAGAAGGAGGAATAAATGACACAAAGGAGAGAGTGAGGTCACAGGCAGTGAGGGCATCCTCCTGCAACAGGGGAAGTCACTCTGCTCCTGCAATACTGCAATAACTGCTGTTATATTCCTTTATCAATCAATGAAACATGTAAAGATGTGTGTTTTTTTACGAGATGGATGTGCATGTGACAAAAATAAAGAAAGTGTTTTTAATGACACAAAGTGTGAAGCTAAATGGTCAGGTTTGAATTATGCTCAGAAACAAATGTCTTCTGTATTTCATATTCTGTAAATGAATGGTGAAAGAATGATAAATGGATTTACATCGAGCCTTTCTCTCCCTAAAGCAGGGGTGTCAAACATACGGCCCGGGGGCCAGAACCGGCCCGCCAGAGGGTACAATCTGGCCCACAGGATGAATTTGTTAAAATTTCACACTAATCTAAACGTAATGTCAAATGCTCCAGATACCCGTGACTAAATGTTTGTGCTGTGTAAATAATACATTTAGGCATTATTGTTGAAATTGCACTATTTCTCATATTTCTTTTTGTAAAACTATCCTTCATTAAATGTCAAACAAAGGAGAAAAAACAAAGGAGTTCTTGTTGTTCATAGGTTATTATTCTATTATTTTGCTATTTTTACTGGTCCGGCCCCCTTGAGATCAAATTGTGCTGTATGTGGCCCCTGAACAAAAATGAGTTTGACACCCTTGCCCTAAAGTGTCTTGCCCAAGGACGCAACAGCATGTAGACTAGCAGAGCCGGGAATCAAACCCACAACTTTCCAGTGGAAAGACGACTCGCTCTACCACTGAGCGGCCGTCGCCTCGCATTCACAGTAAAGACATGACGAGTCGTCAGCAGAGGAATGAGCGCGTTTCATTTTATGCATTAGTGTTTAGTTGTTTTGCTAAAAACACGTCTCACAGGTACATAGTTACTCACGAGGACATAATTATCAACACACACACAAATAACAACATTCACACCCAGTCCTCAGGTGCAACACGGACATCCTTTAAAGGGACAGTGACAAAAAAGAAGGTATCTGAAGCATCTAAAGCATCATGTAAAAACAACATTCATCCCAGTCTCACGACAAAACAAAGTGTACATTTACAGCGCTCAATAATTACATTCACATTTACACAGACCAGGACAGGCTAGTCTGCACACGCTAACCACCCAGTGAACCACACACAAACCACTGCTTAATCATTCACAATCAATTAAAGCAAACAATGGAGCTCCACGTGCCACGTGATGTGGTCCCTAATGAACCGGACCAGTTCTGGACACAACCTGTCACAGTTCACTGTCACTTTAAATCCACGGAGAAGAATATAACGAAGGAGCCGAGAGCAGATTATTCCAGAGAGAGTCAACGTCGTCCTGATTCTAATTAAATCTGTTAACGGTCATTAGAGGACTGAAGTAGCATCAGGTGGTGTGCACGCCTGTCCTACATACACATACAAAAAAATCCTCAACAAAGTCGACGTTAGGTTATCATATGAACATATCTGCAGCCTTTGTTTGTCTCCGTTTCCTTCTCCACAGAGAGAATCAGCGGCACATGGATGGATAAAAATGCAGATTTTCACGGTGGTGCAGCATGTTTCCAGTCAGAAAAGGCAGTGAGCATATGTTTAAGATAACATAGACGTAAGCAGGTCTACATTTGATAAGGTGAGCCTTTTGTTAAGTGGCTAGAATCTCTTTTTCCAGCCATAATTGAAGTGAAACAAGCATCTGCCTTTGTCTGTACCTCACGCAGCATAATTATTCTGTCAAAACATGCTAAGATAGAGTCAAGGAAAACAAGTACTGCCACTTAAATACTATACTGTATGTGAGCAAACCAGTTTAGCAGAGTCTCGGTCCATAAGTGGCTGCACACTCTGAAATAAAAGGTCATTTTATCTTGTTGTTAGAGTTGCTTCAGATGAACAGATAGAGCTGGAGCAGCTTTTCTTACATCACCACACCGGACTCAGACCTCACACCCAAACAGTTGGTGTGTTTTGGGTCTGCTGTGACTCCCAGCTGCACATGCCACTAACACACCTTACAGTATGAGTGCAGGTGACTCGCAGCACCAGTAACAGACCAATGAGAGGTGAAGCCTCTGCTCTGTATCAGGTTTCTGCTGAGTTTGTTTGTCGAGTTCCTGTACGACTATTAACGTGAGACTTCTTTGGTGTTACTGATCAACAATTCCACAATGAACACGTGATCTGTGAGAGGAGAACGACACACCTCCCGATTACATCATGGAAAGGATTTGACCAATCATAGGCCAGCTCAGACAGAGAGAGGGTGATTCAGTGGAGTGATGGCTACTCCAGCATCAGCAACAACTTCCTATGCTGCAAAGAAACTGAAAAGAGTAAAAGTCTAACGAGAGAATCAGATATTTAACATAATCAAACATGTTCTAAAATCATCAGAGAGGAGCTCAGGACATGAGAGCTGCCAGTTTTCTAATAATCTGAAGATGATTATTAATCATAAACCGACAGCAGCAGATGTCCTTTAAATAAATATCTACTTGACGTGATTATTTAGACTGAAATTGCAGTTGTGGTATGGTTTCACAATACTAGAGGGAATGGTAATCTTTACATAATTGTTCTCATATTGTTTAAAATGACTACTGTGGGAGCAAATCTGTGCAAAACAAAGATGTTTTATAGAATATAGAACAGTAATAGTGTAGCATGTGTAGGTCAGGGCAATATTTCATCGGCAGTGGTATTTCAACATGCTTTAACAAATATTGTGCCTCCATATTGTGATTTTATTGCAATCTCAATGTTTTTGCTTGACAAAAAACAAACTCATCTGTAAAAGGACTTTGCCTAAAAATTAAACATACACATCTATGTATATATATTTTTATATATATACTATATATTCACATGTGTATTCGAGATGATGACGCACTTTTTCACAGAATAAATAAACACAATTAGGAAAGGGAACATACTTCCATCTAGCCACTGTCAACCACTTTATCCTCCACACAAGGGGTTGCCAATCCCAGCTGAGACACAGCGAAAGGCTGGGTCACACTTGTCCTGCGTCACAACTTGACAGTTTGACATAGATAAGTGTGAAAATCCACACAGATTTGTCAGCCTGGCTTTAAATGTTACGTGGCGATGTGAAAATCTCATGTCATGACCATCAAGACAAAAATAATTGCAACATTTACCACAATCAAGTTCCTCCTATGTTGATGCTTGACCACAGTTTCCACTGAGGACTAACCCTCAGCCTGACTGACATGACACTGATATCAACATTGTGATCATCCCGGCAGAAGCGGGCATACTTCCTTTTTAAAGCCGGTGAGCGAGGCCAAGATTAGCCACGCATATGACTGCAAGCACCTGTGACTGTGAGGTGATGTGGCACTGAAAGGTGCCATGTGTCTTTCAGCATGACACAAACTGCTGATTTATCAAAAGCATGATGCCTGCACATCAGAATCTCACAGCGTATTTGTCCGCCAAGTCTTAGAGAACCACGGAGCACATGCAGGACTCATCCGACCAGCGAGTGTGTAAAGCAGCAGCAGCAGCTTGTGTCTGCTGTGAAAAGTCATGACTAATACTGGGCCACACCCCAAAAAAAAACCACAACTGTGGCTGAAAATGGCTTCCAAAGTTAGCTGCATCCAGTGCTTTTAAATAGCAGCCGTCAAGAGGTCGACCTGACTCGACGATGATGATATCAGACCAACTGAAATGACCAGTCTGTCATACAAAGAGTTAGAGGTGACCATGAAGCAGGGGTTTAAAATTAGCAACAGAGCTTTACTTGCTGTTGTGCAACTGCAGTTTGTTGAGCTGCATGAGGAGGAATAATATCGCTGTGGGGAACATTTCATGCACACACACACACACACAAAAATGCTCGTCAACCACAGTATAAGAGTCTTCCTCATTCTACAGAAGGTTATCACATATATATATATGCTGTTTTAAACCTATTACCAAGTTGTTCAGACACAGATAGACACCAGCTGGATCTTGTATTTTGCCTGTATTAGTGCAGAGAGTCACATATGTTGATTGTTTTAGCGACAATAACTCACTTTACACACGCCTGAATGGTTTCCGATTAAAGCAGATCATTAACTTATGCATGCTTTTGTTGTGACCATAACAAAAGCATGTGGTCCATAAATGTAGCACAGGCAGTAACACAGCACTCCCCGGCCACTCTGCTAACTTTGCTGAACTTGACTCACACAAAGTCCCAGCTGAACATTCGTTTACACACTAGAACACGTCAGTGTCGTCTGAGCGTCTCTGCCACACAACAGGTATCAAACAGGAAGCCCTGCCACACACAGTACCAGCACACGGCACAGATACATACCATAGGTTTGCTTGTGAGTGTGTATCCTCTCTATACGCTGCAATACTACCGGTATGCTTTCGTGAGGCCAATACACCTTAAACTTCCCACTGTGGAAACACACACACGCACGCACACATGTAAACACGCAGGCACACACACACACACCCAGCAGTGAAAAACTTGACAAGCTGCCCCGCCCTCCTGGAAGAGGCACAACAAGTCTGAGCTGTTCAGGCTCCTCCTCCTCAGGCTCCTCCTCCTCTTCAGTCACAAGGCAACAGAGCAGGCTCAGTGATATTGGACAGACAGACACGCAAAGACACACCCACTCCTCAACGACTGCCAGGGGGAAAGAGTATTTGGGCTGGGTCAGACTTGGTGAGGAGGGTTCGCTGCCGCTCGATAACAGATAAGACGACCCACAGCGAGACGTTTGAGGCAGAGGTTAAGCATCAAGCATTTGAGGTGGATTTGCTGCAGTGGTGTTATTAGGCAAAGTCTGGGTGTGTCTTAAAGTCTCACTGCTCAGGAATCTGGACATGAGAGGCACTGGGACAGCCGAGACAATGTTTGTCGGGAAAGAAAAGAAGTCAGGGAGGGAGGTCACGGCACACCCAAAAACTAGCAGAGAAGAAAGAGTGTGCATTTAAAAAAGGTTTAGTAGGAAGGAAGTTGGTCATCAACACAAGTTCAGGCAGATCTCTGTGTGGCTTTTACCCTTCAGAGGAGCGGACAGGAAACACACACTCTGGACAACAGCCAGCGCTTATGTAAGAATAAAAAGCTTTTCAAACACATACACGTACATGTTTTTCTTTTAAACCATTATGAAAATGACATGTGGTTGAACATTACACATGTGACTGATGACCCTTGCCTTTCACCCTGTGTCAGCTGGGATAGGCTCCAGCTCCCCTGTGACCCTCATGTGGAGGATAATGCAGGAGCCAATGAGCGAGTGAAAAAAACATTTCTGTTATTTCGGCTTATTAAAGCTCCAGTGTGGTAACACGTTTGTGTAAGTGTCACTTTACAGCAGCCACATTCTTTTTTTTTCCACAGCAGTTGAATGGAAAAACCAGCCAGAGTGTGTGAACGACCTCCTTTCTGGTCTGCGAAGGCCACCGTAGTTCTCTGACGCGAGAGGAGCAGTCCCAACATTAGATGTCACTAATTCTTACACACTGGACATGAGCTGCAATTTCTTATAATTAAAACATTCATCCATTCATCCATTCATTTTCTACCACTTTATCCTCCACAGGAGGGTCACGGGGGGGCGCTGTGTCAATCTCAGCTGACATAGGGCGATAGGCGGAGTCACACTCTGGACAGATCGCCACACCATCGCAGGGACACACACAAACAACCATTCTCACACGATGCAATTGTATTCAGCCAGCGAGATAATTATGTTATTTCTTTCTAGCTTTTTTTCCCACTGACTCAATGATTAGTATCGCACTTATCAAGTAAAATAAATTTTTACTGGTTGAAATAATAAATAATTTCAGCCCCCCCTGTCATTGAGTTTGACAGCCCTGATTTAGAGCGTCCAGGTTACCTAATCCCCATATTGCATGTTTTTGTACTGTGGGAGAAAACCCACGCACTCACGGGGAGAACATGCAAACTCCATGCAGAAAGACCCTTGTTGTTGTTGTTGTTGTCCTCTTGCTGCAAAGGCGAGAGTGCTAACCACTACACCACCCGTGTGGCCCATAATTAAAACAAGCTCTCAAAATGTTCATCTTCTTAAATGTAAATATTTTCTGGTTTCTTTGCTTCATAAAGCAAATTCTTTTGGTCTGTGGACAAAACAAAACATTTGAGAACGTTTGGTAAACGCTGATCAACATATTCACACAGTTTATGGTCCAAACAACTAACTATCGCATTCACTGAGAAAATAATACATTTGTTGTTTGTTTAAATATGAATATCCTCTGGTTTCTTTGCTCCTTCATAACCCAAACTCAATATTTGTTTGTACAAGTTCTGACATTTTATGGAACAAATACTGAAGTAACCAAGAAAACAATCAACAGATTAATCGATAATAAAAAAGACTAGTCTCAGCTTTAGGTCAGAAATATGGTTGCACATGTCTGAAGTTGTATCAAACAGCAATGTTCTGTTCCCTTTGCTCAGTGTTTAATGGTCTATGGTCATTCACAGACACTGGCTCAGGATCCACAGGTGGGTCAAAGAAACTGTTTTGTGCGGTCACCAAATAAATGTATTTCCAGCTTTTTAAGATATATCAAATAACACATGCATAAGATGAAGACATGATTCATCGCTCTGAAATGGCTGCTTTACCTATTCAAAATAATGTAAATAAGGTGTTACTATAGCAGTATAAATAGTCAGTTATATTATTTTATGCACAAATGTCCTATGAGCCGTGAATAATACTGTGAGCGATGGACCGGCCAACTGTCCAGGGTGTATGCCGCCTTTCCCCCTATGTCAGCTGAGACCCTGCGACCCTCGTGTAGAGTCATCCAGGAAAGTGAGAGTAAGTTAGTAAACTGCTTCATTTGGACCAGGTTTTGGTCTCGATGAGGACTACAGGTCCTAGAGAGGCAACAAATACAAGATAACACACACACACAAACACACAGAGCACTGACCGGTTGATAAGTCCCCTCCCAAAACCATGAGAAACATGTTTTGGGAGTGGACCTTTGTGAAACAGCACCCCCCTGTGTCCTAAAATACTCATAGCACTTTTCCATTATCACATAGGGTGATAATGGAAAAGTGAGTCATGTGACAGCTCGCTGTGTTGTTTTATGCTGCATAACTCTACACGTGTGTAAAAAATGATTTTTAGTTGTGATTTTAAGTTACAATGAACAAAGAAGACATAACCGTTTAGAAAAGTTTGTTTTGCTCTATATTTAGTAGAAAATAAGGGAGCTGAAAATCCTGAACTTAGGACAAGTTAGTTTACAGTGAACTCCAGTATACTGTACTGTGTTTTTCCTCTAGGAAGCACTAGACATGAATGAACTTGTTAAAGCAGGATGATTACCACACAGGATTGTCACAGCAAGTATTTTCTGTCTTCCTATCTGACAAAGCTTATTACTAATAATATCTTTGACGTAAAGGTTAGCTGCTGCTCTCTTTACCCCAGCGTCTCCTTGGTAAAAAAAAATAAATAAATCCATGTCTGTTTTTCTTTCAAAATAAATCTCCTTTGACTCCACAATACAACAGTGTCTTTCCTCTGCTTTGTGTGCATCCGAATGCCTTCCTTGGTAACCCGTGGCAACACTTATCTTTGCTGACAACTAAACTGAGCTAAATCAGAGCAACCCCCGCCCCCCCTGGCCGTGTGAGCTCCCAATCTGAACTCTGAAGCTGTAAAACAGTGCGGGTTAGAGAGGTGTGCCTGGCATATAATCTACAGTAAACCGGATAGACATGGCCACAAGGAAACAACGAGAGCAGCTATTAAACAAGATTAAAGACAGTGAATGTGGAATGTGACCTTTGACCAGCAGCTGTTTGACACCTGTCACAGGTGAAGCACAGCTGTTACTGATCATATTAGCAATGGCTCTGTTCACTTCATGTAAGTCACAATACGAGTTTGAGTCTTTACACCTGTGACCTGTCAAAATGGCCAATTTAAGACCAGTATATTCACTGAAACTAAAATTTGAATTAGTACCAATACATAACAAGAAGTCATTTTATTTATAAAGCGCTTTCATAGGCTGCTCAAATACATATTTACGTGTTTAAAAGTCATAAAATCAAACACAGTCAACACAAATGTCCTGAAGTTTTACAAATGGACGGCAGTTCTAGAGAGAGAGGGAGGGAGAGATGTGGGGGAGGTCAGTGCAGTCAGGGATGTGTTTGTGGAGAGTTCCAGACTGAGGACCAGAACTGAGACCACACACAGTGAAAACTAATTAAAGGTACAGTAAGCAGCATCTCTAATACTTAGCTTGCTGCTAAGTTGCCGGAGCAAAGTGCTCATTGCTGCAGTTACTACCACACTCACATCTACAGCTAAGCCTTCTGCATGTGTGGTGCACCAGTGAAAAGGCAGTGTTATACTGTATATACCGAATAACCGCCTCACCACTCAATCTGTAACATCACGGCAGGTTTTGACCAATCACACAGCAGTTCAGAGAGAGAGAGAGAGAGAGGTATTGCTCCTATTGGCTGTTTGACTGCACCTGCTCTGCATAAAGAAGGTCTATGAAAAGGTGCTACGGTGGCTACACTGCTTATCATCCAACCCGGAGGAAATGAAGCAAAGAGGAGGGACGTCAACAGAGACGTGTACAAGGACTCATATTTAGCAGCTGCCAAGAAACATGAAAGAAGTCAAATGAATGAATGAAGGAATGATAGCATGACGACTAAACTGAACTGAAGTCTCTGTGAAAGGAATAACTTTCTGAATGGGTTACGTTCATATGTTAAAGGGATAGTTCATGTTACTGACATATGTGACATCATGTCATCTGGGCAGCACAGGGCTCAGTGGAAAGGGAACTTGGCTTGTTTGCAGATTTAAATCCCAACAGGGCAAGGGCCGGGGTACCTGTGAGCAAGGTACCCAATTCCCATTGACCCCAACCACGGGGTACAATAAATAAAAAAGTATTTCACCAAATGTTTTACGCGCTGGACCTTTAAGTCATGTTTATGTCACGCTCGTCAAACACCAAAGTCCAGCTCACACAATTGTTGGATGGGCTGAAAAATGGGAAACTTTGTGAACTTGTGCTGAACTTTAATCAGCCTCTGCTGGTTCACACAGTTCACTTTTATTAACCCTTACAACACTTTAGCTTTATCCATTATTATATTTAGACATACAGTATATACAGAGGCTACTAGAATGTGTAATATAGAGTGTCTTATATCATTTTATTCAGCACAAACTAGAGGCGATCTGATGAAAAAAGAATCGGACTTAATTTGTGAAATTTGGAAACATGTGACAGTTCAAAGGTAACTTGGCTCGTTTTTTATGAACAGACAGAAAAGAAAAACGCTCTATTTTGTGACTTCTGCACAATTATTGCTACTCTATATCGCGACTAAAAATGCGATATAAAATGAAGCTGAGCCCAAATTTGTCTCCATGCATTTTAACATTTGCAATGATTTTAAAGTGCAATCATTTCTGTTCAGGTGCCGGAAGATGAGACATGAGAAGTGGCTGCAGGTGGAGAAGAATGTGGATCCACAGCCTACAGTCAGCATCCATCACATGGTTGTAATAAGATCATGTAAAGCAGTCATCAATATTTAGCAGCAAAGTTGATTTTTCTGTCTATAATTGTTGGTGTAGGGAATCAAAACAACCAGAAAGTGGTCTGAAGAGGTCTAGACTGTTGGGAAACTATAGACCCTTTCCAGAGCCACGTCACAGAAATGTGCATGCGCAGTTTGCGCATCACCACCTTCAACTTCAACTTTTAAAGCACTCATGTGACGTTACTAAGAACCGGAGTCGTTGTATCAGGTTAGTTTCCAGTAACCGTCGGGCTATTTGGTCTTTATTACCTGTCTGTAAACATCATGAGGCAACGAGCATCAGCTTCTCCTCCTAAACTGGTGCCTCATGATGTTTGACATGTTAGTCCAAGTGAAACTGTACTAAGATAAATGTTTAAAGTCAGACTAACACATCCACCCAAAGAGATGACTTTATGCTCTGTGCATTTTCCCCTCTAAAGTTTCAGTTTGTGATGTAATAGGACGATTATCGGGCTGGACGATATGCAGGGGAAAATATCTTATTGCTTTTTTATATAATTCAATATCGATATACTGTATATCACAATATAAATCACATGACTATTTCTGTAAGGCTAGGCAATCTCAATATTCTTAGGCAGTTTCTCATTAAACATTTTCTTTTGAGATGTTTGTGTGAAAAGACAGTTTCTGGTCTGTATTACAGGATCTTAACATACAGTTTTTTGTCATTTCACATAATACCTGGTTTATTTATTTGGCTTGTTGAAGGATATATACGTGTGTTACAAACAATGACAATTTAAAGTGTTATTAAGTGACTTTTTACATATCATTCGTGCCAATTTCATGTTTTATAATCAATATATTATATTTACTGTATTTTCAGAATGTACTCAACATGATGAATATGATGATTATCAATGCACCAACTGTCAAAACCAGGAACAGTCATCACAGATACTTTATATGCAGATTTACTTTTCACCACGGCGAGGTTCCAAGCGTGCTGAGCAGGTACGAGGCGTGACGTCGTCAGACTGTCGGCCACTGGCTGGTCGTCACAGGAAGAGACGTCCGGCACAAAAATCAAGCCGAACAATGCCGAACTCTAGATCAATCCTTAACAATCCTAAAACTGTGGGTTAATCTCCAACAATTACCAGAGAAATGTCTAAAATCTAAATATTTAACGGAGGAGTCTGGTGTATTTATTGACGACCGGCATCACAAACTCTGCCGCTGTGTTTCAGTCCAGACGGAGTCAGTGCTCCGGTCGTGGAGGAAGCACTGAACAAATATTTTTAATGGACTGATTCTAATGATTCAGTTACACTGGAAACAACAGCGTCACAAAGTCACTGTGGAGATGCAACCTAAACCGTGCCGTGCCGAGGCGAGGCGAGGAAAAGGGCCTTAACTGACAGGGTAATGAGTGGAGCTGAAGCCAAACTCAGAGTGAGGTGAGGAATCTGACAGCACAAATCCCACTGAGAGCTGGGAAATATCACACAGCCTGCCAACGGGATGAACACCAACATTAAAAAAAACACTTCTAACCGGGAGTGGGAGGGTAATATTAGCTGTGTAGGAAGTGTCAACATTAAACAACTGTGTATTTATGACCTACTTGCTCACCCTCAAACACACACACACACACACATAGAGCCGGAGGGTTTGTTCCACGTGACCAAGCTTCATCAATACAGCTGATGTCATCATGTCTGTAGTCTTTAAACACAACAACACACGGGGGAAAACACAGTGAGAATAAGCCAAATGTGTTCCACCTTCCAGCTGCAACAATGACCTGCATGCATTCAAATAATAAGCGAATAATGAAATAAGTACGACTGCAACTCATTATTATTCGTCTGCGCGTTAGTTTTGCAATTAATCGATTAGTTGTTCCACAAAATGTCCAAACATAAGGAAAAGTAAAGGAAAAACACATTCAAGCCACACAACTCAATTGTCACCTATGAAAAAGCCACTGCTATATATCACAGTTGCACACCCTTTATTGACTGGAAACTGACATTTGTCACACTTTATAAAGCGCTCACTCCTTGCACCAAAGTCCAGAGAGAAATTCTGTGATTTGAAGTCACAGCTGCCTCCACTTGTGAGTTCAGATGTGTCAGTTCACAGCTTTGGTGTTTAATATCTTTTGTTAAGTCGCACAAACTTAGCAAACAATGCAGCAGCAGACCAGCAGCTCTTTAAAAGCAGATTATTTTCTATGGACTTTGGAATCTGACGTTGAGCGGTTCGTAAGACGATCTCAATGTCTCTCTAACAGCAAGACACAGGCAAACTTATTTAATTTAAGACATTGTGTCATACTTCCTGTTAACCTTTTAGACTACTTTGCTGTAAATACATGTACTTGTATGATGTATTTCCTTAAGAATTTAAAAATATTATTGCCATTATTGATGGCAGATGATATATACTGTACATGTGTGTATATATATATATTTTTTTTTTGCATTAATTTAAAAAAGATCCGTGATTACATTTTCAATTGTATTTACTTCCATTGGTATTCACTGATACAAAACAACATATTTCACTGAGAATAATAACAATAAAAAATCTAAATCCTTTGCAGTGAAAACGGTAACCCTGTACTTCATAGAAGAAGAAGAGCTGACTTTACGCTGCATTTACGCGCTTTTGACCAGCGACTTTGAGCAGTTTATTGGTTCAGCTGTATTGAATGTAGTTACACATAATGTTGGGAGTCTGTATTTTCAACACTCAAGTAGTCACTACTGAACCTGAGATTGTACTCATAAGGTGCTAATTCTGTAGCTTATTTCCTGACAGTGCACAGTTCAAGTACTGCTTAGCTGAGGAAGAACTCAGTATTTTTTGTTATAAATAATAAATCCACTTCAGCAGAGGTATTGCTGTTCATAATGGATGTGTGTGTGCGAGGAAGTGTACTGGGAGTATGTGTACATGTTCAGCCATTGTGTTCTGATGGACAAGCGTCGGCATTCAAGATTGTTCTCATCCCTGCAGTCATTTCCTGTTCCCCTCAGGACTGTGGAGCAAGATGAGCTTGTTGGAGGCAGACTGCTTCACCCAAACACACACAAAGAAAAAAACTCCAGTTCTATTCGTGCACAGACACATTTTCCATTGGACCCTTCGCAGATAAAATGACTCAGAGCACTAACTAACAGCAACTGTTGACCTGATACGAATCACACGCAGTCACAGGAGCCGAATATAATGATGCTGAGGCTCCAGGATGTGACGACATGCACATCCCAACGCTCTCATGAAAACAGAGAAGAAATAGTTGCAACAAGAACCAGCCTATGATCGCTCTCACTCTGTGTTTACATGACACTGGAAATATCATGGCGGTCCAACTAAAGCTGGACTTTTAAAATACATGTAAACACTAACACACTCAGATAATGCAATTATAAGTCTGTCATCAGCGCGTCTTTACCTTCAGTTGATGATCATTGCTGCCTCCATCAGTAAGTTCAAATAAGTTATTTTGGAACTTCGGTGTTTTGAAATCTCTGCGTTACACTAACGTACAAAAAGACACAGTAATAGACCAGGAGCTCCTGTGTCCCGCAGGCTAAAAATGTCCCTGGTGTAAATCTGTAAACTAAGGCATGAACATATTCTTAAGATACATTTTATTTGGAGAGCCACGTGAGGCAGCCATGATCAGTGAGTGTCCCAGACTTCCACGTCACTTCATCACACAACCACACTTCACAGAACCAAACAAGGTTTTCATTTTAACGAAATTTGCAGTCACACGCCCAGTCAGGCTGTCCGGGCTGCAGATTACCTCAGGAGAATGCTGTTTGGGGCGAGACAGAAAAGAGTCCCGACACAAAGCTCAACACTTTTTGTTTTGTTTAGCTCACTCTTTAGCCACCATGAAAACAACACCAGCGACACTCTTCTGCCAGACTTTTCCCTGTGGTTTGGTGCTTGTAGCGACTGGTACCAAACACTGCACACACTGTCCCAGCCTCGCTTTAATGTCTCACTCCTCCAAAACACACACACTGAACTCTGAGAGACTAACCACGCAGGAGACTCACATTCCAGCAGAGAGAGAGAGAGACAGAGAGAGAGACAGAGAGGGGGAGTGAGAGGTCAAACTTGGACTGTAGCCAACACAGTTTTCCTACGTATCTGTCTTTCCCTTCTAACATATGGGAACAACAAGACCGACAGCAAGCAACCACCTTCATATTCACATGGAAAACAAAGCACACGTGTAGATTCCTCAGTGGCTCAGCACACACAAGCACTTTCTGTACCTCTGTCTCTCTCACACACACACACACACACACACACTGGCACACACCTGCTCCTCCACAGCCACATCATGCAGGGTCGTGGAGTCCCGAGGGCCTCGGATCCAGCTCAGTATCTGGCCCATGTTGGCTGAAAAGTGCCTCCAACTGTGTATGTGTGTGTGTGTATGTGTGTCAGCCTCTGCTCTGTCTGTCTGCTTGCAGCATGTTTCAACCAAGCACGGAAGGGAGGGAGGGAGAGGGAGAGAGAGGGAGAGAGAGAGAGAGAGAGAGAGAGAGAGAGAGGGAGGAAAGGAGGGGGGTGTGGTCAGGAAGCGGAGCAGAGCAGAGGGGCAAGGCTCAGAAAAGGGAGTGACAAGAGGCAGGGCCATAAAACTCAGCGAGCTATAAGGAGAGGTGAGCTGACAGTGCACCTGATGACGGGGACACATCTGCGTCACTTCTCACACACACACACACACGTATGTATGAAAGAAACCCGCACATATGGCCCATGTAAACCATTTTTTTACAGTGTAAGTCTTGGAAAACAGTCAGACAGTCAGCGTGTTTACTTTGACGTTGGAAAAATCTAATGACTGAATTAAAAAGACTCTTGTAATACGTGTAAACATGTTAGTCCAAGTGAAATAAACCCAAGCAGAATTTCTTAAACTAACACACCCAGATAATACAGCTGGGAGTTGATGGACTATTGCAATCAAATGTTCAACTGGACCCAAACAGGTTTAGACGCTCGGCACATGTTGAACAGCTCCTGCCCTCGGGCTTTGACCCAGAATTAAGAAAAGAAGGCGGTACACAGAAGAGTGAGAAAAACATGGAGAAAACAACAATCAGCACATTTTTGGATTGATTAAGATTAAGGATTAAACTAAGGCTGGATTATAAAGCTGCGCACAGGTTGTTTCTCTGGACAATTCACTGTAAATACGCTCTGAAATAACAAATCTACTGTTTAAGATCTGTATCACATGCTTAAGTGACACTTATTGCCTTTCATTCCAAATGATAGCTGCTTTAATTTAAATTTAGGATATGTACGTGTGTTAGAAACAATTAAATTGACTATAAATATGGTAAAATTCTGCTATAGCACAAATCATTAGGCTTCAATTTAAAGAAGCGTTATTAATTAAAAATATATAATTGTGTCGAGTCCATGTACTTTTTAATCATGAAAATGTAATAATATGTATTCAATATTATATATTATGATGATTATCAATACAACAGCCTCTAAATCCAGAAAAATTACATAACGATATCCAAAATCTAAGATCATATCTTGTCTCATGTATCCCTATCTTGAACAGTGAAATATTAATATTCATTCAATAATACTGGGGCCACGTCCAGTGTACTCCTAGTGTCGGTACATGGAGAGGAAGGACATCCTGCATAAAATCAAATAATCCAGCCTATAATAAAGCCACATCTGGAAAACCACAGAATATCACACGACATGGCATCAACTAGCCACCAGCTAAAGATAAGTAACTCCGTCTAAAGCTGCGCTCCTGTTACATCAGAAGTCAGAACTGAGAGTGACGTTTTCTTTGGATCGTATCAGATTTTATATTTTTATAATCTGTCAATAGCCAATCCAGAGATTTAGACTGATACCAATATAGTTTCATATCGGCTCATCCCGAGCAATAATAGTCAGTAACAACACTAACAGCGTCTACACATCAATGATTTACTGTGAAACAAATGTGATATCAACGGTGACAGTAGCAGTGTTTGTACAGTGGAGTCCTAACTCAAGGGAGCATGAGTATGAGTTTCCCCGTTGGAAATCCAAGTTCAGAGGCGATTTCTCTTCAGGCACAGAGAGATTCTGAGTTCCAGCTACAAACGGAAAGCAGCATAATACTAATAACCAAGCTGGACGGGGACAAATCTCCTTAATTCAGTGAATCAATCCCCACCGGTGCATGCATACTGGGATAAGGATCGAGCTACATGTAAACCGTGCATGGAAGCGCACTGACTGTCAACAAGCACACACCCTGATTTGTGATAAAAAACAGGCCTTGAGCACACAGACACATAGTTGCACACTTCTTATCTACATGCAGCAGTGAAGCAACACTCTGAAACTCTGAAAATAACCAGTGCAGCCTTTAGTTGTTCCTGCAAAGACAGACCAGGCTCAGCTGAAACCTCTCAACCATGGGTTCTCTGTGACAGTAACAAAACCTCTTCTGGTAAATAACAGAGATTATTGACCAGGCGTGGGTTGTTTCAACATCTGGTCACATGTTCACCATCGATCAATAGCCACTGACTGAGGCGGAGAAACGCCGTCGATGGGTGACACTAATATTTCAAAATGAATCCATGCATCAAAACAGACGGGGCGACAAAAGCAAAAAGTGAATTAATGGCCAGGAATGTAGGGCGTGTTTATTTGCACATGTTAAGGCAAAGGTGTCGGCTCCCTCAACCTTCACCCACAATCATTTGTTCAAGACAGATGTTTGATTTTGAACTTCATTTGATCCACGTCCAGACTTTAATGACATGTGAAATATCACATGGTGTGGAAACGTGTGCATATAAGTCATGCACAACTGGAGCCATTGTATTATCATTATTATTATTATTGTTTTCATGTCATTTCATGTCAAGTGTCAAAGTGCAACTGCAGGCAGTCATATCACCGAGGCTGCAGTTCAGGCGTGACCTGGGTGTAGTGTCTGTCTCTCTATGGGCCGTTCCTGGGTGGAGTGAACAAACAATAGTGAGTCACGGTGGAGGAATAAGACAGCCAAGCCTTTCACTAATAGAATAGCACACCTCAGCAAAATATGAAAATAATGTTCAAACCAGCCGTACGTGAAACTCCCGTCTGTACAGCGCACAAACTGAAAACTGTCCCTTTAAACCTGCTGAATCAACGCAACTATTTACTAGGGTTAGGGAGAATATACAGTGTTATCTTGACAAGTTGATCCTGATGAACTTCCACTAGTGGGTAAATCGTGATTGTGAAACATTGTTAAAATGTGCCACAAGGGGGAGCCATGATGATAAAACGCATACTGGTAACACTTAATTCAGTGGTGTCAAACTGGCGGCCTGTGGGCCATATGTGACCCCCCCCCATCAATTCCATGTGGCCCACCACCTAATATCATGTGTTTGAACACAATTTAATACTAAATATGTTTGCTAGCAGTATTTTTTGTAAAAGCAATAATAAGATTATTTATTTATTACATATATACTGTAAGCCTTTCAGTTGTCCATGTTATTATTGACTTAGTTTTAGCTTTGTTTCTCTGTTTTTGATACTAATAGATTTATTTTGCATCCTAAATAGGTCGTTATGCTGAAATACACATCGTTCCATATTCTGAAATTCTGTGAAATATCATCATGAATATCTTTATTGCAACTTCATGATGGAATATTGGGTTGTTAAGTCTTAGCTCATATTGCCCACCACAGTTGTGTTTTCCCACTTTTCCTTTCCCCTCTTGACTAGATTAGACATTCATTGGCGCTCAGGTCATTAAAGTTTGATGGATCTAATTTTACAAATTATCAACATAATATTGTGAATCAGAGTTATTTTGGGCAGGATAATTGTGACAGGATACATTTCATACACACTAATTATTACCAATGAACTTGGATGAGTAAAGGCTATCATAATAGGAATTCTTGTCCTGTCGCTCAATAATACAAAACTATAGAAGCAGTTTATTTACATTTTATAGATCTGATTCAAAAACTCACTACTGCATTTAGCTGAGGTAAGTGTTATGAGCTCCATGAGTTTTCCATGAGTTTTCTAAATGAAAGTTCATGAGGGTTTTACAGACAGGAGGAGAGATGAAGGGTGGAAACAGCCTGCGGTGTAAGTTGTTCTAAAAACATCAGGGTTATAAACCTGTTGCACAAAGTTATTGTAGTTTGAGCCATTGTTTCGTCTCACCATCACAGTCAGCAGCAGCAGCAGCGGTGGTGATGGTGGTGACAGCTCATGGGGGCAATTCACTTTAAAACCCTTCATAGTTAATAGCTGCAACTTGTGTAAAAACTTCACACAACTCATCTTTTCCTTTGCATATAGTGCTGCTGGCACTCTCTGAGGACTTTGAGTTGACTATACTTTTATTAACTTCTCTTTTTTATTTGGGGCGTGTCAGTAACGGTGCAGAAAATCATGGCACAATAAAAAATAGACTTTACAAAAGGCTCACCAGATAAATTCTACAGCCACAGCATCCTGAGTATCTTGCTTTTCCGACTGGAAACAGAAGTTTGTAAACCCGTCATTGTCCTGTGCCAAAGTCCATGAAAATCTGTGTTTTTGAGCTCATAGGGACACAGGAGCTGCTGCTCTACTGATTTATGCCGCTTATCCAAAGTCACAAAATAACACATTTGAACTTACTGATTGATGAAGGCAGCAGTGGATCAACAGGTCATGTGTAACATTGCTTGATTTCCCTTTGGACTTTGGTGCAGGAAGTTAACGTTTAGAAAAGCAGCAAACATACAAGATACATGATGCACGAGACATTGTGGACTTAAGTGGGTGTTGATTTTTTTTACATTTTCCCTTGTGTCCCTGCAGACAACCACGTTTACAGTAAGACCAAGCATCTGTGTCTCAAGATGGTTCTCCGCACCTGAGGACATACAGTGATGGGAACAGCTTAGAGTTCAGGTGACGGGAGGATCCCAGTGTCAGTCACATCGGATCACTGCGCTCACATCACACAGGAATGAAGTCTTACAAGTCTGTATTTTCATATCTTTTTCTTCCCCACATCGCTCGGCTTGAGAAATACAAACAACGCGGGTACAGAACAAGCACAAACATCATGGTTCTACAGCATGTGTGCAGTTCATGCTGCAGTGTGCGCTTATGTAATGGTCCTCAGTGCACATATGTGCACACATGTACACGCAGACCTTTCCATCTAAGGCACATTCCCTGATGAAGACACACCTTTGGCAATGTGAAGCATCAACTCACCCAGCCTGCCAAACCAGCTGGTGCACCATGGGAAACAAGTAATGTCTTGTGCCACAGCGTCTGAAGAATTACTCGACATGGGGTTGTACCATTTTTTTAATCCATCATTTGCAATTATAAGCATGCATTGGTATCATGGAAATGAATGAGGACATTCTAAATGGGTTAGGTGTAACAGTGTATGAACAGGAGTATGTATATGTAACTGGACTCGTCTGCTAAACTGGTGCTCATCTCTATATTTAGACTCATGTCATACGACAGTCACCACTGTCTCCACACACTGACTCCAGACGTCTACACACTCTGCCCGTCACCACCCTGACACACTGCACCACCTACACTTACACAAGTGGACGACTGTCCTTGTTCCAGTATATGATGAGTACTAGTGGGGAACTGATCGATTGAATGAAGTGTGTCCAACTCCGCCACACTAAGGGGCGATATGCCCCATTTCAGCTTGTTAGTATCCCAAGTGACTGGGGCCAAACCAAAACACCTTTAGCGTGGCTAGTTGGTAACTTCAAAATATCTGATTCTTTAAGCTGACGGCACGACAAATTCAGGGACTGTCCACACGACAATGAGTCTAGATGAAGGTTTTTTTATTGTATCTGCATTTTGTCCACACCGAAACATTATTATTTTGAAAACAGGTCCCAGAGTGGGAAAATCTCAAAATGCCACTCAACATTTTAAAGAACAGGTTGTTAGGCGCATACAGTCCTGGTATTTTTTGCTGAGATGGTGGAGCAAATTGCTCGCCGTACAAGTTTGTCTGTTTTCAGTTTCAGGACCGTCAAAGTCCATCCTTGTCTATTTTTGCTACTTGACACCTGCTTTTAATACTACCACAGTCACGTCTTTGGCTCATGGACATACATACGACTTTGCTCTAAAGGAAAAATGAAGAAAATAATGTACTTTCATTAATGTTTAAAATAGATGAGGAAAAAGTTGTAATAATAATCATCATTCATTCTAAGTAAAGATAAAGGGTTTATTTACGATGAGGGTTCAGTAGATGAGACTGTGCAGCGTCCTCACTCACATGAACCATATGACATATTGATGATCTATGATGGCAGGTGAACACACAGAGTGTTAGTGTGTCTCTCACTTTCTCATAAACATGCGTGAGAGCAAACAACGGTCTCACGGGCCGACGAGCAGCTCTGATTATCTGACGCCTGTGAGCGCAGAGACGACTGCACCCAGCAGAGGGAGACAAACACAAACTTCCCCGCAGGCATATCACATATAGGGACAATAATGCACTCATCACCGTGAACATCAAGCGTGTTTCACATTCCTGACCTGTGCTATCATTTTAAAGCTGGAAAAACAACACACACTTGTTAATGTCTTCTAATGCAATCACACATACATCACATCACAGGGTTGTCTTTGACATAAATACCACAACCTTTATCTGCTTTAACCCCTGAGTCCAAGGTTGAGAAACGGAGGCACCGCAGGTTATTATATAATGTGGCTATGCAGCTATGTGATAGAATCTGTAGAAAGATAAGAAAAAGGACCAAAGAGAAGTGGTGAAAGCTTTTTAAATAAATAAATGGAGGGAAAACATGTAGATTTGTCTTCTTGTTGAGAGACAGATAGAAGAGTGGACGTCTGTACCTTGACATAGTAGTAGCCCACAATGGGATAGTTGGCGTAGGGAAGGTAGGCCACTGCTCCTTTATACTACACACACAAACACACACACACGCCCGCATGTTATTGTAAGAGTGAAAGCTGCACACACGTTTTGGAATTAAATTCAATGGAAAGGCTGAAACAGGAAGCAGTGATTACCACCTATTGTGTGAGTAGATTACTTAAACATCTTGCAAAAAAAAGAACACCTCACTTACACAAGTACTTTTTAACACTTAAGATTAAATCACCTGTTTTGACATGTTAGTATTTAAGTCTTTCTATCAGCAAGCAGTAATGCTTCTAAATCTGTGTGCCATTATGCAATAATACATGTCTGGGGCTGCAACAAACAAGCTGACCATGATTTACTTCATTTATCGACTAGCCTTTAAAATCACCTCCTCAAATGTCATGTTTTGTCCACAGACTAAAGATATAGTTTTCTTTCCTGGTTTGTTTGATTAACGAAGCACTCAAAATGAATATAATATTTGCTTAATCGTCTGATTAATTGATGCAGCCCTGTACATGTGAACGTTTTACAATGCTTGAAATGAATGAATTTAAAAAAAGCTGCAGAGTTGTCTACATCTAATCTTCATTCAAAGCTCTGTGTGTGTGTGTGTGTGTGTGTGTGTGTAAAGCTTATCTCAGTTCAAATAGTCGCACGCCCTCGTGTTTACAGCAAATACGGCGTGAGACAGAATATGGTCAAAGACCTTGAAAAAAGTCTATCAATTCATTGAAATATCTGCAGTCTTTGCAAAGTTATTGGCTCACACACTCAGCACAGCTCTGACTCCCTCACACCCGTTGTGCTTGTTGAGTGCATCGTTGTTATACACACACACACACACACACACACATGCAGCTGGTCTATAAAGTGTCATTTACGAGCTGTTCTTAATGAATATCGCCAGAGGGTCGAGGTGGAGACAAGGAAAGTAGTACATGTACTTACAAGGTGCATCCAGTACGCTGCGTACGCCATGAGGGAAGAAAGCAGAGAAGAAACACAGCACTGCCACTCTTTCTCTCTCGCTCTCTCTCTCGCTCCTGCCCTCGCTGTGTTCACTGCACGATCTCTGCTGTCATTCCTCTCCAAACAGAGTATGTGTGGTGTGTGTGTGTGTGTGTGTGTGTGTGTGTGTGTGTGTGCCACTCCCACACACACTTCAGGTGATTCGCAATATCACACAAAGATGGTGTCTGTGCTGTAGGACACCATGTCTCACTTACTCACTTCATAGAAATAATACGATCCCAAAAAAAGAAATCATTCTTTCCCAGCAGGATCACGGCTTCTTCCTCAAGTACTGACCTCAACATACGGTATGTGATCCACCAGCCTCTGACACACACACACACACACACGCACACTTCGAGAGAGAAGAGAGTAAGAGAGGGAGACTTCCCAAGAAGGAAGTGAATAAACTTTGTCATGGTTTCAGTTTTTCCACAGGGCAGTACGGGGCAGTGCAGCGTGATGAGGTTCCTTCTCCTCACTTTCACTGTTCCCACAAAGGGACCTCTACTGTGTGTCCCTGAGCGGCATGCACTTGGGTGGGGCCCTACATGGAAGGGTTATCATTTTGCAATGATGACTCCTCTGGCAGTGAGTAAAACGTGGAACGTAGACCATAGTCAGGGGAATGATGCTACTGCAGCCTCCTGTGTATCACAGATTTGATTGAGGATTTAAAGCCATAATTTCTTTCTGGAACAATTTAGCATAGCATTTGTTAACTTAAAGAGTAACTAAACCCATAAACCACTTTTTGTCAGGTTGAAACTAGTGTATATGGTTATCTAGTAATATTATTCACTGATCCAGGTCCAACTGTTGGTAGTTAAAAATGGGTGCATGTACCGCCTTCTCTGGATAAACACCTCCCATTAAACTTGAATTTTTATATTAGCTGGCTCTTCCCGGTGCTTCATCTACAACTGTCCTCCTCTAGCCACACCCCCATGGTGAGGATGCCAGATGCCGCAGCAGAGCCACATTAATTCAGTGGAATTGAGCACGAGCGGGAGAGGAAGTAGAAAAATATTTTTACATTTACATTTTCCAGGTTTCAATGCAACTCTAAGCTGCCACTGCTGCAATTTGCGCTTGCTGTCACGATCAGTCACCAGTTACTTGCTGTTCTATAGAGACGAGCAATTGGTTTGATCAATACAACCCCAGCAGCCTGTTGCTGCAGCATCTCACATCATTTCTTTGGAGCAACAACATGCTGTTGTGCCCTCCTGCAAAAACGGCCCCAAAACACTCTGCGGTCTAAGAGTTCACCCTCTTCTTCTTCTTCTTTCTCGTTCAATAAGTTCCCGGCAGGCTGAACACTAAGAGGTGCAATACTGCCCTCCACAGTCTGAAGTTCACAATCACAGTTCAAGTTGCCCTTCATTCTCATCCTTAATCTTTCCCTGTTCATTAATCCTTCTGGATTACCATTTTGTCATTAGCGAAAGATCAAAGCAGCAGCGACCAATATTCCCCGGGCCTCCTCTCCGGCCCGAATGTTGTTGTGAAACTCGTCCCACAGCTTTCAGAAAAAGCCCAACAAATGATATGAAAACATGTGGTTCAAGCAGGAATGATTTGATTTAGACTGAATAACAAAGTCATGACTAACTGTTGAAAATGAATGGGGAGCACAGATCAGTGGTGGATAACATTCCATCGCCACTGTGACCGTTATACTTTTGTTTATATGCTCCATGACTGTTGTGATATAATGGTGCATTCCATTTGTGGTCAAATTCAGAATTTCACAAGTTCACGCATATGAATTTGTCGTAATTTGTGCGACTTCTGTTGTATGTGGTTCACAGCAAATCAGTCGTACACATAATATAAACAAAATACCATGTAGAATGTTGTTATTAACTGCTGTTGCGAACAATAGCTAACAAGAGCTAGCCCCGAGACATGTTTTTGTCCGTTCTTTTTTTTTTTCAACTTCTCTCAGGAACACAACATAGAACTGAACGCTCAGACTTCCGAGTTCCGATGTGTCATTCCAGGATGGCTAACACCATTCCATCCCTGCTACTTTAATATGCATTACCATTAATATCACGTCTGTTCTATTTGTATTCGTTTCATTTTTAAATGTAGACATGTTGCTGTGCTGCTTGTGTTAGTGTCTGGTATTGCTAACAATGGCTAACAGTGGCTAACAGTGGCTAACGATGACTAGCCCGTCAACGGGCGTGACGTCACTTGCAGTTCTGGCCTCTGATGGAACGCGGCGTAAATGGCGCAGACGTTATCGCAGTAATGCAACGTCATAGATGCGGCATAAACAGAAGAGCGGCTGATCTGAACAATCACGTCACAGACACGGGAGTTGTGACGGTGTCTGCCCGAGTCCGCACACACTGAGACGCAGTAAAACACAACACTTACCTCCGCCGCCTCTTTCGCGTCCTTGGTGTTTTTAGGGTGACCGTGGCTTCTCTTCTTGTGCGGCATCTTTGAAGCGAACAGAGGTGAATGTCACAGCTGCGTGTGTGTCCTCAGTCTGTTGCAAATCAGAGTCAGAAAGTTGTCGATCTGCACCCCGGAGCAAAATACGTTGCCCCTCCCGCTGAGAAAACTTTTTGGCTTTGATGCCAGGAGCAAATGCTCAACTCCGTGTGTGTGTGTGTGTCTTTAAGACTTTTAGAGATGCATTAAGTGATCAGGTCAATGTTTTACGATGAGCTCCAGCTTCTTGACTCTAACTTCATCACAGAAGAGTCTTCATCGTCATCATCATCATCATCATCATCATAGACACTGGGCCGTGCCGCACACACTGCACAAACACATCATGTTTATTTAGAGAGACTTAAATAGTTTAGTGTTTCAAACAGCCGTGAAAAACGTGATCGTGAAAAAAGGCGAGAGTGTTTTTTTTTTTTAGTCCTGCCACAGTTTGGAGGACACACCCCACACACACTCAGGGAAGAGTTGAGTCACCGATCATGTTTTTCCTTCTTCTCGCTGAGCAGCCTTTATTATCAAGCACCATGCTGCCCCCTAGTGGTCAATGCAGGTTATCGTCGGTGCACTGACTGATGAATGCATTCGTCTCTTTGGTGCCAATCATTCTTAGTATTTTACAAAGCAGTGAGGGCATTTCGTCCTTAACAACAGCACCACCTGGTGGCTTACCTGCTAAAAGGTGTCACTTGCTCAAGATCACATTTTCAAAACACGCCCTATCTTTTATATTGGGTAAAATGTGGTGTGTGTGTGTGTGTATGCAGGATCAAACAGCTTTCCCTTTTGTTTTTAATACTGTTCCCCTAAAAAAACTTCAGAAGTTCTCTGAAGTTCTTCAAAGTTTTATTTCTTTCTTTCACTACCTGTCCACACTCGTCTGTCCTTTTTTCTTCATGTTCCCTTTCCTTTAAGGAATGTATTGGCTAGCAGCCTCAAGTAATATTGTTTTTTTATGCAATTTTGTTCTAATTTATTCACTGTGCTCTATTTTATTCTTTGTCTTTTTGGTCCTAGTGAGGTATCAATAAAATCTAATCTAATCTAATGACCACTCCCAACTGATGATTTTCCTAACATCTCCCAACCTCCTAACCTCTCAATCTGTGTTAACCTTTTCCAAATCAAGCATTGTAACAATCAGTAATCACCAGTGCCCCCTTGCGTGTTCATACCTAGATAGATGTTGCACATCTTCCCCCTGATGGCTGAATATTCAACTATTTTGACATCTAAAGTCAGTCTCAACCATGTTTCCTGTACACTAATAATAATAATAACATCAGGTTTCATTGTTAAATCATCTATACATTTTTAGATTATAGTCCATGAGCCACTATAAGATGATCATGAATAACACTAACCAACACCTCACTGTTGTTGGGGAAACCAACGTGATTGTTTATGAATATTGAATATGTATAGTTCATTCATTATAGTATATTAATTACTTTACCAATTACCAATTTGGATCATGATTACTAATTAACTTAATGATTGATACATCACAATACCACATTAGCAGTTAGCTTGAATTGAAGGGAAGAGGTTGGCATTTTACACACTTATATTAATGCAATATTAATCAGACCAGACGATATATTTATTAAAATACATCAAAGGTTAAAACAACACCACCTACTGGATGTAATTATATACAGAAATCAAGATGGCGGTTGACAAAAAATTAAAAAAAACATGAAATTTCAAATGAGCATGTGCAGATTAGTTGACCTCACGCTAACCGGGTGTCAACTACAACTTCAAAATAAAATCAACTTCATTTATGAAGTAAGTTGAAGTATGAAGTATGAAGTTTTCACCAGAAACTTCCGAAAGTGAGTTCAAGTGGCTCACGACAGCTCTGTGGCACAGGTGGCCCCGCTGTCAGTGATTCAGGTCGGAGGAAGTGAATCATTCGCCTGCGTGTGCGTCCCTCTGATGCCCGTCAGTCCATGTGACCTTCCCACTTCCTGATAAGAGTACGAACATCGGTCTATCACTGGCACAGTGATGGCAATCAGTGTGACACCACGGCGACATTTTTACAGCTTCTGATAACAGGTGACATTTGTATACCACTGACTGACCTCTGGTGACACGACATGACATGACACGACATGAATGAATGAAATACTGTCTTAACTGTTGGTGTTGGTGTTCTCCAATAATAAAGGCGTTTTGGAGTGCTTAGCTATTGCGATTGAAGATACGGCTGAAAAAAAAATACAATCTCAAACAAAACCAGGCCAGGGAATAAGACATGTAATTCTTCAAATCATTGAACCACTAAACAAGGAAGTGCAGCTGAACTCTCTCATGGTTGGTGTTCTTCATGTGCGTCATCCTGTGGCTTTTCCTTCACCGTCCGTCTGTGCAGCTGGAAAAATAATTAGCTGACCAAACACAGTTGGACCTCTGACCTCAAGTGTGTGTGTGTGCGTGCTGGATAAGTGATCTCAGTCCACTACAGTGAACACCGACATCACAGAGATAGAATCCGTTTCTGTGCATTATTATTTGGTCACTTAACAGCGGCTGATATCTATAATTATGCTTTAATTAATCTTTAATTTTATCTTCCTCCTTATTTCTTATTCTCCTTCTATCTTATTCAATCTTGAAGCCTCCTCCTCCATCTGATCTGTCCGTCTTGTAAATAATTCTGTGTAGCTTGGGAGTGTGTGTGTGTGTTGGTCAAAGCAAACAGCTGTTGCTAGGTAAGGGTGGATTATAGCACAGATCTGGCACAGACCTGTTTGCACATGGCCAGATGAACAAAGGCCTCAGACATCATCAGTTCACACACAGTTTCAGTCACAATGATTCACTATTCCACTGTGTGTGTGTGTGTTAAAGCGGAGAGTTGTTTGGTGTGATGTAGTGCTGTTATTTGTTATTTCCACGTCTGTCAGTCATGAACTGCTCCTTCATTGTGTACCGGAGGAAAAACAAAAGAACATCCTCACTTCCAGCATCTTTATCTGTGGATCACTGTGCTCACCTTCATTCAGAGCAAACCTCCCACTCTTCCCGCCAGTGAAGCATGTGAGCGGCACCTCAGCATAAATCACAGCCTGTAAACACTGGAAAATCACATCTGATACTGCTCCTCCAGTCCATCACCACACACCTGTTTATAGATTTTTACCTTTTTCAGCTAATAATAATTGAACAGTCCATCCATCCATTCATTTAAAGCTACAGCATCATCCTCGTGGGGGGAAACAAACGTCATCAATTATGATCTGTTTAATGTTTACATATTTGTATAGAATGTGTCATTCATATCTCATTTAAAGACATTTAAATGACACTGGTGTGTGACTGTGAACCATTTTGTTTTATTACACTGTATAGATATTTTAATTTAGCACAATTTACATTATGAAATGCTAAAGTCGCTTTTGTAAGTCGCTTTGGATAAAAGCGTCTGCTAAATGACATGTAATGTAATGTAATGTAATGCTAAAATTATATATGGGTATTTTATCTATATTTTGAATGTCATTTCTGCTTAAAATGTAATTATACATCTCCAAATATCACATCATTTGTTATTGTTAATGAAAGCAAACAGAGGATTCAAAGCTCATGTTTTGCTGTTTATTTACACAAATTAAAATCTAATTGTTTATATTTATGTTGAGTTATATGTAGCATCAATGTTTATATTAATAAGTAGTGAAAGGTTGAAAATGAGCAGGAACCAGCTGAAAAGCTCCTTTCTCTTTTTTTCTGTATATATTTTCACTCATTCATCCATTCATCCATTCATCCATTTATCCATTTATCATAAATCACCTTAAAAGCCAGTTCCATAGACTGGCATTCTTACTCAGTGGGTCTTCTATAAGTAAAGCTATTATGTTATTGTCATTATTCATTCATTCAGTCAGTCATTCGTTTATAAAGTAACAGTCCAGGTCTTATATTTTGGTTCATCTCCTGACATGTTCCTGGTTGTGAACGTCAGGTGCTGATCCCTGTCACTGCCTGTCTTGTCTTATAGGTTTTAAAACAACATTGACATTATTTTCCATATTCATCAGCGGTTACAGCGAATGAACACGTGTTTTTCTACGTGAAAACATGAAATATCTGTAGGTCTGACGTCAGCTACTGCTGCTGCAGGCAGAGCCAAGGGGTTATTTTACACGCTCATCTCATGAGGAGAAAAAGGAGAGGAGCTGTCCGTGGTGCTGAAGAAGCCTCTCTCTATCTCTATCTCTCTAGATAGATAGATAGATAGATAGATAGATAGATAGATAGATAGATAGATAGATAGATAGATAGATAGATAGATAGATAGATAGATAGAAAGATTCTGTTTTTCCTCCTTCTCTTCCTGAGACGAACAGTGGAATATTTTTAGTCCCCTTCTCCTTCTTCTCCTCCTCCTCCTCCCGTTAAGACTTTCTCCTTCAGGGATTCAAAGTAATACGTTACAACAGAGGTAGACTCCGAACTGACGTCAGAGCACCAGTAACCTGACGTGTGAACACCCCCACCCTCACCCTCACTCCCACTCCCACAGCTCACAGCGCACCAACCCTCCTCCCAATCAGCATCATCTCCTCTCACAGCGCAGAGCCGCGCAGTTGTCACGTCAGCTTCCCCTTCAGAAGCAGCTGTTTCTTCAGGAATAAGCAACAACAGCAACAACAGCAACAACAGCAACAACAACAGCAACAACAGCGGCAACAACAGCATCAACCGGGACATTTTGTTTATTCTGATCACACTTACACAGAGAGCGTGTGTGTGAGAGAGAGAGGCTGTTCTTGTTCTGCTGTTCTCTCTCTCTCTCTCGGGATCATCATCATCTCAGCAGCAGCAGCA
This sequence comes from Solea senegalensis, assembly GCF_019176455.1. Taxonomy (NCBI): domain Eukaryota; kingdom Metazoa; phylum Chordata; class Actinopteri; order Pleuronectiformes; family Soleidae; genus Solea; species Solea senegalensis. The sequence goes on from NC_058024.1 coordinate 3,512,812, forward strand.
GCTTCACCACACACACACACACACACACACACACTGTCTCTGAAATGGAAGTGAGATGTCGTCCAGCGGTGATGTGTTGTGTCCTCGCCGCCCTGTGCTCAGCTCTGCCCCGCTCCCTCGGCTCCTCTTACACGGACAGACAGTATGTGAACCAGTGGGCAGTGGAGATCCCCGGAGGACAGTCCGTGGCAGAGGCCATCGCCAAAGAGCTGGATTATCAGCTGGTCCGACAGGTGAGCAGCGCCTACACCACACCCGTCCATCACCAGTGTCACTGGCAAGCAACGGAAATTAATATTCCTAATGACACATTTCATTTGATATAATCTCATTAAAAGTATATGCACATGTACTGAATATCCACTTCTAAAAATGTCCATTTATATATAAATACACAGGCCTATACAAATGCACACATGTTGGATTATATATGGACATGTATGAGGTATGACATTTCTAATATTACTAAATGTACCATGGGTGTTTTTAAACTCGCTTTATACTTCCACATATCCAGAGGATGAACATGTGTGATAATAATAGATCACATTATTATGTCACTTTTGTTAAAGGGACATATACCGTATTTCAGATATAACACCAAACAAAATGAATGATGGGATGTTTTATATGACATCTGTCATCGTCTCTGTCATAGTGTGTGGCTGTGGTCTGTGCTGGAGTAATAACGGAGCAGACGATCGCTCTATCTGCTCAACATCTTTGTTTGATCAAACCACGAGAGCGGAAACACACACACACACACAATGTACAGTAGGTTGTCGCTAAATGAAAGGAGGAGGTTTTGAATCACTCACACTGTCATGTGTGTTAAAACAAAGCATAAGCATGGACAGGGTGGTATTCCAGTGTATTACTGTCTGTTTAATATGAAGCATTAGATTATCAGTAATCTGTAACTGTGAGCAGCAACAACAATGAAATGTGACAAACAATGACGTCTTTTCCCTTCTGTATATTATGATTTATATTCTAATTCATTTGCATGCTTTCTTCACATTAGTTGAACTCAATTGAAAAGATAGCTATACAGTATGTGCCATCTGCTATGTTTGTTATTTTTGTTGCACACTCAGTGACACTTCAAGACCACTTCAACTTAAAACTATACTCACCAACATACACACCTAGTGATTTATTTTAAAGTGCCCACAAGGGGGAGCCAGCGTCTTTCCAGTCATTCATAGGCCTCATGATTTTTTTTTTCTGGCTTCTCCCTCACAGTGGATTGATTTGAAACAAATAATATTAAACTGCAATAATAATAATAATAATGAGTCACCTCATCTCTCGCTCTGTCTTCATCTCATTTCACGTCACTAGTGTCTGACGTATATGTGAGGAAGAGGAGGATGAGGGGAGGATGAATAATAAATGAACGTCGGTGATAATGGTGTTTCAATCTTTTCTCAGATGGTACTTGGTATAAAACGTTTGAAACCCACCGCACTATAGTCTGTCCTTGTGATTAAAAATGATCTTTTTAAAAAAATGTGATACATGACCCCTTTTTATCATGATCACAATAACATGTTGTGGAAATGTTATCAGGAAAACAACTTGTTTCAGAGTGCCTTGCACAATGTTAATGTGTGGTGATCATGTAATATAAAACTGAACATATCCCATACTTAAACTGTCCCTGGGGCTTTACACAAATAAGAAGTGTAGATGACAGTATTCCAGACCCACTGTGAGCCAACATCTTCAGCAGAGAATGCTAAGACGTCACAATAGAAATGTAAAACAAACACAATATTAAAGCGAGTATGTGTTGGGTTCTGCACCTGATATGAAGTGATCACTAATGATCCACCGCTGCTGTCTCTCAGGATCTTTGGTGATCTGGAAAAATGCTTTCCCTTTGGTCAAAGCTCTACCGCCGGACACTGGGGGTTGTGATTCTTGTGATTCTGACATTAGCACATGTCTGCAATGTTAGTAATGGTTTTAGTAAGTTTCCACGTCTTCAATGATTTGAAACCAAATGAGCATCTAAAGAAATAAAGCCAGCAAACGACTGTGGCTAGAATCAAACCCAGGTCAGCAGCCATCTGTCGCCCCTTCTTACAAACATTTTAGGAGTTTTTGAATGACAATGGGTGGTTATTGATCACTTATACAATCATCCAAATTTACCCTTTAGTATCCCTGTATAGTGCGTCAACAACCTGGGCCTTCTGTACATTGTAATTTTGTTTTGTTTCAGACAAAAGTAATGTAAATAAAAACTGTACATAAGGCATGTTTGATAACCTGACATGCCACACCCTCAATAACAGATAAAATACACCAGAACTGTACAGTGTTGGGTAGTAACGCGTTATTAGTAACGCAGTTACTTTATTCAGTAACTAATAATGTGTTTTTTTAACTTCAGTAACTCCGTTTCCGTTACTAAACGCTGCGTTACTCCGTTCCTGGTGAGGTTTTACAACGGCACACAGTTCCCCTAACATGTTCACACGATCAATAAAGTTTAATTGAATTGAAAAACAAAGCACTTGTCGCCCTCTAGCGTCCCATACGTAATCAAACACGCGCCATGAAGAGGACTGGACAGGTCAGGGTGAGGTCAGGGAGTTAAGTTTCTCCTCGCGGAAGATATTCACATTACTTTCAACTGGAGAGCAGACGGAAACAGTACATTTCGGTAACTCGGAGACTGTGTCCCGGTTCAAAAATACTTTCTACGGCGAACAACAGCAACAGCAATCTGCTGAATCACCTGGAGAAGTTAGCAGCTAAGGTGGCTAACGAGAGTCACAGCAGCGAGCACACACCCACTCAACTTGGAGTTCGAAAGACGGACCCATAGCCAGGCACAACTTGATAAAACAATAGCACGGTATGTTTAATTGTTTATTTGGACATCTTTTAGCAATATCAGGCTATTATTCCAAGATTCCAATGGTAAAATTTAACAGATATATATACATATATATACATATATATATTATATTACATTACATGTAAGAAAGATAGGTTTGCAGTTTATAGCCTATGGAAGACTTTATGGCCTGACTGAAATAAATAGGCTTTGAAAAACTACTTTGGTGTTTGTGATCATGGATTATTCAGCATTGGTACAGAACTGAAATGATGGCTAGAGGGGAACTCAATCGATCAAACTTTATTTAATGGGAGCATTGGAAAAACGTTTTACAGTAAGTAAAAAGTTACTTTCTCAGTAAAACATTACTTTTTGGTTTAAGTAACTGAGTTACTTTTTTACGAAGTAACTGTAACTAGTTAATATTTTTCAGTAACTAGCACAACACTGGTTTTCAATCATCTACTGCCTGGATGATATTTCATTATGATTTCCCTAATTCTGAATTCCAGTGGCTGTTTGTGGACCTGTATTGCAGGTGGTTGCTGTTACGTCATTCCCTATAAAATATTCAGCCCATCTCATATATCACATCTTCCTGTCTGCAGATCGGGGCCCTGAAGGACCATTTCTTGTTCAAACACCCCAATCATCCTAGCAGGATGAAACGAAGTGCCAGACACATCACTCGGCGGCTGTCGGAGGACGATCGGGTGAGTGCTCTCTTCTCATCGTCTCTACAGGATTTCTCTGTGTTGTTTGAAAAGATTGAATCGACTAAAACTCTCTCCCTCTGTGTGTGTGTGTGTGTGTGTGTGTGTGTGTGTGTGTGTGTGTGTGTGTGTGTGTAGGTGCTGTGGGCAGAGCAACAGTATGAGAAACCTCGCAACAAGCGAGCGTCCCTTGGCGGCTGTAGAGACTGCCCGGTGGACAAGCTGTTTGATGACCCCATGTGGAACCAGCAGTGGTACCTGGTGAGTGTCCAGTTAACCATCCATGCCTATCAAAATAAAGTCATTCCAAATGTTCTAAAAACGTGTTATCTTATACAGTATGTCCATGTCCACATGTCCACATGTCCAAAACAGCCCTGGAAAATATGAATTGTTCAGTGTAGTTTGTGCTTAAACTGTGTGAACACTGTGTTCCATAGACCACAGATGTAGCTCCATATCCACTCTGCTCATGATACAGTATGTTGTGTGTGTGTGTGGGGGGCCTTGTGTGACTGCAGCTGCTCTGATCTCTCCTGACACTGGTGAGGACAGTGTGTGTGTATTGTGTGTGTTCAAATAGTCATTTTCAACACATGTGCATAATGGAGTAAATGTAGAGTACAGGGATGCAAAACATAAACACTGCATGTCATGGAACAGCTCTGACAAAAAAGAGCTATTTGCTTAATTGGTAACACAGTCCATGTGGAGCTGAGAGCAGTGGAGAGATTATAATCCAGCAGGATGGAGTAGAGTCGAGCATTAAGTTCTAATTTACCCTCAGTGGAATGTTTTAACTCTTTGAGGTTAAGTAGCAGCAGAGAGCAGTGGGCTGTCACAGCTGTACGTCCTTTTCTACGTCCATCACTGACACGTCCACTTTCTCTTGACCCCAGTCTGACACTCTGAATGACACGAGCTTAGAGTGAGACTAAACCCACCAACATGCACACGGGGGGAGAGAGGGAGGGAGAGAGAGAGATTTCTTTCTTCTCGTCACTTCACATGGAATCACATGATCTCAAATGAACCAAATGTTGTTTCTCTGTGTATGTGGAGATGGGGACGGGGCACAGTCTCTTTGTGAGTAAGTGAGTGAGTGTATGGATGAGGAGAGAGAGGGAGATCAAGAAACTGGTAGAAATAAAAAATAAAATAAAAACGTTTTTGTGATTCATCTGAATTTATTTATTTATTCGCTGTATGAGCTTGTGACTCATGCAGGTGTGTGTGTGTGTGTGTGTTACAGTTAGTCTGATGCATAGTGATTCATTTGCCTTGTCCATTCAGGACAATATTCAAGGACAAAGCTATGTCCTCGTTGAACGTGATGATGAGGATGATAGTGCATTAGTGAGGGTGGAGCTGTGTGTGGAGAAGCTGGCTCTGTGGAGTGGATGAATGTCTCTCAGGAGTGGGTGACTGCCTCATAATTTAATGACGGGGTGACTCATCTCATACTAGCTTGAAATTCCTGCTGCTATCAGTCTGTGCTGCTGAATTGTGTAGTGTGTGTGTGCTTGATGTGCACTGTTCAAGTGTATATGTGTTTATATCATCAGACAACACGTGAATGTAATGTCCTTATTATACAAACCAAAATCATTGTCATTCACATCCCACTTGTGCAGAATAAATGACTAGGACTGTATGTGTTGGTGAATTGGACAGCATTTTCAAGCCACTCACTTCAAATATTAATGATTTTAATTCACTTTGGAAATCCAGAGTGATTTTTAACACAAATGTCCTTCCATCCCTTATCCTGCCTCAGCATGGAGTAAAAGCCCTTTGAAGAATTTAACATCTGCTGAATATTGACTTTGAGATTTGAGTTGTTCTCTGTCAACTGCTGCTGATATAATCCAAAGCAAGACAAAGGGAAAATGGAGAAATCCTAGTGAGAGGATGAGGTGAGACATCACAGGGATGAGTCATGTGTTGATGTGGCAGCCTGCAGCGTCTGTGCGTAATGTGCAAAGAGCAAAGTGAGGGGCTTTTTTTAGTCTTCCAGCTCTGAATCAGACTGTTCTCCAGCCTGCAACAGGCAGGCAGGCAGGCAGTGGTCCTCCTCACTCAACCCCACTCCCTCATGATTTTCCACTTATTACAGACATGGCTCCTCCCACAATGATATTACTGTCTGTAGCCTCAGAGACTGAGCATGTGTTGTGTTTGTATCATAAGCCTTCAGATGTCTTTTGCTGCTAGTGGAAATGTGAACATTTCATATCACAATTATCCAGACCATAATAAGTGTATTTGTATTGAACAGTTTACAATGAAAAAAAGTAGTAGTAGTAGTAGTGCAAATTGTGTAGATTTGTTTAGTTGTGTACATATCTACTGCCTCTATGGTCAAACGTCAGCTACTGCCTTCCTTACATCACAGGCACCCTCTCATCCAATCACTGCAAGACTTGTTGGTCCAGACTCCTCCCCTTTTATACAGTAAATATACAGAGCTGTTGCTATGTTGCCTCCCTCACTACCAGGCCACGCCCCCCTCCTCTCCCCCACTCAGCTCGTTAGCCTCAGAAGAGGAGGTTTCTTTATAAAGGCTCCCTGTTGTGGCATTTTAAAATAAATCACTAAGACTGTATGTTGACAAGTGAAACTGGATTTTCACGTCACTTATATGACTTATTTTCCGCATTCACATTATTTAAGATGCGCCATGTTATCACATTTTGATGTTAGAGTTAAATCTTTAGAGCCAGCAGTCAGCCGACAAGTGGTCATACAGCAGCAGTCTAGTAATGAATGTCTGTAAAGGTCAATAGAAGAATACCCATCTGAAACACTTGACTTCTGCTGAGCCTTTTAACATAATAAGAGCCATTTAGATAAGTCACCATCTCTGCTCTGAAGTGTGAGGACAATATTCAGCCCCTGATTTGCATTCAGTTACTGACCTGACTCAAAATGTTGTCATTGAGAGTGGCTATTGTTTATGTGAGTACCTTGCAGGTATTAGAAAGTGCTATGTAAATAAACACTGATTGATTATGGTAAGAATCAGTTTCCCAATTTATGTCAGTGTTAGACCTTTTGTCTGGAAAAGGAAGTTTGCAAAGCACTCACTCCCTTGCACCAAATTTCATAGAAGAAATTGACAATTTTAGGAGCTCCTGGACGACTGTTGCCTCGTTCTGTAAGAGCTCCTGGACGACTGTTGCCTCGTTCTGTAAGTTTGTGTCACTGAGGTGAATGAAAGTTTGAATGAATGAAACACGGAAGGCACAAAATATACACAGACCACATACATTGAAAATGACATGATGTTTATTGTCATTACACGACTGAAATGTGGAGGTCAGATTGAAGGTTGATCATAGCTGCTGCGACTGAGTGCGTCTCACACTCTAACTGATGGAGACAGCAGTGGTTTTGTTTACTTTAACCATAAAAGGGCCCGGAAATGTTCAATATCTGGCAGTTATTGACAATTTACTGCATGTTAAAATGAAGTATTAACAATTTATAATGAAGAAAACTAAATGTTTTATTCAAAATAAAAACACTAGTTCACGAACAACAGATTTTGCTTGTTAAATTAAATAAATAAAACATTTTGAAACTGTGTTCAGGCGTTTTTCCAACTCTCTCCTCTCCGCTGATTCGCCGGCTTCCTCTGAGAACGCAAGGGGAAATGATCGTCGTAACCACACGTTGGCTTTGACGTGCAGCGCCTCAGCTTTCAGAAACCGATGGCACAAGCAAACGTGTTGTCATCAATGCGCTCAGTATTAAAGGGTTAAGAGCAGTACAATGAAATAAACATATTCCTCAGATTTATGCTGATGTTCTTATGATCTTATTAGGTGACATTTCTTAGTGGTCTCTGCCATCGTCCATGAGTCTGGCTGCATTTAAGACAGTATGAGCGGGTGCCAGATGGAGCCACATTTAAAAAAAACTGAACAATCACATTAAGAGTTTTTGAGGCAACTTTATGTAACACTCAGACAGACACCATTGAGATATTCCTTAATATAAAGTGTGAAGTAAACCTGAAGATGACGTTTGTTGACTTTAGTGGACACATCCATTCATCTATCCCTCCTCCATGCACCCACTGGTAAACGCTGCTTGTCTGAACATGTTTATAATCTTTTACATAAGGAACTGTCCTGTCCCTCTTGTCTTCCAGCAAGACACACGGACGTCCTCCTCGCTGCCAAAGCTGGACCTGCACGTGATCCCAGTGTGGCAGAAAGGCATCACTGGAAAAGGCGTGGTCATCACTGTTCTGGATGACGGACTGGAGTGGAACCACACAGACATCTACTCCAACTACGTAAGACACCGTTTCCATGGAGACAGCCTCCATAGTCTGGGTCTGTTGTTGTCATGGCGACGCCGCTGGTGACACCTCACAAGGCGCTGCGTGGAGACAGTAATAGGTCCTCTACATGATCATCTCTGCCTCATGAGTGCTTTGTGGGGGTTTTCTGTCAATGTGAAAATACTGTACTGCTTATTCAAGTCAACATGTGAGACAGTGAATTTCACTGAGGTTTCATTTTTGACTGAATTTCTCCTGATGAACGGGAAGTGAACGGCCGTCATCAGCCACGTGTGTGTTGCAACAGTGTCTCAAAGAATGAAAGAGGAAAATCTATTTTTTAATGAAGTGAATTCACAGATTAATCGAAAGCAGCTCCATAACCAAGATGCTCGTCCTTCACAGTCAAAGCATGAGAGTGGTTCTACGGTGACATGTACAGGCATCTGTTTATTTACATCTGATCATAAAAATAAGCTTTTAACGCACATTTTAATTTGCTCTTTAATAAGAAGATAATCTGTGAGCTTCATCATATTTCCTACTGGAATGACAGAAACAGACACAACTTGACATGTCACACACATTTATGCGCTGCAATTTGTCCCACCATGACACGAGCCTCGGGCAAAAGCAGTCTGAAGCTTTCAGCAGATCACTGCACTCATTCATCCCGAGAGTCATTCAATTTGTGTTTTTCCACCCTTTGTCCACGTCACTCTGGCCTCTTGTCAGCACTGATATATGTCTCCATGACAACAGAAGCCATGGTCACTAACGTCCGATCGTTTCCCGTGTGCTTTTGTTTTAAAGGACGCAGCAGCCAGCTACGATTTTAACGACAATGACCCCGACCCTTTCCCCAGATATGACTCAACAAACGAAAACAAGTAAGTGAACTGCTGTGTGGTGACATATTTACGTCACTGTGCATCACTTAATTAAATTGGAATAAATCTATCATCACCCACGTCTTCATGTCGTGTGTATTATAATAATTTAAAATGAATAAGAAACAGAGCAGTTACAACAGGGCCTTCACATATTGTAGTGAAATATGTGCAAAAAGCACTTTTCCTTTTAACAAAAGTGTAAAATAAAGATGTCTTTTCTTCTCAGGCATGGGACTCGCTGTGCGGGGGAAATTGCTATGCAGGCAGACAACAATAAGTGTGGAGTTGGAGTGGCATATAACTCCAAGGTTGGAGGTAAAGTTACATATATAATACACGTCATGTTGCATCATCACCATATGCTGCAGCACATTTATCTCTGGCTGTGTCCTCACTGTAAATCAGGGGTCTCAAAGTCCAACAAAGTCCAACTACTGGGAAACAAACTTTTCAGAAGGCATGGGTGGTATTAAAGGAATACTTCACCGATTAGCATTTAGCTTTGTATTACTAGAATGGGGGTAGTATTTTTGAAATGTTATGCTTCCCAACCTCAGTTTCCCCTGAGTTGAGAAACATCTTCATTATATATAAACATACACTGTATATATATGTATATATATATGTACTGTATATACACACAATATTGCGACTTTTCTCTTATAATGTTACAACGTTATTCTTGTTATTCTCAAAAGCTTTTTTCTTCATCATAAGATAAGATGGCCACACAATCATTTCTTTCTTTGTCTCATTAGCAGTGTTATCGTCTATTGCCAGCAGGAAAATGGATTTCCTGATGATGGAGTCGTGATTTTTACACCAGCTAGTTGCACAATGTCATTCTCCAAAATGAAATAGTGTTCTTTATGTTGGGGCTGTAACATCTGGGCGTCCAGCTGCTTCATAGCCCAGAGGCTTATCTTAGCTTAACTTATCCCCAACAAAGACGTGTTTATGTTACATTCAAGTAAAAGACTCCTCACTTGTTATCATTGATCGCACAATGGAGTCAATGGTAATCTGTATAAATTGTGTTACTTGTCAGTGGGTCTGTGCTACAGTTCCTCTCTCTGTGTGCTCAGGGATCCGTATGCTTGATGGGATTGTGACTGATGCCATCGAGGCCAGTTCTATTGGTTTCAATCCGGACCATGTGGACATCTACAGCGCCAGCTGGGGACCCAACGACGACGGCAAGACGGTGGAGGGCCCAGGCCGTCTGGCCCAGAAGGCTTTCGAGTACGGAATCCAGAAGGTAAATGCAGTTTTTACCCATCGTAATCTTGTGTAATTCCTAATGGGAATTAGGAATGATGTCTCTAAATCCTAATATGCAGCAGTAACAGAAGTGGGATAGAGGAGAAAAACAAGGACAAAAGTCATCATGTTGCTATAGGAACAAATGTAATACATTCTGTAGGAAACTATTCATATAAGGTGAGAATAAAGCTCCAGTGTGTAGAATTTAGGCAAATCTGTCCACTTCATTTACCATCACTGTAAAATTTAGAATTGTTAGTTCCTCATGATAAAGCCTTTTGCCAGCCACGGTGGATGAGTGAGTCCTCTTTCAACTGGAAGGTCGAGGGTTTGATACCCAGCACTGCCAATGTTGACCATGCCTGTATGAATGTATGAGTGAATGGTAAAACTTCATTGTAAAGCAGCTTTGAGTGAAAGGTGCGATATAAACACAGAGTATTTAGCATTTACCATATGTAGCATATATTTTGAGTGAACAGTGAACAGAAACTTGTAATATTTCTGTTGCAAATCAAATCACAGTCACCATATCTGCCATATCCATATTTACAACCGAGGTTGTGTCCGATAGCATTTCTTCTCTCCTGCCCTCTGCAGGGCCGTGGCGGAAAAGGCTCCATCTTTGTGTGGGCGTCGGGTAACGGAGGTCGTCAGGGCGATAACTGCGACTGCGACGGATACACCGACAGCATCTACACCATCTCCATCAGCAGCGCCTCTCAGCAGGGCTTGTCTCCCTGGTATGCGGAGAAGTGTTCGTCCACTCTGGCGACAGCATACAGCAGCGGTGACTACACTGACCAGAGAATTGTACGTGAACACACACCTCATGTCCTTATGTGGTGTCACGTCGTGTTTCTAACATGAATAATATGCAACATGGTCTTAATCTACACCTTTCCTTGGCTACTTGTTTGCAGACGAGTGCTGATCTACACAACGAGTGCACTCAAACTCACACTGGAACGTCGGCCTCTGCTCCGCTGGCTGCTGGAATATTTGCACTGGCACTTGAACAAAAGTAGGCACTGCTGTTCCTGGCACTGTCTACATATGAATGATATTTCAATACACACATATATATATATATATATATATATATATATACATATATATTATATTATTATAATATAATTAATGTTATTATAGTATATTATTTAATAAGGTACCTTAATTGACACACAGTTCACCTAATGCTGTCGCTGGAGGCGTCTCCCTTTTCCTTTAAGACAATTTTGTCAGATTTTCTTCCTCATCAGTCGTCTGTACCTGTTTTAGTACAGGTGCTAAAAATCAAATTCATGTGGTAAAATTACAAATATACACACATACAAAATGTGCAGTGGTAATGTAAATAACATTGTATAGATGAATGTGTGTGTCTGTAGCCATGGTGTGAAAACATGCTACAAATCTCTGTAGCTACAGGCACAGAAATGTTGTTGTAGACTAACTGGTCTGCCCTCCTGTCCATCTTTCCTCCATCAGCCCAGATCTAACCTGGAGAGACCTGCAGCACATTGTAGTCTGGACCTCTGAGTTTGATCCTCTGGCGAATAATCCAGGCTGGAAAAGGAACGGAGCAGGACTGATGGTGAACAGTCGTTTTGGCTTTGGTCTCCTGAATGCTAAAGCCCTGGTTGATCTCGCTGACCCGGCCACCTGGAAGCATGTACCTGAGAAGAAGCAATGTATCATCAGGGATGATTCCTTCCAGCCAAGGTATCGAACCTTTCCCTGCACCACAGATGGCTGCTTGTATGACTGATTGATTACTTCAGAGGTGTCAAACTGGTGTCAGACTGGTGTCAAACTGGTGTCAAACTGGTGTCAAACTGGTGTCAAACTGGTGTCAGACATGCAGCCCACCTCTCAATATCATGTTGTAATGAAAACATGGCCGGCAGTGCATGCTGTGTGGCCGAGAATATAATACTAAATATGTTTGCTCGCATTGATAATAGTAACAATAAGACATTGGTTTGTAACTATAGCATTATTACATGCCACAACATTAAATGACGTATATAAAACTGTTTTAATGACAGTTAACATCATTATTTACTTCATTCTCCATGTTTCTGAGCATCATGAATATGTTTTTTATTGTGAGGCAAACATCGTTCAAAACAAGCACTTTTAAAAGTGTTTAGAAAGCCAGCATTATAAGAAGAAATAATTCTGACCTTTTTTCTTATCTTACCTTTTCTTATTTTATTTTTATTTTGAGTTGTTTGCTCTGAATTCTGGCTCTAATCTAAAAATATCTACACAAATTTGATGCAGTTATTGACGGCCACCAATTTGTTTCTCTCAAAAATCACAGTTGTAGTCTTTACGACATTCGACAACGTGTCTAATTCAAGAGAGACACAAGTTTGAGTTTCTGAGCAAACAAAGCGAACAGACTGAACCATTTGTGATATTAGAGACGCTTGTGTTCCTGTCATCAAGCAAAAAAAGAAGTCATTCAGACATCAAAAGCACTTTTTGATCATTGCTACACTTGAAACTATGGGATTAGATATCCCGGCATCATCACCAGTATACATAGTTCCAATCAAAGGCTGAAGTGTCCATTCTGCCGTTTACTTTGGATTAGAAGACTCGGTAGCAGTAACACCCAGTTTCCACATTACCTTGCTCCATCCTGTTTAATCCAGAGGATTTGGCTCGACGTTTCCGCTTTGCTTAGTGCTCTACAATCCCCTCCGACGTTATGCCAGCTTGAACACGGAAATCCTTTCATTCATGTCTCGGGGATTATCTGTTTTTGTAAATGAATGAATGTTCAAATCTAATGAACGTGTGTGACGAGCTACTGTAAGCGTTCCCCAAATGTGTTCCCAATAACTTTGCATCAAGATTGTGAGCATCCGCGTCTTCTGATGAACGCGACTGCAGTTTCATCAGCGACTGTTTTCATGCAGAGCTGTTTGTGTTCCCTGCTAAATTTAATGCATCCCACAGGGAGCTGAAGGCAGCGGGGGAGATCACTATAGAGATTCCAACCAAAGCCTGTGCAGGCCAGGAGAACGCCATCCACTCACTGGAGCATGTGCAGGTGGAGGCCAGCATCGAATACACCAGGAGAGGAGATCTACACATCACACTCACCTCCCCAGCTGGTTAGAGACGTGCACACACACACACACACACAGAGAATGTGGTTTCCATGACTTCAAGAGACATCATTACATTGACTTACACTTACTTCCTGGACCATAACTACTACTGGCCTAACCCAAACCTTATGTAAGGCTGAGCGATCTGGCTTATTAATAATATCTGGATATGTTAAGTCTATATTCTGATATAGTGTAGGAGATATATACTGTATGTATGTGGCTATAAAGCTGCACACAGGTTGTTATTTGTGTTTCTCAAAGGGAGAATGACGGTACAATTTAAATACACTCTAAAATAAAATATAATCTACTGTTTATGATCTGTATTACATGGTCGCAAAACACATCACCTTTCAATTCAGATAATAGCTGGTTTATTTCTTTGGCTTTTTAATGTTAAATAAAGGATATATTTGTGTGTGTTTTGCATGTAAATGTGGTCAAATTCTGATTTAACACAAATAATTAGGCTTAATTATTTGTGTTTTTGAAGTGACATTCTTAAATATTGGTGGTTCCATGTAGGTTTTTTTTTATCAATATAATGTTTAATTTATAATATTTAGTGTATTTCATTCATTTATTCAATATAATATATACCGTGATAATCAATAATAAGAAGGAAATGTCATCACAGCTACTTTATCACGATGACAATATCCAAAAGCTACGATCATAGCTTGTCTCAAATAAATAATATCCCTGTAAGTGAGAAATGATAGATTCCCTGCTCTAACCCCATAACATGTCTTCACATTGAAATGTAATAATTTACGTTATGGGGACGAGATGTTTGTCCAAGTCCCTGATGTGTAATACCTGGAATATAACATCCAGTACAAAGAGCAATGACAAAGCTGTTTTGTGCCTTTTAACCTCAGGTACTAACACAGTGCTGCTGGCTGAACGAGAGCGGGACACGTCTGCTAATGGCTTCAGAAATTGGGACTTCATGTCTGTCCATACCTGGGGAGAAGACCCTGCTGGGACATGGACCCTGAAGATCACAGACACTGTGAGTTACACATAAAAATGTATATCAAAACAGTCAACGACGTCTAAATTCAAGCAACACAATGTAGGACTTGCTCTCAGCGACCCCTACAGTTGGTAAATGGTATCATTTGAGTTACAACTACTGTAAAATAATGTGTAGCAGTAACATAACAATACCTGTGAGCTCTGAACAACCATGTCTTCAGACCATGATAGCATTTTATACAAATATTATTACATTGTTATATGTCTTTTATGATGGTCCCTTAGTTTCCTACATTGTGTTACTTTAAATGTGCAAAAAGGACAAAAAAAACCATAAACATGCCATTAGAGATTTATTGCATTTAATTTTATTGCAATAAACAGCTCAGCAATAATAATGTCCAATATTGGGTTAAATGTGAATGAGAAAGTATGTATGTTGGTGATTTATTTTGAATGACCAGAGGGGGCGCTGCATCTTTCCAGCCATTTAAGAACGGTATGATTCGAATATGATATGATCATATTTAGAATGTCCATCTTATTTTGATTATGGCAGCAATATCAGGAATCAAAAATATTTTCTTCAGTTAGACACAAAACACACAGTGTTAATAACATGTCAGTGATAGGAGGAAGCTAGCAGACACAAAAGTTCAGCCATTAAAAAAAGACATTGTTGCCACTCTTGACTGTGCAAATAATCTCTTAAATGTGTTATCAACTTAATCTCTGTCATGTTTATCTTCCGCTGAACTTTGTCAAAGTTTTTTCCGTTTTCTTCTTACTTGTCGGCTGTTAAGTTGCATCAAAAGACACAGATACAGACTTCCAAAATAAACTTCCTGTTAAACCGGAAATGATGAACTGTCACGTCGACGGTATGAAAAAGTACTCCAAGGCATATTTTTACAATTACTGTAGTAATATTACTAATATTTTGTGAATAATTGTGAATAATTACATAATAACATGAAATTTTCATCTGGACCCCCACACACACACAATTCCCCATCATAGCTTAAGTTGCATTTCTGTCTGTTATTTCCTCTCATAGTCGGGCCGCATGGAGAACAAGGGCCGCATTTTAAACTGGAAGTTGATTCTTCATGGAACATCAGAGAAGCCCGATCACATGACGAAACCTCGAGTGTACATTCCCTACAATGCTGTGCAGAATGACCGGCGCGGTGTGGAGCACATGGACGACATGACGGAGGTTAGTTCCATTCCAGAAACTCCACTAAACGCTCCTAAAAAACGTTCTTATGATCACCAGATACATGCAGTTAAAACACCAGTCCATCAGTGTAGAAAACACCATAACAGTGTCAACAATGTTAAATGTCACCTGTCTTCTCTTTTTAATGCCTGGAGCCACAGACCATGATCCTGTAGGGATTCTGAAGAACTTGCTTCTATTTTCACTTCATTTTTACCAGCTACGCTACAAGTAGTTATCTTATGTGTTGGACTATTGTAAAAGTTCATGGTACGACTGTGTTTTCTAACCCACGCATGCACACTGCTGTGACGTAGCTCTGGAAAGGTTCTATTGCTTCTATTTTAACCTTTATTTATACAGATTATCTCATTGAGACACTCAAGACAAGATAAACTCAAGATAAGGAAGCTGACTTATTGTCTTATAATGTGCGTCATGTACCAATAACACACCTCCTCTCTGTCTGTCTGTCTGTCTGTCCTCTCTTGCAGGAGCCCACACAGGCTAATCCTCCTCCTAAAACAGAAACACCCTCCTCCAACCCAGAGAAGATTCCCAAAATGCCCTCAGATCCAGCCTACTCCCCCTCTCTGGCCCTGCTGCGTCTCCTGCAGACGGCTTTCAACCGGCAGACCCCGGCCTTGCAGCAGTACCAGGCTTCAGGTAGATCCTCCTCCAAGTGGAGGAAGCAGCAGCAGCAGCAGCAGCAGCACCTGGACAGAAGCCTCTCCCCTACCGCTACCAGATTCCCCCCTCAGAAGCTGTACCAGGCTCTGGACATGATCAACAAGTACCGAGGCAATGAGGACAGCGTCTACAGCGACTACAGCGACGGCTTCTACAACACCAAGCCCTACAGGCATAGAGATGATCGACTGCTGCAGGCTCTCTTTGATATGATCGATGATGATGGCATGTGAAGGAGAGGAGGGGAGAAGGGGAGGAGGGGAGAGGGGAGGGGAGGAGTTATACAGGGAAGAAAAACAAAAACTCTTCCACTCTGTTCTGTTTTCCCCAATATGCTGCAAATTTTATCTCTTCATGTTCTTTTGCCAAATCATCATTTCCCCCCCCGCTGTATAACTGTATCTCTGTGTTAGTGAAAGCATTCAAACGTGTAAGAAATGGTCGAGGACATTTTGTCTCTCTTCTCTTCCTGCTCAAGCATGCCACATTTAGAATATACGTTTTATATTATTATATTACACACACACACACACAGAGTCTGGTTCCCAGGACATCAGAGGACATTACATTGACTTACATTCTTAACCATAACAGGTACTGCCCTAATCCTAACCCCAATCATACAACAGGTCTTAAAATGTAATCATATACATTATGGGAACTTGCTTTTTGTGACTGTGTTAACAGACTTTGGTCCCCACAATATGAGTAATACCTGAAAAATACACATACACACACACACACTATAAAAAGAGGAATATAAAAAATAATGAATAGTTTTCTCTATTTTAGTTTTTTTTCTTTTCATTCTATTTATGTATTTATTTATTCATTCATTCTTAAAATTATAGAACGACATATTTGAAAAAAGTAAAACAATTAAATATTTTAAACATAAGGTTTGTTTGATTTTTTTGTCAGTGTGTCATTGTGGACTATTATGTATTACAAGAAAAAAATATATTGTGAAAGATGATTTAATATGCAGGGACAATGTAAATGTACTATTAAACAATTATACTGAGGAAAAAAAACCAAAAAAAAAATATGTTGATATATATATTCAAAATGGAATAAAAAAATGAGAGATTAATTTTGTGTGCAATTGGTTTAATTTTGTAAAAGTACAATGCTGCATTAAATGAAATATTTTTCTAGCAATCCTCATTTCATATTCTAAATAATATATATATACAGTATATATCAAACCCTTGAACGGTTTATTTTCTCATGGCACAGTTCACTCCTTGTTGTCCGTGTGGTTGCCATAACTACCAATAAACACTGCCAAAACCTTTGCTTGTCTGTCAGAAGGTGTTTGTGTTTCCAGTGATTGTGACACAGAGGGTTTAGGATTGCAGGCCCCGTCTCGACATGCACAGTTATCTCTCGATTGCCTTAATATGTATAACTGTGCACACTCGAGTTACTGATGCTCAGAGTCTCTCTCCTGTCTGCTTCACTTCTCTGTCAACAACAGGAAAACAACAAGCTGTTATTAATCTGTTCTTTGCTGTAGCCAGTGCTGTTTTATTTCCTTTTGACTGATGCTTCAGTCAGAAGTTGTTTACACAAACAAAATCATGTTGCAATGTCTGTACGAATGTAAGAAACAAGACAAAAAAGAGAGATTGGTCATAATAAACTGCAAAGTGATGTCTTGAGTCAGTGTCTGAATGTGGCAACTGTGAAGCGTGAGTGTTCTCTGGAGTAGAGTGAGGACACTTCAGTTATCTGCACATTAGTATTGATTTCATTTTGGTTCTTTTTCATTTCTGTCTATTTTGTGATGTTATAGATTGATTTTGCATCATGTGCTTTTATTGTGAAGGATATCTTTCCATATCAAATACACACTTATATTTCAAAAAACGTCATCATAGAATCATTCACCCGTTCTGCTGCATACAGTACTACTGACTGTAGAGTCATTTATTTCTTTTTGAATGCCACCACCTTGTGGAGAACATGGGTACAACACCCTGTTCACGTAAAGTGAGCTGTGTTTTTTGTGTGTGTTATTCTGTTTCCTGTTTCCTCCCCTTTCTCAAATGCTGAAAAAATGGCATCTAGTGAGAGGAGGATGTATTTCATGGAAAGTTTATTTATGTTTATGTTTATGTTTACGATGCGACTGTCAACATGAACAACAGGAGAGAATCATGTGTGTCCATATCTCAGATGTGGACAAAATCATTTTGTTTTCCATGTCTGTTTCCTACTCTCCGCCCATTTGCCCCAGATTTCCTCTCACATCTGGTTTTCTTCTTTTTTTGTTGGGGGCTGAACACTGCAAAACCCTGAAGGGGGGAGTGTTAGAAAAGGGGAGGCAAAGAGGAAAGTATGTGAAGAGAAGTGTGAGGAAAATATTAGAAAAGCAACACAGAGGGGCAAGGTAAGAAACCAATCACCCGTCCTGGAAGAGGGAGGGAAATGCAGGGGTTGTTTTGTTTTGAGCAGAAATAGAGGATAAAGTTGTGTGTGTGTGTGTGTGTGTGTCCATCAGCAGGTGATGACATGGCGGTGCTTCCATTCTGCAAGACGCCCACAGGTCAGCATACCATGAGCCACTGCTCCTCCTCCTCCTCCTCTTCTTCCACATCACTGACGACTGCTCTGTGAAAGTTAGACTGACAGAAAAGTGCTTCTCTATAAACTGTGAGACCTGTGACGTGTGAAAGCATGTTCATCACAGGAACACGTACATGGACAGTGAGTGGCATGTGTGCATGTCAGCTCTAATCTGAGCACGTTAGAGCTAACTATTGGCTTCATTTCAAATGTTCTAACGCCGTCAGACGCCGAACTGCTGCTGTTTCCATCCACACATCATCAAAATGGACTGTCTACACTGTAAAAAGAAAATGGTTGACACACTGAAAAAATGTAAGTAATGCATTTTAGTTTGTCATCCATTTTCTTTTTTCTGTGTCGTTGTAACACCTACATTATTTCAAGTTAATCAAACTGCATTTACAAAGTTCAGTGAAGACCACTTGCTTACTTTAGTTTAAATGAACTGAATGCATTTAGGTGTTGCTTAAACCTTTTAGTTTGTCAGTAATGCATTATTAGGTTTATATTTGGCATGTCTTGTTCTTTCCTGCCCAAAATGTCCCGATCTCAGTTGACATGATGTCAGATCTTCTGTACAGCGAAACAAAAAACAATCCTATGTTTATCCATCAAAAAGGAAACTCATCAAAACCAACTTTCAAAACTACATACATTTTATATAAAGCTAAAACTGATGAATATGATGAACTAACACCAAATATCACTACATTTCTGTCACAGCAGCTCAATTATGCAAAGATCTCAATGTTGAAGTTTCAAACACATATGATATATGATGGAACAGCATGTATACATACACACACACACACATATGTATATGTATACTGTAAATAAGGTAAAGGAAGTTGTAACTTGTAAGTTAAAAGACAGAGATTCTTCAAATGTTTAGTATTTTTTAGTTCTTGATTTTTGATTTTTAAATAAAACATGTTTTTAAGTCATTTTACTTTTAATTTGTCTGAATAAAAAAGTATTTCTTTCTTTCTTTCTTATCTATTTGTTTGTGACTGAAGACTAGAGTGATGATATTTGTGTCCGTCCCTCACACAGGATCAGTCAAACTCGTCCTGTACTGTTTCCTCCTGGCTCTTATCATATGTAAGTGTACACACAACTTTATTCCACCACAACACTAAATGCACATGGGGCCAATTCATGCTCATGTCCACTGCTGTATCCTCCACATGAGGAGCCACAGGCTCAGGGGCCCCAGGGCTCTGAAGTCTACGATCCCAATGTTTTTACACGGTTTATATTGTTCACCCCTTATATCTGAAAGGGGCCCCTCGGTTAAATAAGGAAGGTTCGGTTATGTGACATCGGGGGTCCATCACAGCTTAGCTTCCTGTATTGGCTTTTGAAATAACGTCTTTTATTAAAAGAAAATTGCTTTTTTCCTCCTCAGACTTCTTCCATGGACGCAAAGCAGCCGTCAGCGTCACGCCACCTCGTCCTGTCTTTCACGCGGAGAGCCGACTAATGACAAGCATGACGCTCGTCAAAGCAACAGGGCCACAAACACCGATGGAGACACCGTGGCGGGCTCCTTTAGTGTGGGGTGACAGCCACAGCTCAGCCCGGCACAGAGAGAAATTCGCTCAGCGTGGAATCCACACGGGTGTGGTGACCCTCGTCGTGGGGAAATATAAACGCTTCATCCACCAATTCCTCTCGTCGGCTGAAATCTACTTCCTCCCCGGTCAGAGGGTCACCTATTACATTCTCACAGACAGCCCTCATTCTCTGGATCCCCCCATGGAGTTGGGGCCCAAGCGGCACGTGAAGGTGGTTCCGGTTGCCGAGCTGCCTGGGTGGAACAGGCTGGCCTATCGCCGCATGGCCCTGATTGCCGACGCCATCAGAGATCCAATCAGCGGCGAGGTGGAATACCTCTTCTGTGCTGACATTGACCAGGAGTTTGTCGCCCCCGTGGGAGAGGAGATCCTTGGTAACCTGGTGGCCACGCTGCACCCAGAGCTTTATGGGATGCCACGAAATGCATTTCCATATGAGGTTGAAGAAGTCTCCTCTGCTTGTGTGGACGAGGATGAAGGAGACTATTACTACACCTCAGAGTTTTATGGCGGCTTGGTTTCTGAGATGTACAGAATGGCTCGCGCCTGTTCCATGCTTATCCTGCAGGACCAGGCCAGTGGGGTGCTGGCAAGGGGCCTCGAGGAGAGCTATTTGAACCGCTACCTGATTGACCACAGGCCAACATGCGTGCTGTCACCAGAGTACAGCTGGTGGGATTCGGCCCTGGCTGCTGATGTGCCGGTACAGAGGCTGGTGTCCCTGGGAAGACAGTGTGAATCTTATGATCAGGAGATGAGAAAGAAGCACAAATGTTGAAATGAATGTAAAAGACGATGGGTGGATTTTGCTGGCTCAATCCATCACATACTGGACTACTGTTATGACTGTTTTGTTTCTTGTAGACCTCGTTCAGACCTGGTATTGACATCTGTCCCGCGTGATCTGATCATGTCCAGATCACGCTAAAGGTCTGAACACTCCCGATCCGTCCTGAACGCATCATCAGACATGATCTCAAACAAAAGACTCCATTTTGGCCAACTTTAGACTCTCCTAAAAAGCAGATCCAAGCACAAACAGGTTTTACACAATGACGACAGAGAATTTACATCTCGTAGCTTTTGTATACACCAAAGAGCATCTCTCCTGGGCAGAAACTTATCAGACGCCATTACTAGATAACCATCGCTACTAGAATTCTACAACCAGCCGTTGTTGTTCGGAGCCGTGAGGGAGAGAGAGAAGAGAGAGACAGACACAGCGTTGCCTCGAGCTACGCGAGATGTCATTGTGGCGAGTATCGTGTCGTTTCAAACCAGTTTGACGTGCGCAAATGTGCCGTAATGAAGTTTGTGGACATGCTCTATAAAGACTCAGTCGTCACCTGCTTCCCCCTGCTGTGGAGAAGCTGTTTGCTACACCAAGAGCATGTCCCGGGAATGACCAGAGTAAGATGACTGAACAGCCCAGGTTATACTGGCATAACACAGCTAGTTTATTAGAGTAATTCATTCATTTCCGTTCATTACTTTGAATGATCTATGTTTAACATTGTTGACGATTGACGACCTCGTGGAAATGGGCGGTGACTGCACCCTCTCCAGACCCATACTCAGTCTTATTGAGACTTTAGTCAGCCTAGGTCTGAGGACACGTGGCCACATTCTTGAACATGCACAAACACAATTTGTTGTCAGGATGGATTGGAAGCCACGTCCTCAGCTGACGTCAACAACACACTGTAGTACCTATGACAGGACTGTAGCTGCGCTGTAGCGTTGCACCGAAAAAACAGAGAAGAAGACGTTGTAAACATTAGATTGAGGGTGTCCAAACTACAGCCTGTGGGCCAATCACGGCCCTCGGTAAGATGTTGTCGGTTTTATAATGCATTATTTATGGCCAGGGATGGACTCGGATAAAAAATTGGCATTCGTCGCGCGTCACCCCCATTAGCTCAGCTGGTAAGGAGTTGCAGTTCAAGTTTTCGGGCCACGTTGAGAAAAAAAAAATTCAGACTTTGAGAATAAAGTCGTAAATGTACGCGATTAAAGTTGTAAATTTACGAGAATAAAGTCGTAAATTTATGAGATTAAAGTCGTGAGAATAAAGTCTTAATTTACGAGATTTAAATTGTAAATTTACAAGCTATTTAAACCTGTTGTTTAAGAAGAGGAGAGCAAAAAAATCTTTTTCCGCAGAAAGAACCAGGGGGAAATGGCTGGAACTGGTCGACTGCAGGATTATCAGTGGCTGCATCAGCAGGTCATTCAGAGGGGTTTTGTGGTTTCTCTAGTTTATCATATGAATCCATTTACCATAAGGCGTTGGGGTCTCTCTGGACCTTGACTCCTCTTGGATCCAAAATCTTAATTATCAGTCTGAATGTTTCTAGAGAAACCACAAAACCCCTCTGAATGACCCGCTGATGCCTCCACTGATAACCCTGCAGTCCAAGTCCGTCTGGTTCTTTCTGTGGAAAAGAAGCATTTTCTTGCATATTCTTTTTAAAGTCCTGATACTTATGACAATGTGATGCTGATGTGCCAAAAGATGATGAAGTATCTCCTTGTTTGTGAAACCTATTCTAAAGTACAATTCCAGGTTACAATATTACAACTTTATTCTCCTAAATGTACGACGTTATTCTCGTAAATTTACAACTTTATTCTCGAAGTCTGTGATTTATTTATTTTTTCTCAATGTGGTCTCGCTCATGCAGACTAGTGGAGCCAGGAATCGAACCCATTGAGCTACCGTCGGCACTATCTAGTAACGTCATTTGTTGATCCAGGTGCACATTTTCACAGTTTAGTGTAGGGCTGCACCAATACCCCTTTTTTCTGGCTGAGCAAAAATTGGATTACTTACATGTGAGTACTTGCCGATACTGAGTACTTAATACCACAACAACAAAAACTGTACTGTAAACAAAATACAACAATAGATTACTGCATTACTATTACTGCTGTTTAATGAAGAGTGAGTACAATTCCTTTCCTTGTTCACTTAAAACATTTGGGTTAAACAACTTAGAAGCCTCTTCTGTAATGGTATCAGTAGTTTCATGAATACAAATACGAGTATCTGTGCGTCTCTGGTTTAGTGTAAAGTATTGAACTCAATCATGTTATGATAAAAATCAATATATCTCTACACTAGCTACTGCATTCAAATGTTGGCATTAGCTTTCTTTGTCCACTCCCGCGTCACTGGTCATCCCCACCTTGTCTAATCAGCATGAGGGTCATTCTCCCAGACTCCTCCCCCTTTGATAATCAGTGAAAGCTGTCGCTCCGTTGCCTTTCTCTCTCCGGTAGAACACGGAGTGAGTGATTCAGAAGCTCGTCTCACTCATCACCTAAAGGCTCTGCTGTACTTCCGCGAACAAGCTGCTGGCTCTGCAGCCCAGATTGGGTCCGCGTGGGCCAGATTTCTCTCACAAACCACACCCCCTGCACTGCTCTCTTTCTCATTTCTCAGTCCACTTCATGGCATTTTTCAAAATCCAGCATTGGGCGGCGTTAGCCTTACAAGAGAGGGTTTTGTTAGCCTTTAATTCCAGGTGCTTTTACATGTAATCCAATCTCTGAGAAAGGATGTTAATCCCGGGTCTGCATGGGGCCTAAGAGATGGTCTTTGGTCAAGATGAAGATAAACCATATTTTTCAGTCTATGTTCAATCAATAACTCAAAATTTCCATTCGATTTTCCTTTCCAATGAAGCCCATGGCCACACCAAAACAAACGGCACAATTTGCTCTCTATTTAGGACTCATTTGTGTGAATAGCACCTCTGTGTGGCTGCTGTATCATCCACTGCAGACAAAACACAATTGACCTGTCGCTTTAAACCAATCTCTGTCCTCTCCATTAATGTCAGCAAAGGAGATACTGCTCCAGCTGCTTTGTGGTCACCAGTGATAAGAGTCAACAGTGTGAGTGCACACTTTCCCCACAGTGGCCAATCATTAACTGGAAGTGCTGCTGTTTCAAGGTCTTTAAATACCAGGTGGGGGCAAAAAAGGGAAACAACAAGATGCTATGCCTTCAGGTTACATGAGCAGAAATAACCTCGGCTCCAGAAGCATCTTGCTTTAAAACTGGGGAAACTGGATGTAAATTTCCATAAAAAAAATAATTTGGTTTCTTCCGGGTATTGAAGTAAAATTAATATTGAAGTAAAGTGTTGACTGAAATGAGCTGATTTCAGTGGTTGTTGTGTTATTCGTGTGTCAGTCTGCCTTCTTTCTCCCACACACACACTCATACTGCTCCCTCTTCCCTGTGTGCTGTGTTTTAATGGGAGGGTTAAGCAGCAGCAGATGGCTGCTTCTCACTGCCAGAGAGAATCTGTCCTCGCGGCCAGATCGCCACGTTGAACGAAGTTGGAGGTGAACTTCAAGATAATCCTGCGTTTTTTTTCCTACTTTTCTTTTTTCTCAAGCAAAATGATCAACATTTCTCACATATCTATTGAAGTAGACTTATTGCCATGCACATTTGATTTAGAGTTCATATGAATCTCCCAGTAAAATGAAACGTTCTGTCTCTTAACACTCTACTTTCACATATCAGCATATGTATATAGTACAATACAGCTGCCGTCTGCAGCTGTTCTAAAACATCTGCTGTGGTTTTGTTAAGAAGACCTCTGTCACGTGTACTTGAAAGCATATGCTTTTTGCATAGGCTGACTAATCCATGCTGAGTTTGTCTTTTCATGCCACGATGCAAAGCAGTTTAAAGAATTATGGGTTTAATCCTTGCTATGTGGTTCACTGGTGGTCAGCACAACCTGAGGCAGATGAAAAGCCAGGATAGTAGTCGTTCACACAAAAATATGCACATTTTTAATACGTTTCGATGATTATCAACGATTATGGATATATATATCGCTCTTGTGTAGATGAGCCACATATTTGCCTGCATCCCAAAGATTACTCCAAATTCCTGGTCCGTTCTAGCGTTTGCTGGTGTAAATAAGTCTGGTATATGTGGCGATGATTCTTCTTCATATGAAGATAAAACCCAGCCTTAACCATTAGCACATCAGCTAAACCACACACATTTAACTGATGTAACAATAGCAACAGAAACATTCTGATGATGAATAATTGCTGTAATCTGTGGGTAATTACTGTATGTTTGGGGGGGTTTTTTTAGAGGGAAAAAAAGTACAGTTAATCACTTTTCAATCTCTATGAACTATAATCCAAACGCTAATCTGGATGCAAAGTGGAGCTCACCTGTCTCTCATGTGTGAGCACAGAAGGAGGAAGCTGGTGCATCTGGAGAAAATCTGACCCAGGACATTACTGCGAGCTAAGGCGGCACTGCAGTGCCTACTTATTAGTGTCAATTATAGGTTACTAACAGGTAAGAGACATTTTGATGATGGAGCAATTACTCTAGGTGTTGATGACTCAAATTCTCTATACTTTTACTGTGTTAAAATATACAATATACAAGGTAAATAAAATGCTACATGTTACAGGTGAAGTGTACACAGTTAGTTTGGGTTTTTTGAAGTGTGATTGTTTGAGGCACTGAAATAACAAAGAATGGGACGCTCACTCTCACTGAATATACGGCCGCTAGTAGTTACACGGTAAAAAGGTAAAGGTTAAGTGCCTGACATTTGGGGTGGTTATTTAGCAGAATTGAATGTACTACCCTTGAGTATGTTTGTATAAGTGTAAAACTGCTTTAAAATAAAGCTAAATAGCTTTATAAATAGCTTTTTATATGTTTTTTAAACCAGGTCTTTGCTATGCAGAGGATGCAATCTTGTTTCTACAGCAGCCTAAAGTGGAAGATTGCTAAGGAAATAAAGAAGAGTAACTCTGGCCAAATAAACCTGATGCATAAACTAACAGAAGACGAAAATGACAGAGAGTTGGAGAATGAAGAAGTGGAGAGGTTTGTGAAAAGGGTGTTTACATCCTTTCTGGATATGTCTGTGACTTTATCTAGTTGTTAGACAACCTTTTTACAGCAGTTTACAAACCCCTGAATCTCCCACACCAAATTCCATAGGGAAAGGTTTTTGTGAGCAATTTTTGCTCACAGGGTCTATGGGACTGCTGGACTCGTGTTACTTTGTTTTAGTGTCTACTCACAACAAAGTAATTCAAACACAGAAATCACAAAATAACACATTTCAGCTAACTGACAGAGGCATTCATGTAAAATAGTTTCCTGAACTCAGGTTTCAAACTCAGAGCAATCTCACCAACCCCAATTTGGGATTAAAAGATGGCTGCCTCCATACAAACACCGCTAATCTCTGACTTCTCAACTGGAACGTGCAGCATTATCTGCTAAGGTTATACCATTATGTGTATGTGTATTTTTCAATCATTAATAACCCAACCATCGCAGGATAAGTTACAGGAAGCATTTGAATTTTCACCCAAAACTTGCAACTAACCATTATTTTTCATGATTGATGAATCTGTCAATTATGTTTTGTCTACAAACCAAATGATTTCTTTGTCATTTGGAGCAAAGAAAGCAGACACTCTTCACACACTGCCAAATATTGACAGTCACTCCTGTTAAATATCTGTCAACAACAGTGTGTTTAGGGATTTAGCAAGAAAGAAAACTTCATGTTTAGAATTTATTTCCTTTAATTAAAGCTGACATTAACGATGGGAAACTGTTTATGGCACCATACCACTTTATCATGTCACAAACAAAAGTATCTACTGATAAACTTGGAAGCTGTTAAAAACACATTTGTGCTGTAGCCATTTCAAATACATCCTTCTCCAACTGTGTAACAAATAAATATTAATCTCCCATAAAGACGAGATAAACAGTGGCTTCATTTACATTTTTACAGTCTGTGCATCGTGAAGCATGTGATATAGGATTTGTTATTAGATTGTATCAGATTTCCAATATTCAATGGAGTGATTTTATGCAGTTTCCAATCAATACCGATACTGAGTATCGCATTGGCTCATCTCTATTTACTTCATTAGCATTTCAGTAAAATAATCACATGGGAAACTGCTTTATCACTGCTTTGTCATTATCACTCCTGATTAAAGACATGAACATTTGATTCAAATAAATGCCAGGCCAAACAATGAGCCTATTAATCATTAACCTCTATAGCCAAGCAGTAAAGATGAAGATATATCATCCTTCAAAGTAGCAAAATGAAGCAAGTACTTCACAGTTTCACAGTCTCCCATATCTTCCTGAGCGTAAGGTTAAGTCTCAAACAAAGGATGTGTCATTTTAGTCTATTGTTCACACTGTGCTCTTAAACGTCTCTCACGTGACACCCTCAGGGCTTTTGTCAACACACAAGCTCTAAAATGAATGAGTCCCACCCACCCTAAAGGCTTTATTTCATTGTTTGCGCGACTTGAATTTAACAGTCAGTATTTAAATGTGTAAGTTGTTGGAGCAGGAGAAACAATGCTTGCTCTGAGGCAACGCTGTCAATGCAGTCAGGGTTGCAAATGAGGGGAGCACTATATTTTCTTTTTTGTTCAAACTTAACTTGTGTTCATTGTGTGTGTGTGCGTGCGTGCGTGCGTGTCACAAACACTGACCATGACTTCCTGTATAAACAGTATGTCTCGTTTTATGATTTTATGTAAGTAAATGGCCTCCTTGGTGGACAATTCTATTCTATTCTTGTCAGGACCAGTAGACCTCATTGAGACCAAACCTGTTCTAGTGAGCTAGAACCTCATTTCTGAGGAACTGGTAAAGTTTAGGGCTAACATTTGAATTGTGGTTAGTTTATGGTTATGGTTGAGGTTAAAGATAAAGCTTTGTTTAGCTTGTCCAAAAGCCAAATTAACTGAAGTCACTGAGGGTCCTTAAAAGGATAGCTGCACAGCCCTGTGTGTGTGTGTGTGTGTGTGCTTTCCTCTCTCTGTGTGTATTATGTGTGTGTGTGTGTGTTTGAGAGAGACAGATCAGGGGGATGGGTGGGGTGCAGAGCCATGGTAATCTCCTGGATTCATGCAGGCCTTCCTCCACCCTGCCTGAGGCGATGCCACACCACAACATGCTGCCCTAATCACCAAGTCAAGGGGACTGACAGTGGGAGATAGCGGAGGTGCAGCTCACATGAGGACACACTTGTGCCTATTGTGCTGATGTCAC
This sequence comes from Solea senegalensis, assembly GCF_019176455.1. Lineage (NCBI taxonomy): Eukaryota > Metazoa > Chordata > Actinopteri > Pleuronectiformes > Soleidae > Solea > Solea senegalensis. Next base: position 3,541,099 of record NC_058024.1, read on the forward strand.
TTTACATCCCATATCATTTAAACTGAACCACATGAAAGATGTCTACAGGGCAACATTTAGGCAATGCAGTTGATTTTTGAATACACTGGACCCAGGTGCCTTGTCTTATATGAATTAGTCAAAAATACTTATTAGATATTGTTTGAAAACTTCATTCATCTCACAGTGTGTGACAAATATTTCATTTAAAAACGGCAGAACATGTGCACATATTTTTGTTTGTAGGGAAAACTACTTTACACTTGCATATATGTTTATATTGTCTTATTTTATTAATTTTCATTAAAGAGGATGCTCTGTTTATTCATTGTTGTACATTTTACTAGGACACTGAAAGCACATATGTCTTGATTGTGGCATATTTTTTGCATATTTCTTTTTATAATATATACATATATAACACTATATATATATACATATATGTACATACAGTATATGTAAACATAATATTTATTATTAATATACAGCAATAAATGGTAACAAAAGAAACATAATTAATGCAAGTGTCCTGGAGAACATACTTGTACACATATGGCAGTTCGACTCATATTACCTGGTACCTGGTACTTTTTTAGTTCTTGCTCATGCAAGGTTCCAAACAAGCGATACCATGTGTGACGTTGACAGACTGCCGGCCACTGATTGGCAGAGTTTCGACACTGGAAGAGTCATGGGCGCAACGGGCGACACTAGAATCAAACCCAAACAATGCCAAACACTGAGAAGGTACTATGTTCTCATGGAAAACCAACCGAAGTGGAAAAGTGGATGTATTGGCGATTTTCTCTAGTAGAAAAGCGCCAATACATCTACAAAAACCAACACACTCATATGTATGTTCATATACACTTTGACAGACTATATAGGATAAGTCAAAAATAATGTTGAAAGTTAAACTACTGTCATTGGATTAAACACACAAAAAAAATCACAAGCATCCATTTCTGCAAAACTAGTTTGTTATGATGAAATAAAAATGCAAAGGCATGTCAGAGTTTTCTGTAGTAGACTGTACAAAGCTTCCTTTAAGAGTTTCCCTGGGCTAGATTTAGTTTTACTGTGTCAGCAGAGCACAGCAGGCACAGGCACAGGCACTTCTGCTATAGGGGGTAACCTAGTATGAGAGAGAAGCTACAGGTCTGCAGAAAAATAGAAGCCCAGTGAGTGGATTTTGACCATAAAACTCCATAGTGTTGCTTTTTATCTGCAAATAAATTAAATGACAGTCTATACATATATATATGTATATATATATACATATATATATATACATATATACGTGTATATATATATATATATATATATATATATATATATATATATATATATATGTATGTATGTACATATACATATAAGTATATATGTATGATATGTACATGTACATGTATGTAAAAAATAACAACCCCACAATACATTATAAACCTGAGGTTTTAAAGAGAGGCTGGCCTTTACAGAGAGGCCCCTAAGAGTCTGTACATGTGATTTTGTTATTTAAAGGCGATCCTGACAACCTAAAGTAGGGGCCTCAAACTCATATGACCCGGGGGCCAATGAGCAGCTTGTTTGGTCAGTTGGGAGCCAGTCAAGTGAAAGAAAGTCCATTTCTTTGGGGGTAAAAACAGCAGTTCAGTGGGTATCACTATATATCGTGATATAGTGATATATTAGCTGGAAAGTAAGAAACTCTCAGGCTCACAAGTCAATAGCAGTCCAGTGAGTGCAGAGTGAGAGCAGTGTGAGAGCGTCAGGTAGGCAGGCAGCTGCAGCTGTAGTCCCTCCCTCCCTCCCTCCCTCCCCGGCTCTAAGCGCACACAGGGAGTGTGGGCTGCTAAATGCTCCAGCCTCACAGGGACGATGGTGGAGGGCTGCTAAAGATGGCGGCGCTGTCTGAGGATGGGAGGTACGGATTAAATTGTGGCCAACAGAGCGCCGACAGAGTCACCGTGCTCCACGTCAAATTGACCGAGACGGCGTTGAGAGCGATAGAGAGCTACCAAAGCTGTGTGGTGAGTGAAATTGGCGTTTATTTCGCCCATAATGAGACAGAAGTATCGGGCTGACACAGCTCCACTCAGCTGGGAAGCCTGGACTGCCACGCACAGCTAAAGCTACAAAGTTAGCTACGCTGTTGACAGAGCGACTTTCTGCTTTCTCTTATCGACAGTCTTTTTTTGTGGCATTAAATTAAAAAGCGGAAGAAGATAAATTAGTCTTTGGTCTTGTGCTCTGGCCTGGTTTTACACGCTGACAATAGTGGTTTAACCATGATAACCTCTAGGGAAAGTTAGACACTCTGATTAGCTAGTGTTAGCTCGTAGGCTCGGACTGAGGTGCTGTGCTGTCCATTTTTTTTTTACCAAACTAAAGTGACTTTAACCAAATTAGGAAAGCTGCAATTTCAGACGAGTCCTGCAAGATGAGGCTACACCATAACAGCTCATCTGCCACTCACTACTGAACTTTTTCTTGCCTAGCTTGGGTAGGGTGGGAATACAGCGTCACAAGTTAAGGCTAATTCAACTTCGTTATAAATTAATAGCATTAACTCATTAAATCATCATGAGTGGTCAGCTTTGTACAGTCCTGAAACGTAACATGACAACCGATCAGGGATATCAAGCTCTTAGTTACACTCTACAGTCACTTTATTGCTTTATTAATATCATTATTAGTATTATTATTGTTTTTAATATCATTATTATTATCATCATCCTTGTTTTTATTATCAATATGAAAAAATAGATTCTAGAAGGGGACAGCAATTGAACGTTGCAGATGCCAACAGCTGTCAAACTCTACAGAATAAGTTTGGTCCAAATAAAATTGCTGTAGAGCATGTGAGCTAACTTTGTTTATTTTGGGTTTGGTTGACTCACTTCTAAATTTTCATGAAGGAATAGGCCATCTTTATTTGTATTATGGATATGGAGATAAAAGGAGGCCTTTTAAGGAGAAATTTTGGACAAATATGTTGCAGTCAAACGAGCTATAGAGGAAGCAAGCTAGCTTTATTTTAGGTTTGGTTAGCAGATGTCAACATTTGAGAGAGGTAGTCCAGCTGATCATTGCAAAATATATTAATTAGGGCTGCAAGTAACAATCATTTTCCTGAACGATTAATCTATTGATTATCCTCTGGATTAGTTGAGTGGTTGTTTGGTCTATAAGGTGTTCAGAAAATGTTCAAAAATGTTGGATGGCATTCTCAGATGTCCCACAAAAGAAAATAGAATTATTCAGTTTTAATCATTTCTTTGTCATATGGAGCAAAGAAACTATTCAAATTTAAGAATCTGAGAAATCTGACACCCCGACTCCCCTGCCTGACAGACCTTTCAGCTGATTAGCCACTCGAACCAGACGTGTCCGGGGGACCTGTAGCATCGTTCTCTTCTTCTTTGGTAATGTGTCCTATTCCCTGCGTCCAGACTTGTACCACTTGTTAAGTGGGATATCACGGGACCCTGACGATATGCGACTCGCATTGGACGCGCGGCATGTGCACGGAATTATACCAATAACTTGTACTGCTATTTTTGGCTGCAGCTATTGATGACTTTCTTGAATATTGTTTAGCTTTTCATCTATCAAATATCAGAAAATAATCAAAATTATGTTTTACAACCCTTTTAAATCCTTGAATGTTTTTAGTGTTTGTCCCAAACCAAATATGTCATTGAGGAGCAAAGAAACCTCATCATATTCATAGTCACGAAACTGAAATTGGAGACCGCAAGTCACTTGATTTTATCTAGTAAATAAACTTAATACCATGTATCAATGGATTAATAATCAGTTAATGATTGCAGCCCTACTGCAGTTCACTCCAGAGCTTGACATCACATTGAGAGGCATTTGTGCCAAGGACACAGCATTCCTGTGCAAATTAATTGTAACTTGTTAATCCTGAACTGTACAAATTGTGTAATCTTTTTAAGGGCGCTGCACAGGTGAACTAATCTGGAGAAGTCTCTGCAGTCTTGAGTAGAGGCGGCCTGAAACCAAGTTACCTGACCTTAACTCAACAACAACACTATTACATAACACAGTGACTCTCAGACACATAAGTTGAAGGAATTCTTTTGTGACAGCCTATTCTACAAACTTATTTGATGTGGCAGTGTTGGTCTGTAGGCTGCATTGTACAGCAGGCAGCCAGCTATCGCTTGCTGACTGAGCAGCCAAAATCGGCTGCTTTTTGTTTCTCGCTCTCGCTAATGCGTTTGTGTGGCAGCTCCAACAGTCATTGAACTATGGAAGCTGCCCATCTTTGTCTTTCTGTGGTGATGTGAATGTGATGAGAACTGTGTGTGTGTCTCTGTGTGTACTTGTGACTGTCTGTGTGAGTTAATGTATGGATAGTGGGGGAGGGTTGTGTATCTTGGCTTTAACAACTGTAACATGGTTGTTGCTGTCCAGTAAAGTAGTATACATGTAATCCTGATTTGTTGGCAGATTTTTTAAATATAAGAGTTAGCCAGCATGTTTGAATATCTGGTAATGCAGAAAAGCTGTCATTAAAAAAATATACAGTTGATGTTTCAAAGGTCTGTGAACTAGCAGGACAACACTTACTTCTGTTGGCTTCGTCTGTGTGTAGAGATGTCCCGATGTCCCGAACTTTTTCACTTCCAAAACGATACCGATATTGCAGCCTTGAGTATTGGCCGATACCGATATCGATCCGATACGATACCAGCAAGCATACTTTAATTACTTATTTTGTAGTGAGGAATGTTAGAATAGGCCCCACGTGATCACAACGGGCGCTGCTGGATAGAAGTGCTGGAGCGGAATGGACTGCATGTATCGGAGCGCTTATATCGGAGATAAGAGGCAGTCCGATATAATCCAATACTTGTTTTTTGGCTGATATCGGACCTATATCCGATATCAATATCAGATCAGGGCATCCCTATCTGTGTGTAAATGCTTTTTCTGGTCAAATTTACACAACACCAGAGAAGCTGCTGTCCCTGCATAATTGTGGCTGTCGGCTGACTCCATTTTAAAAGCTGCCAACACAAACCTGGATAGGGCACCTACACATTTGTTCTCTTCAAAATATCTGCTATATGACTCTTGTCCAAATTCCAACACTTGTGCCCAGATAAATGGTTTTACCAACCTCCTCCCTGAGAAGATGTAGGTAAAACTAACTGTCTCACAATTTGTTTACATGACATTCAATGAAAGTATTGCTGGGCAATGTGACCATATATTTATATTGTGTTTTTATTTTTCAGTTTCAGTGTACAACAGTATTTTTTTATACATGAACATGAAAAGAGTGACCCAGTAAGAGAGTGTAGCTGTGGAGTGTGTCTGTGTGCTCGTGGTTGAGAGAGAGGGAGTGTCGCAAAGTGTGTGTGTGTATAAATTATTGGTACTCTAACCCCAGGATTCCACTTCCACCGACTCGTTCCGTCAGTCCTACCAGTTACTCTTACTTTTTTACTTAGCTTACTTTTTCTTTACTCACATTATATTTTTTTCCTGCTGTATCATAAAATTATGTCATTAAAAAGTAAAATATCATTAAAAACAAAAATATTGGTTTTCAGTATACTGCCCAGAACTAGAAGGAAGCTACTTGTGTTTGTCCAACTAAAACTGAACATTTGGAATATATGTAAATGTGTTATGGGGTGACTGTGAATCAGTGGTACAGCAAGTTGTCTTTCAACTTTGGGTTGTGGGTTTGATTCCCACTTTGCCAGTGAAGGAGGGTGAACTCTGTAATTAAGTGCTCCTCAAAACGAAATGTGGACAAATGTCAACCCTCAACATTGAATAAATATGAGTGTAGCTGCTTGTTGCCCTGCAGCTACACTAACAGCACCTGCACCTCTATTGAAACTGCACTGTTATTAGGAGCTCCTTCCCCTCACTTGTGTGTAGTTTGACTATGATACTTGGGTAAGTTATTTGTTGGATATCTGTCTACATCCAGGAAACTTGGAGCTGCTTGGTGCAGGAACAACAGCAGCTGTGATTTGCAAATGCAAGGCATGTAGATAGGGAGATGTTAAGGGAGTATTGTATGACATTCATAAAAAAGATTTTGTGCGAATACTTAACCCTTTGATGCGCCTTCAAAAAGTTTTGTTCAAGTATAGCACAAAAATGTGTTTGTAAAAAATAATAATTAAAAAAACATTTTTTAAACAAACATCAGACCTTTTCGTAAATATCAAATATTAATTCATTTGTTTAACTTTTAACCCTTAAGTTTTTTTTCGATGATGTACCTTCATTTTATGGTCTAAAAAGCACAAATGATGTATTATGAATGTATATATGTGTACGTATATACTTACATACACACACATACATACACATGTATATGTACATACAAATTGGCCAGTGGGCCAGTTACTAACTCAACAAGGGCATCTTGATTGCTGAATAAAGCAAAAGAAGAGTCGCCACAGCAACCAGACTGAACTAATCATCTGCATCTCAGTCTCGAAAAACCATGGGTTCCTTGTGCCTGGAGGTTAGGACGCACAGCATCTGCTGTGACTGTAGAGTCCAATTCGTGAGAGGCAGATGGGCCCACAAGAGACGCCTTGCACAGACCAAGGGGGTAGGGTTGTGTCCTGATGTGTCGCCGTTGCTTTCTCAGTGCACTCTTTGTTTCGTGGTGTGAGAGCAGTCCACTGCGGAGTGCCTGTTGCCACTGGGTTCAGTGCTGGGCGGCATCTTCCTAGTTGGCAGGGTTAATGTTGAAGGACTTGAGTCTTTATAACGAAGCTGAGGTCAGCCAGTGGGTCTTTTGCCAGATCTGAATAAAGGATGTCCTTAGGGATTCTTCCATCATCCATCCACGGGACATGTCCGAGCCAGCGGAGATGGAGCTGCTTTAGTAGAGAGAACATGGTTGGAAGCTTTGCTAGGATTGCTGCATGTGATATTTTGTCCTTCCAGGTGATGCCCATTGTGCCTTTCCTGGAGCGCAGATGAAAGCTGGTAAGCCTACGCTCTTGGTGTGCGTACGGGGTCCAGGTTTCACTACCGTACAGGAGTGAGCTGATGACACAGGCTCTGTGCACCTGTACCTTTGTCTGGACTGAGAGTTTACTGTTGTCCCATTCTCTGGTGGTAAGCTTTCCAAAGGTGGAAGCTGCCTTTTTAAGGCAGCTGCTTAGTTTTGTGTCAAGTGATAGATTGCTCGTGATGGTGGATCCAAGGTAGGTGAAACTATGCACGGCCTCCAGGGTGCAGTTGTTAATTGTGATTTAACTACCTTCCCCTACCTAAACAAGCTCTATTGGCGCTTTTCCACTGTACAGTTCCAGCACGACTCTGCTCGGCACGGCTCGACTCTACTCAGTTTGGTATCGCTTTCCATTATTGTAGTCGCTCAATGTGGGCGGAGTATCGTGGTACAGCTGCACAAAACTGCTGTGACATTGTTTTATACATGACACACACAAACTAGTAACTAGTTGGTAAGTAGTTATTTTCAGTGTATTGAATCATTAGAATTAGTTAATTAAAAAGGTTAGTTCAGAAGTTTCTGCATGACTGGAGCACAGACTTAGATTTTAGAAATTGCCTTGCCAAATGTTAGAGCTTAAAGCGTGTTTTCAGTTGTTTGTGTGGTTTGATTCCTGTGTCGGATGTCGAGCTCATGACTCTTCCAGTCACTCTCTGCCAATCAGTGGCCGGCATTCTGTTCACATCACGTTTTAGTATCGGCTCAGCTCGCTTGGAACCTTGCCTGAGCAGGTACTAAAAAAGTACCAGGTAGTATCCCTAATGGAAAAGCAAAAAAAAAAAATAATTTTTGGAGTTGGGCCGAGTTGCGCTGGAACTAAATAAAACAAACTGCTCTGTTAAATATAGAGATTTGCCTGGTAGTTGTTGGAGATTAACCCACATTTTTAGGATTGTTAAGTAGTTTTAAGTGATCTACAGTTCAGCACTGTTTGGCTTGATTTGTGTGTGGGTTGTCTCTTCCTGTGGCGGCACTCTGGCCAGTCAGTGGCCAGCAGTCTCACCAATCATTGTATAGTACCTACTCAGCACACTTTTGGAACCTCGCCTGAACAGTTACTAAAAATAGTACCTGGTACCAGGTAGGGCTGCCACAAACGTTTATTTTGATAGTCGACTAATCACCAAATTTTTTTTCAATTAGTCGACTAATCGGATCATACGTAAATTGAATGTATAACATAAAGTATATCGCAACAGCATGCAGCTGCTCTTATATAACAATCATTAGCTTTCAGCTGGAAGTGTTTAAGGTATATGCTAACTAAAAATTTAGACAATTAAGATGATAGTTCATTAAACCTTTAACCAAATATGCTTGTAGCAACAAACAATTGTAGCATAAAGTGTAAACAGCTGAGTAAACAGATAAGGCACTAACCTAAACAACACAAAAATAAATAGGCCTACTTTTTCTTTGGCATCAAACGTAACTACAAGGAGGTAGGCAAAGTTTTGGTCTCACTGACTCAAATATGGAAATGCGCCAATGTTTTCAGTCTAGTAATCATAGTCACTTTGCTAGTGCCATGTAGCTGCTGTGCTTTGGCCTTGCCTCCTTCAGCTATGACATAAAATAACTCTCTGTCTGTATGCGGCTTGGGAATGTCATGGATGGCACAAAACCAAACGTTGCTATCCAGAGACCTTATCTACGCAGAGAGAGTCACGTGGGGCTCATAGATTTATTCAGTATTATGGGGATTACACATTACCGCTTATCTAATGCAGCCCACCAAAACCTTTAATCACTGCTCACACACACACGCACACACACACACACACACACACACACTTTCTTTGTTTCACCTGAGAGCCACTGCTCCACCATGCCTTAATGAGCACATAAGAGTTGTTTCATTTACTATAATTCCTCCACTAATTACTTGACAAATGTTCCAGTGTGTGTGTGTGTGTGTGTGTGTGTTAGGGGTTAGCAAATCCAGTAACATCTGTAAAATTAGACAGTTTTATACAAGATTAAAGCAGATTTTAACTAAATCCCACAAAATATCTTTGTAGCATGACTTCCAATTACCTCTTAAAATTGGTTATTACTATTAGCTTGATTACAACAATGGTGTACTGTGGCCCACAATTTGGGAATCATATTGATCGGCCTTGTTTTGCTACATTGACATTGTTACCTATCTGTGAATAGTAAATAGCAGATAATAAATTATTGTAATGGCTTAATTCCATTATTTACACCTCGACATTAGACATGTCTTCAGTTCATGTTTTGTTTGTCTTTCTACAATGCTGGCTCTTCAGGTTTTCCCTCATGTATTTTCCCCTCACATATACACAACAGGTATGTGTATATTAGCTGTTGGTTTCAACCTTTACACTGTTTAATTGCAACAATGTTATGTTATTATTTTGTATTTTTTGAGCCCAGATCACCAGTTTTGGTCAGAAGTATCAATAAGTAGTGTAACATGATCTACAGTAAGATAAAAGTTGTTTCTTTTTACTTTCAGAACGTACCTTCCTCGCAGCCAACAATACAATTTAAGGGACTTCAAGGGGTAAGTGTTTTACATTCCTGATTGCTAAGTCTTTTAAACCGCCCTGTATCTCTTTTAGTGGCAGACCAAAGTTTTCTTGAAGTAATTTCCATATTTCTTTGCTCATTTACTTTTTTGTTTGAATCTACTTAGTTGTATTCATGATTCATTGAGATGCTCCTGATGATTTCCTTACACCCTGTTCACACTGGATGCATTGTGGCTGCATTTTCATTTCAGTGCCCATGACTGTCAAATGACTGTCCACACAAAAAATCTTTTTTGTTTTCTGTCAGCGATAAATCAGAAAATTAAGTCAGAATCACATTGGTTGTGTGGAGACTCACTGCTGGTTGGAACACGCGCAGGCGAGCAAGGCATAACACAGCCACGATGCACACATGGCTTTTTCAGTGTGAATCAGGCTTTAAATCAGACTCTTCCTGACTTGTCAAGTTAATCACCTACTCAAGTAATGCTCAGGTTTTATGTCATAGTCATAACTTAAAGGTAAAGCCTGCTTGTACGAGGTACTGACACTAGGTGAAACAGATTTTAGCCATTTAACAAAAGGCTTACTGAGTACACCCTCTTCAGTCAAGTGAGCAATATCTTAAGATTATGTTAGCCATTTTTGTCTCACTGATACACAGGCTTTTCTGAATGGAAACATGAGTTCATAAACCCCTTACTCTTCCAAACCAAAGTCCATAGATAAAGATTTAGGGCGAAAGGCGGGGTGCACCCTGGTCACCAGTCCATCACAGGGCCACATAGAGAACCATACACTCACACCCACAGTCAAGTGATGGTGTCAAATTTGCCGAATCCCAATATTTACCAAACAAGTCAGCAGTAGACCAGCTGCACTGTTCCATGCTAATTAATTAAAAAGTTTGGTTTTCTCTTTGAACTTTGAGCTAACCTCGCTTATTATTGTGGCTGTTATGCTTCCACCTTTAGTTTCCAGTCAGAAAAGCAGCAACGTTTTCTCCAGATAGCATGAACTTAACCTGGTAAAATGTATTAGGTGAGCCTGTGGCTAAAATCTGTTTTTCCTTATGGCCCGCTGGCGGCTATTTTTTTCATTGTCTGTCCAATGCAAGTGCAGAGAACCTTTTGATGAACATAAAGTAAACAAATGCTTACCAAATGTGCATTTATTAGGCATTTTATTGAAAACATTAACTTTTACGTTGTGGAACAATTAACATTCCACTGCACTGGCCAAAGTTATACATGGCTTCAAGTGTCAGACTGTTGCTGAAGTGCTCAGAGAGGCAGTGTCTGTAGTCAGTGATGCATAGGATTTACATACAGCCTCATCTTACTTACCTCCCCACTCGGAGATGAAGTGTTCTGATTGTGATACCTGCTCAGACCTCAAAGAGCTTCCTGTCTCATGCTAGCTCCCATGATGGTCACATCAAACACCTTAATTGAAATCTAGATGTATGGGGAGGAAGAGGCATCTAACGCGTAGGGCATGGTTTAAGCAAATTGACTTTAACATGAGGCAGTTTTATAATAGATAGCAGGAAGTGTGGTTGTATGAAGTACTGATACATAGTAGAACTGTGTGTCATTACCGCATACAAACACAGTTCAAAAAACCCCAAACTGTCTCTTTAACTGAATGCATTTCTTCGTCCATTGCTTGTCAGTTACTTTTCTCAAACTCATGTGAATAATTATAAAAAATATGGGATTTCTGTTCACAGCGCATTAAAATTCCCAAGACCAATTCCTCGTCAGACACCTTCAACATTTTTGATTTCTACCTGTCCAATGTGGGCAAGGACAACCCTCAGGGAAGCTTTGAGTGCATCCGTCAGTATGCACCAAGGTAATGGTAACCACTGATTAGCAGAATCACTTGTTAGCCATCTTATTACCACACATTGCTAGAATGTAAACCCTCTCTGCCTCGTTTTTCTTTCTCCTACTCTCTTTTTGTATGCAGCTCAGGGGCCTCACACCTGGCATTATTGGCAACAGTACAGGACAAGGTCACGGTGTGCGCCACAAATGACTCCTATCAGGTGACCCGGGAACGCATGACCCAAGCCGCAGAGGACACACGTGAACGTGGGACCAAAGTCATCAAACCTGGGGGCCAGTACAGAGGTGAGGCGCTTACTGAGCTTTCCCTTATCTGCAACTGCCACTAAAACAGATGCCAAGTTAGATCCCAGCACACCAGCATGGCTTTACATTCTATCAGCAACTCTGCGCTCTTTTCAGACTCAGCCCTTTTTTTAGGGACTGAATAGGTGAAAGCTTACAGCCTGACTCCATTCACAGCCATTATTGTGACCAACTGTGCCTTTAAGCCATTTCAGCAGTCTGACCAATAAAGGCCATCGTGGCAGATGAGGATCTTTCAGAATTATTTCAGAATGAAGTTCCAGGTCAAGAATGTTAACTTAAAATAACAATTATATTATCGTGATAATTTTGGGAAAAAAAATCTGCTTTAAACTCTTAAAATGCATGGCAAAACATCATTTTTAAACATTTTACTGAAACTGGCCCTTGTTGAACACTGCCTACGGTCATTATGTCATCCTCAGTGGTGGTGAAAGTCATCTTTCTGAGTGGCATGCAAGTTGGTCTGGTAGGTGATATGCCATATAACTTGGGGGCAGAAGTAACCTTGTAAAGTACACAAAGGGGTTTCAATGTGGTCAGGGGGGAATTGCTGGTACTCGGGCAGGGTTGGGTTGTCCAGGTGGTTGGCCTGGCTGCAGACTTCCTTAAAGAAACTGAAAAATCAGAAAACTTGTTCTAATTATTAAAAGAACACTCAAACTGATTAATCGATTAGCAAAATAGTTGATGCTTAATTTAGTTATTGATTCATAATCAGCCCTACAACCCACTCTGGCAGTTACAAATGTTAAATCTACTCAGCTCGGTGTTTGTTAGAAAATGGTGTTTTCCCTGAAGACACATTCTGGAATTCAGTTGAGAACAATGCAGCTGAGCTGGTCACGGTGTGGTTTGAAGCGGCGCGCTCTGATCTGACTTGTGTTTCCACTACGAGGTATGCGTTACATACAGTAAGAACAATAATGGAGGATATCCAGCATTCTGTGTTTGTTTATCGGCATGTGGCTGTTTATCACAAGAAGATGCAAAGCTTTGTTTTAGAGAAGGCTCTGGGCTTCAGGGAAAAGCACCACTGTGATGATTCGCTGTTGACCGATCAGCTCTGCCCTTTACGAGGTGGCCACAGGTGCTTAATACCCCAACAGAACGGTGTATATTAGAGTGTATAGTAATATAGTCTCTTTTGAGAGGAGAGTGACAATAAACTGTAAATACAAACAACATGTGTGCAGCTTTATATCATAATATATCTTGCATGTCGGGATATAGCCTGAAAATGTCAAGATATTATTTATAAGTCATATTGCCCAGCCGTATGATGTCCATGTATCATTGTGTTGAAGTGAAGTTTGTTGCTTGCTGGTCAGACATTAAGGTTAAAGCTCAAACAGCTTGATGTGTACTGGTAAACGGGTTGACTACTGTCAAAAATTATTTGAAACAAGTAACAAGTAAAAACCACCTCAGGCCTTTTTGTCTTGGCTCTGGGAATAGATTTGCATGCACTGGCCCAGATAGAAACTGGGAAACGAGAGCGGCAGAGAAAAGCGTTGGGACAGAGCTTGTAACAGCTGGTTTAGAGAAAGCACTCGGTTTATTAATGCAAATGTTTTTTTTTAGCTTCTGGTTTTCACACGCTGTTAATTTCAGGTAACACTCCAGGTGTCGGGTGACTCCACTGCAACTTGTTGTGTTTTTTTTGGTTTGTTTATAGCTTGTATCTCCACAACTATTGTCAAATAATGACAAATGCAGTGGCTTTTAATGTTATAAGCTTGTAGGCTCTTGTTCCCTATTTGTTGTTCTGACTGTTTCTGAAGACGGAAACATAATTACTTAAGCTTTTCACCTGCAGCAGTCTGTCACTGGCCTGTCAACAAAGTCTGTGAGCGTATGCCCACTCACATTGCCTCGAGTCTTGCTTTTGACAAGGAGGAAGGTGGGGGAAGTTTTCCCTTTCTCTTCCTCCCTTTAACCTTAATCTTTTAAAGAGCTTTAGAATTTTATAATGACCAAGAAGCAGTATAGAGAAATGTGCAGGCTCACTGACTAAAGCACATGGCTCAGCAACACAGAACGAAAACACAAGTGTATGGTGGTTGTTTTTTTTTTAAATGCCAACACAATCCTAGTTAATTTTTTTACCTTTAATGCAGGAGATTATGTTTAATTAATTTATTAATGAATTCATTTGAATGTTTATTAAGGCCTTTATTTTCACCCTTTGCTTCTGTGTCTGTATGTGTGTGTGTGTGTGTATATATATATATATGTATGTGTATGTATATATGTATGTGTATGTATATATGTATGTGTATGTATATGTATGTATATATGTATATGTGTATATATATATATGTATATGTATGTATATACATATGTATGTATGTATGTATGTATGTATATACATACATATGTATATACATATGTGTGTGTATATATATATATATATATATATATATATATATATATATATATATATATATATATATAGATAGATAGATAGATAGATAGATATAGATATGTGTATATATATGTGTGTATATATGTATGTGTATATATGTATGTATGTACACATGTATATGTGTATATATATATATATATATATATATATATATATATATATATATATGTATATATGTATATATATATATATATATATGTATATATATATATATATATGTATATATATATATATATATATATATATATATGTATATATATATATATAAATGTATATATACATATATATATATATATATATATACATACATACATACATACAGAGACTCCTCTTCCAACCAGGAGGTCGGGGTCTGCATGCTGATTCCTGTTCCTGGGCGAGACAGTTTACCCCAGACTGTTTCTGGTGCATCCGCAGTCTGTGAATGGGTGTAAATGATGCATGATAGAGAATGTGCTGCATATTAACATCGTGTTTAATTTCTGTCTTTAGGAAAACAAGTCCATATACGTAAGCCTGCACTATCAACCCCAGAAGTGGTCCCGGAGCGCAAACGCTCCACACCCATTAACCCAGCCAACACGATTCGCAAGTGCCTTTCAAATAACCCCGTGTCCCAGCGGCCGTTTCGGGACCGCATCATCCACCTGCTGGCGCTGAGGTCCTACAAGAAACTGGAAGTGCTCGCCCGTTTGCAGCGGGATGGTATCAATCAGAAGGACCGGAACTCTTTAGGGAGTACCTTGCAACAGGTAATATAAGGTGTCGTGTTGGTGTTTGTAAAGTTCAGTGTGCCTTATGTCCACAGAGGAACTTAGAAATGGAATTTCCCAGTAATTTAGCATTTACATGTCCTTTAATACAAACACAATTATATATATATATGTGTGTATATATATGTGTGTGTGTGTATATATATATATATATATATATATATATATATATATATATATATATATATATATATATATATATATATATATATATATATATATATATATATATATATATATATATATATATATATATATATATATATATATATATATATATATATATACATACACATATATATGTGTATTTTTGTGTGTACATATATATAAATATGTGTGTGTATATAACTTGTTTTTTATTAGGATTTTCATTAAACAGATACAGTGTCAAGAGGCAACATGAAAACATAGTAAATTTCTCATTATTATTATTATTATTATTATTATTATTATTATTATTATTGTTGTCCATTGGTGATAGTAATAGTGATCTTCTTGGCTTCTATAATCAGTCCACTTTTCCCATTTTTCATTAAATAGCATCTCTTGTAATCTCAATGTATGTGTTAATCTTCCCATTACAAATATCTCATGCACAATGCACAGCCATTCCCCTTTGGTTGGAGGTTATGTTCTATACCATAATCTGGTAATAGTTTTTTTGCTGGCCGTTAGTAGTATGTGTAATTCAATTCCTTTCAAAAGAAACAACTTTATTTTTACTAATTTGCATGCACAGATGTTTGACCAACACAGGAAACATGAACTTTCTATACATGTCATCAGTAGTTGAGATGCTTTAACTTTGAGGCTGTGCGTGTGTATGTATATGTGTGTGTGTGTGTGTGTGTGTTTGGGCTTGTGTGCATGTTGTTTTTTTGTTTTTTCTAAACAGGTTGCCAACCTGAACCCAAAGGACAACACATATTCTTTAAAGGACTTTATTTATCGTGATGTCCAGCGAGACTGGCCTGGTTATTCTGAAGATGACAAGTCCCAGGTTGACCGGATCCTAGCTCGGTATGCAAAAAACATTTAACACGTATAGTACTTGCCTGTACTAGTGAAATATTGATTTTTAAAATATACTGATTAAAATATGTTATTTGCGTTATCTATTGTTCTAAGTGATGACACACACCCTTGCTTAGTAAAGTGACTGTTGGAACAGACATGAAAGTGATAGCTCAGGTTCTTTGAAGTGTGATTGTATGAGGTGCAGACATCCTGTGTGTGTGCACGTGTGCTATAATGCTCTGCAGCAGGAGAATATCCTTCTTCGTCATAGCAGCAAACCCTAAGAACACGTTTGCTGCTTTATCTCATCATAGCCGGCCTTTCCTGATGGCAAACTGAAGTATGTAAACTGCTCATTGTCCTGCACCAGAGTCCATAGAGATAATTAGCACTTTTTGTTTGCGGGGACACAGGAGCTGCTGCTGTTCAATTGTTGACTTGTTTGGTAAGTTAGTCGCAAACGCAAAACAATTTTAACTAACTATCAGACTTATCAGAGTAATGTAAACACAACAAATATACATAAATATGTCACAAAAATAGACACATTGCAGTACTTGCAGATAAACAATGTCCAGTGTAAGAGTATGACCGAGTATAACCCTAACCCAGCATACTTTCTCAGAGGAGATCTGTTGATAATCATATTGACATAAATATCGTTTGCTGCTTAAATAATTTAAGCAGCGCTCTCTGGCAGTTTGAATAAACAAAAACCACATGACGTTTTCTGTCAGAGATAAACAAGAAAATGAAGTAATAATCCCATTATGGTTGTGGTGTAGGGGAGACGAGCGAAACACAAGGCGAGGGAAATGTAGGAGACACTCAACCGCTGTGAACATGTGAGTTAGACGCAGCAGAGCAGTGACGCACGTGTGAAGAACATATGACGCATCCAGGGTGATCCAGACGTAAGACTGCGGTCAATTCCCCACTCTGCATTCAACTGCTTAATACTCCATTAACACCAGGAGGGGCCACTGCACTTACAACTAGCAATAAATCCAATTTTACACGCATGGAAATGCACATGATCACAGGGCAGAACAACACACTTGAACTAAATGATGCAGGCAGCAGTGAATCAACAACTCTTTTGTTGTGATGAAAAATGGCAGATTTTCTCTGGCCTTAGTGTGAGGAGTGAGCAGCCCATGAAGTGACACACATTCTAGTTTCCAGTTGGTAAAGGCTGTCGAATAGTAAGATAAAATGGTGTCAGCACCCCATTGATAGATTGAGTTGGACTTGTTTGGTCCACAAAATGTCAGAAAATGTTGAATCTGTGTTTTCCCAAACCTCATGTTCTCAAATGTCTAATTTTGTCCACAAACCAAAATGATTCAGTTGAATGATTTCTTTTGTTTTGTGGAGTAAGGAAACCAGAAAAGGTTAATAAGCTGAAAAGTCAGCTGAACTTGTCGTCACCATATAGATCGAATATTGACATTAGTCTTGGTCGATGTCCTAAATTGGCAGGTGATGATTTTTACAGTAAAATATTGTGATGGACGATGATATTGTCGTCAGGGGGGTTGAATGTCCGAGTGAATGTCGCGGGGAGTTCATAATCTACCAAACAAACTGGCAGACCCCCGAACCGTAGTAAGGAGACCTCAAAAGACCGCTAGCTCCTTTAGCTCGGATTACCTCTCTTATTATTGTGCGACTTTCACAATTAAGAGAAATAACTCGAAATATGCAGGGTGACAGAGATATGGGCTAATCTCCACAAATTACCTGGGAAATGTCTAAAATCTCAAAATTTTAGCATCAGTTTGTGTCTGACAGGGTGGGGGCGTGGCATGATGTCGGTCAGCCTATCACGATTGGCACAACCCTAATTGACATATTGCCCAGCTCTCTTTTCATGTGCTCTTACAGTTCCGTCACCATTTTCTCACTGATGCTACTCCTTTCTGTCTTTTGCAGCAAATTAGGTCTTCCTACTGAGACACTTTCATCAAGTAGTCCTCCCAAAGACGCTGTCCCCACTTCCCCCCAGGTACCCACAAATACACACTGAAACACACACACCCACATTGAAAGCATGCAATTTTCAGCTCAGTTCACTATTTTCTCACAGAAACGCCAGCCAGACTTTGACTTCATTGATCCACTGGCGCCCAAGAAAGCCCGCATCTCGCACCTCAGCAATCGAGGGCCAGCTGCATCTTCATCCTCCTCCTCTGACCGCCATGAGGAAGAGGGCAGCCCCAGCTCTAAAAGCTCGTCCCTACCCTCTAATGTCACGTCGGGCCCTCCCACCCATCTCCCCATTTCCTCTCACCCTCCAGCACTCTCTCACCAGCAGCCCAGCCCCGCCTCCAACTCCCACTCACCCAGCACCCCGGAGGGCTGTGGCACCCAGGATCTGCCCACAGATCAGAGCTCCTCCTGCAGAGACCCTTCAACAAGCCCCTTCTCCTCTGACAGGACCCTGCAAGACCGCTTTGGGCACCCAGTCCCCATTCCTAGACCAGCCTCCTCCCCCAGCCCTCCTCCTCCTCCTCCTCGCACCTCACTGACAGTGACCTCCACGGTCATCACCAGCCCGCCTTTGTCCAGCAGCACTAACAAGAAGGTCAAAAAGAAATCCAAGAAGCACAAGGACAAGGATCGAGAAAAGGAGAAAGGGAAACGTATGGAAAGAGCCAATGGAACGCCTCCTCCTCCTCCTCCTCCTCCACCTCCTCCTCCTCCCAGTGTGGTGGAGATGGCGGATGAGAGTCGTAAAGCCAAAAACAGGCATAGTGCTGAGGAGGAGAGGAGAGGTGTCGTCGACAAACATCCTCACAAACATCAAGGTGTGTTTCCGTCCTGTTAATAATTTGCATACATGAATCAAACTTATAACCGAAGCGACTATATCATTTATCCACATTTTAGAAGGATAGGACTGATTTCTTGAATTGATTAAATGAAGATTTTTATTGCCTTAGTTTGTTTGGATATTATTCTATTCATTTGGATTTTAAAATGATTTCCAGAAAACAAGTGTTGAGGCTTGGATTGACTGTGTTTTGTACACACACACACACACACACACACCAAGCACCAAGAACCAGCTCGAGACACAGTCACTCTCACGGACAACAACACCTTGCAAGATCAACACTGCTTAAGCACACGCCATCTTCAGAATATTACACACACACACACACACTGGTAACATGGCCTGAAGTTTGTGTCTCTTTGTAAAACAATCACTTTCCCACGACTAAGTCCATTAAGAAAATCTGCTATTTTTTACATCACAACACAAAGGAGTTGTTGATCCATTTCTCGCTCTGAACTTTGGTGCAGCAGCGTGAGCGGTTTATACACTTAAGTCTCCAGTCAGTTTAGGATATAGACTTAAGCAGTTTCTTCAGGTGAATCATTTGTTAATAATCGATTTGAGTTTTAATTTTCTTAACTGTGAATATTTAGTGCTTCATTTGCTCCATATAACAAAGAAATCTTTAAAACTGAAGCATTTTGGTTGGTGGACAAAATGAGACGTGAGGTTTGGGAAACACTGATTAATATTTTCTATTTTATCGACCAACAAATACTTGTTTAATCAAGAAAATAATGGACAAATTGATGGTTAGTTGCAGTCCTCACCCGCTTCATCACTTAAAGATATTAAATCAAATCACTAGGCAGGTACTTGACACCACTCATAAAATGGGAAAACAGCTTCTGTGCAGTTAACTCAAACCAAAAAAGTGTAGAATACGTGTGACACACATCTGCCACTTCATTATAATACAACAAATTAAACAAAGACTCTGAATTTAATGAACTGTCTTTCATGGGAAGGAGGATATTAATTCCCTCAAATTCAGAGAATTAATATCACTATTTTAGCCGTGTGTAGCTAAAACACAGTTTAATAGTAAAGAGAAGGTCACTACTAGCAGCAAACGCATCACTTTGAAGTTAATGCAGCATCATTGAAGGCAGCAGTTAATGCATTAAAGCAGTCCTGGCATGTCTTGTGACTGCTGTGGCTCCTCAGTCCACCTTTTTAGCCTGATTATCTTTCAGACTTTGGATTGTTGCTCAGTGTGTTTCAGTGTTTATCTCTCTGCTGGGTTCTTTTTTTTTTTTTTACAACCCAGCCTGCCACATTGACTATGCTGATAAAGGTGATTTTGCCTGGACATGTTGATCTGGTTTCTGTTGACCTGACATTATAAATGTTACATCTGTAATTTGTCACACGTCTTCATTTGTTTGTCTCTCTTGTTTTGTTGCTGCAGTTGCAGATGTTAGTGTTTGTCTGTTCCTGATAGAGTTAAATAGCTGATTTAATAGAAAATGCACCTGTGAATCTACACCTACAAGCAAAACAGGGGGCTTGTTGTGTTTGTGCAGAGTCTTTCTTTATTATTCACGGTTAAGTAGACATGGTAGCATATATGACCTTGGTGAATTGCCATTATTTTGGTTTGGGGAAAAGTGTTCAAAAGAAACGAGTGTGAAAATGCTTGATGGTCCTAGAGATCCACAAGTGAGCCTGCATTTTTCCACTCATTCCAGGATCACATGATTTATAAAGCTCTTACCAAGGCTGCAACTTACAATTATTTTCATAATCAATCCATGTTTTGGTTTTTATTTTATTTTTTCAATTAATAGATTAGTTGTTTCGTCCTTAAAATGTCAAACATTCTCAAAGCAAAGGTCGATGTTTCCACGAAACTCAAAATGATGAACCTCAAGCCCAGAATGAATCACTTTTTTAGTGTTTTTTGTTATTTGGAGTAAAGATATCAGAAAATATTCACCCTTACGAAGCTGAAAAATCATAGAGCTTGTGCAATTTGTTAATGGTTGCAGCCATTAATCGATTACTTAATAAATATTCTTTCTTCAATTTAACAAACATGTTTGAGAGACCTTTTATGCTTTAAAGCAAAAAGTTATTGCAGTAGTATTGTATTTTCCAGTGTTACATATGTATCATTTGGTCTAATTGTGACATCTGCTCTTTTCTTTAGATAAAGACAAGCCAGTCCAGTCCACTGAATTTTCCTCCGCGATTGAGATGCCAGACTACATAGTGTGAGTAAACCTTGAAACTTCCCCTTTTCCCCACAGTGTGATCCTCTTTACATTTCAAGCCTCTTATTTCTTATCCTCCACATGAGTGTTGTGGGGGAACTGCAGTCAATCCCAGCTGACCCGAAGACTCTTAAGAAGCTCTGCTTCCTCTAAAATGCCATAAAACAAATGGTGAAATACCTACTGTCGTATCTACATTTCATTAATAACAGTGCGCTACAACTAGTTCATCTCACTAAGCTCAGCTCTATGAGATGCCACACAATTTCGTGAGTCAGTTGTAGAAACAAGTAGCAGCCAGTTATGTGTTTTTTGTCCCCTGATAAAGTCCACGTTCATTTCTACATATTGTGCACGGTAAATAAATCACTCTTCTGGCATTTCCTTGTTCATTTTTATCAACATGGGTTTTATATATAAATAACCAGGCCAGAAATTAGCTCCCACTGTTTCAAAGATTAGCTGACCTCGTGTTAAAGGTGGTGCGGTCACACACACGCTGGACGGGACACCAGTCCATCACAGAGCCAACACACGGAGACTAGCACACACACACACACACACACACACACACACACACCCCTACGGTCAATTTACAGCAGAGTTGTCAAACTCCAGGCCCGCAGGCCACATCCGGCCACATTTTCATTGCTTACAATAATATATATCTTAACATGGCACATCTTTCATTTCAAGTCCTCTGATTTGTTTCCTAATCTAAGCTTGTTTTGCTCTTATATTATTTGGCCCTCAACTTGGACACTGTTTTTAAAAATGTTTTATAAGGTTTTTGGGTTATGGGAGGAGCTGACTAAACACACACAACTGCAAACATAATAGTGGCTAATTGCCCATAATTTCCTGTACGAAGGATAAATAAATGAATACAATATAGCCTACTACTAACAAAACCTAAAGGTTAAACATTTTTCAAACTTCACATTCAGTTAGTGTAACAGTCCTTCTGGTAAAAGTTACCAAGAGATTATCAAAGACACCTGTAGAAAAATGTGACAATGCGTCATGGAAATGGACTGAGACACAAGCATTATTAGGGTGGTGGAAATTCAATTTAAAAAGAGATATTTCATTAGTTCTGTAATTAACTCATTTAGCTGGGATTTTGAGAAACCTCAGTATGTCTTCACTAAAATTACCCGGGTGAAAACTTTCCCCTGAAAGAAGTACCTACTCACGACTAGGGATTTACCAGGAACTTTAGAGGGGCGGGGCTGTATGTGCTGAAGAACACTGATTGGTGGAACATAATTTACACACACACACACACACGTCAGAGAAAGCTATTTTGAAGCTTGAATTTACGCACATTTTAAATTTCAGTTATTCATTTTAAAGACCTGCTTCCTTCATGCACGTGCAGTTAACTAGGATTAACTAGCTGAAACAATTAATAGATTATCAATCGATAACTAAATTAACCGCCAACTATTTTGACAATCGATTCATCGGTTTGAGTGTTTTTAAAGAAATAAAGCAAATGTTCTCATTTCCCAGCGTCTTAAATGTGATGTTTTCTGGTTTCTGTGAATAATGGTCAGTTATGATGCGAGCCTCTCTTCAGGATAAGTGTTAATGTTGTGTTGTTTGTTTCCTGTGTTTATAGGAAGTATACATCACTGGTGTCCATGGACCAGCGGCAGAGCTACAAGGACGACTTTAACGCAGAGTATGATGAGTACCGTCAGCTGCACGCCCGTGTGGAGGGCATCACCCGCCGCTTCACCCAGCTGGATACCCAGTGCCGGAAGCTTTCACCTGGCACCAAAGAGTACCAGGTCAGATTCACGCGACTGAATTTAAGATTATCTTTGATACGTTTAGATTTAGATACAGTTTAGAGCAGGGATGGGCACGAGTATTGGATTATTCTGTTATTTCCCTGATTATAAAAAAGGAACCGTGTACCTTGGCTCAAGCTCTTGGATGAAGTCTTTGAAACCGGACCTCTGTGAGACGTTCATCGGTCTCATGTCTCTAAATAAAGTCTGTAAATAAAGCGTACCAGTTTGTCTGTAATAGCATTGTGACAAGCAGCTGTAAACCCTGTGATGTGGAGGGAATAAAAATACATCGTTCTTGCCAGCTCGGACTTAAACTGGGCTAGTTTGCCAGGGTGCAGATTTGGTTGTCGAGTGATATCTTTTATTTGTAATTTTTCGTTGAGTTTGTTGATGGAAAGCCAAGAACTTTCCACACATTGCTCATGGTTAGGATGGTCAGGAGTGGTGATCTCTGTGGGTCTTTGAATGCTTCTCCTGTTAGCGTATTATGCTGTAAACCCTGCATTACTTTCACTAGCTCCTTTTGTGTAATTAGTTACTCATTATATTCTTCTTTTACTAACATAACTTCTTAGTTGTTAAACTAATTGTTGCCTATCGTTTTAATGTGTGGGTTTTGTGAGTAGAATAGAAACGTGTTGTACAAAAAGTTTCTTTTGAAACTCAATCCACCTCAACTGGAATCGAACAAAGAAATTGCAGTCACGCCACAGAACTGCAAACATGGCAGCCTCTCAAAGCAAACACCGTCTCTCTCCGACTGTGTTCTGCATATTTCTTATGGCAACAACAAGGAATATTAATGACGTCACAAAGCAGCAGCGACTGTCGCTTTAAAAAAACGGTTTGCAACAGAAACAATCTTTATCATTACACACCTGTGACCTTTCACTCACTCCTGCTGTCTGTAGCAGACAGATGTGTGACAGCTGCAGGTTCATTCACCTCCTGACACACGGTGTAAGTCTCACCTCCAACAGAATCAACATACTGGGGTCATTTTTAGGCATCAAACTGTTTAATATAACATTTATACCGTGATTAAAAGGAGATTATTTTTAAAATGTCGTAACATGCTGACACACAAGTTTTTCATTGGTTCTTGGCAGATTTTTGCCCATTCTTATCCTCAAAGACTCCATTTTGATTGATCAGCAAATTATTTTAAATTGGAAATCTCTTTTAATCAAATCGTGACTCAAGGGATGGCACTCAAATGGAATTTAATGTTATGAAAGGAGCATGAATGTGTTTTTTAATGATCAAACAAAAGTGTCACAGTGGTGACACAGATGCTGCCTGATAGTGTATTATGTTATTGGCCAACACTTTCCTTCTCTGTGCAGAAAGTGCAGGAAGAGGTGATGAAAGAGTACAAGAAGATGAAACAAGTAAGTATTTACAAAGACACAGTCTGTATGTTTTTGTTTGGGTTGAGCTGAGCAGGATGTCACGTGTGATCTGACGTGCGCCGCCTGTCGTTACAGCACAGCCCCAACTACCACGAGGAGAAACAACGCTGCGAGTACCTGCACAACAAGTTGGCCCACATCAAGCGGCTAATAGCTGATTTTGACCAGCGCAGAGCTCAGGCCTGGTGCTAAGAGGCACAGCACACCACATCCTCACTGATCAGTATTTGAGAGCAGGAGGGGGCGTCCAACTGACTCTGAATCATGAAATCCCCCTTCAGTTACTGCCTCCACCCCACACACACACACACACACACTCCCCTCTCCTTCCTTTCCCTTCTCTTCCCTCTTCATTCCTTCCTCCTTTATCTGATCTTTGATTCCACAGGTTTCATCGTTGCCTGCAATCTTCAAAATCTCACTTTTAGTTCCACTCTTTCATCTTTGGCTTTTCTCACTGAGCTCCTGTTGAATTCCAGACCACTGGTTTAGTGAAAGGAGCAGCCTGCATGTGTGACGGGGATCTTTATTTTATTTTATTTTATTTTATCTTATGTTTGGGGGGGAGGGGACGCTTAAACTCTTCAATCTTTTGAGGAACTTAATCTTGACACAAAAAAAAGAACAAAAAATGTGTTTTTGAGCATCTGAGAAAATATTAACCTGTATTTAAGTACAAAAAAAAAGAAAAAGAGAGAGGGATATCTATTTATTTTGGGACTCCTAGTGCGAAAGGAGTCCGCAGATGATATATTGTTTAATTTTTCTTGAAAACAATGCAAAAAAAGCGACCGCAGCCTTATGTGTTATGACTTTTTGAAGCCATTTTGCACGGAAGATTCATCATGGCCTCTCATTGATGTCTCTCCCGGCTCGTTTCCTCTCTCTATACACAACTGTACTGGATAACTCTGCTTCAACACGCGGGCGGCAGCGCTGAGGTTGAGGCTGCTGTAGAAGGAAATGAGACGGGATGGAGAGAAGTCCACTGAGCCCACTGAGAGGCAACATCAGTATGTGTGCATGGATTGTAAATTTTGTTGTAATGACCACAAGAGGTGGCACTAGGGGGGGAATAAATGGGAGTATGATCCCTCCCATCAGTGGGGGAGGCAGTATTTCTTGCACCACCAGTGTCCACGGTGCATTATGGGTGCCTTAAGGTGTTTACGCTCAAATTTCTCAAGTTGGGCCGATCTTTAGTGGCCACGAGCCACACAAAGTACTACAACTTCCTGGGAACAGGTTGTGTCTGTGTGTGTGTATGTATGTGTGTGTGTGTGTGTGTGTGTTAGAAAGATGGGTGAAAGGAAATGAAAAAAAAGTGAGAAATATGAAAAAGAAAAAAAAAGCTGCTACGGTGTTTGTCCAGCCTGTCATGGCTGCAGTAACAGAGCCTGATCTTAAATGAAGAGATGTAGAAGATCCTTGTTTTTTTCCAGCGTGGTTAAACTCTGGAAAAGACTGAAGTGAAACCTCTTCAGCTTTAACCCGCTGCAAACACTCTTTGTCTTTTCTGTTTTTTATAAAGAAGCAAAAATGCGTCATCCACCAGAAAACTGATCTGTATCTCAGCAGAAACTATATTTGACTCTCAGTTTGAGTTCTGCACAGTAGTGAAAGTGTTTTTGGTTTTTTTTCAGCATTGATACCGATTGAGTTTAATGGGTGGATGATTGACTTCAATTTTTATTTCAACAAGGGAAAAAAAGAAATCTGTTAACAAACCTGTGTTAGAATGTTTTCCGACAAATTAAAGAGAGTTTTCTGGTTCAGCATCCTGGAGTAAAATGTGTGATTTAGGCTTCATTTTGAGGAAACATAAATACTGGAATTGGTTTAATTTACTGGAAACTTAAAAAACAAAAAGAAAATGAAATTAAAATGTATTATTCCACTTTTATTGTGGTCACTTTCCTCCGGACACTGTAACATAAAGTATTTGTTCTGCTTCAGTGGACATGGGAAGGACGTGTGTCCAGTTCTTGGGGGGAGGGGGGAAAAAGTGTCACAAAAGAGGAATTGAAGCAAATATTGACTTGTTGTTCTTTTCACATGTGTTTTGATTTGGGCATTCTGTCAAACAGTCGGTCTCTGCAGCAGACTGTCTGCTTTGGTCGTCTGTCACAGTCATCGCTTGTTGTCACTTCAGTTGTATTTTGGACATAAAATCAGCACTTTTGGAGAGCGTCCCTCACAAAAGCATGTGAAATATGTGGAGACTACTTAAGAGTCATGCTTACTACACCTGTGGGCAACAGGGTCAGTGTTGGAAAAACTTGATTTTGTCCTGTTTTCCCTTGTAGTGGTCGTTTCCCAGAATTTAGAGCTTCGCAAAGGACAAACGTTGACAGATTGTCGGGGGCCAGAGTTTTTCCATAAGGCCTTCAAACTAAGTGTTGCCTGTCACAGCCTTCCAAAGATTACCGTCTTTATTGAAAACAGATTTAATGAACAACATGAATGAGCCTGAAGTCATTTATCATGGTTAAAGCAAAAGGAAGAAGAGGAAGTGATAAAGTCCACTGTTCAAAGAAGAGAAGCCACTGGAAACGGTGAATTCTGAGTAACAACTTCCTGCCTGACAAATGTACCGACACTTCAATAAAGAAATCACAAGTTGAAACTGGGAAATGTCTCGTCTTTTGTTCGCTTTGAAGACGACAAAGCGGGTGATTTTACAGGATTTAATGGTCCAGTGTGTAAGATTTAGATTAAATTATTTACATTTGGCACAAACTGAACATAAAATAATACGACTTGAGTTTTATTTCAGTTTGTTCAGTCACCTCAATGTGTAAAGAATAGAATAGAGGTAGTATTTTTGAAGAATTGTGCTTCCCAGCCTCAGTGTCCCCTGAGTTGAGAAATATCTTCATTCTATTTTACGTGCCCACCAGTGGGTAGGGTCTTAAATATCAGTGCTTAGTATCTAACCCAGTTAATCAAAAAACTTTTACTAGCTCATTGGATTAATAATTTGTCACAAAGACTGAACTGTAAATGGGTTTTAGATTCACCTGCTTCTCATTTCTCTATGATAATGCACAGGTTTCTTGTGGGACCTTCCAGCTGCTCATGGGGGCCCTCTACTGGCCACAGGAACCCAGATTACTGGAGTTTACAGAGTTTCTTAATGTCCTGGATTAACAGTGATTTTTCACCTTTGCATATAACATGAGAGACGAGGATAATGACCTGAGAGACCTGTAGGATGTTCAAATATCCTGATATTTCATGGAGTGATGGTGTATTTATTCTGTGACAGTGATTTTATTGTGGGCTGACTTGAGGTCATCAGATATTCATGATGATATTTCACAGAATTTCAAAGTAAAAGTGCTTGTTTGACACATTTATGATACAAAATGAGTCTATTAACATCAAAAACAGAGAAACAAATCTAAAATTAAGTAAATAATAAAGTGGACAGTCGTAAACCAAAGAAGTATAATATAATATATTCTATCACCTTGTTGGCAGATGTGTTAAAAAGAAGAGGAGGTCATGGGCCATGTTTTGTTTTTATTTTAACATGACATTACGTGGTGGGCCGCCAGTTTGACACCTCTGGTCTAAGGTTTATTGATACTGAAACTTGTTTTTGTGTATTTACTGTATTGATTAGCCTCCACCATGTTTGTTGTGTCCTCCCACACCATGACACTAATACATATGTACATATTGAAGCATGTGTAAAGAAAAAGAATCTTGTGAATCTGTATTTTATCCCACACTTGACCATTGACCTCAAAATGTGTTCCTCTTGTCTGCTTTGTTGTTTTAGAGCTGAAGACTCTGATGATGAACTCTTGCCTGCCAGGTGTGGACAGAGTTGACAGCGTGACCAAGACTGTTTGCTGATGCCTGGATGATGATGGACGGGCCCGGCTGCCTGTCTGCAGCAAACCAGGTTTAATGCTGCCTGTGCTCGTCTTAACATAAAACAAATCACAGGATCAGGACTCCTATGACAGTGGCTTAAATGTAGCAGACATGAAGTAAACAGAGAATTTTTTTTATATATATATATATATATATATATATATATATATATATATATATATATATAAAATATACAGTATATATTTTTTATATACATATATACATATATATATATATATATACATATATACATATATATGTATATATATATATATACATATATATACATACATATAATACAGCCAACCATCACAAACACAAAGGTCTATACCAGAGGTGTCAAACTGGCCTTAATATCATGTTACTATCAAAGCACGGCCCACAACTTTCTTTTAAACACAGTGCGTGTGGCTGAGCTGATATAATACAGAATGTAATACTAAATATTAATGTGAAATTACAAATATCAGTTTTCTGGTGTCTTAATTGACAGTTGTCCAGGTAATTACTTGCTTCATTTTAGATTTATTTTGCATCGTAATGCTATGATTGTGAGGCATACATGCTTCCATATTAAAACAAGCACTTTTACTTTGAAATTCTGTGAAATATCATCATGAAAATTATGAAATAGTGTTATGATTTTAAGCTCATATTGCCCACTGAACAACTGAACAGCTGTTTTGTTCCCCCAGTTTTTTCCTGTGCAATACTGTATGTTATAATACTGTCTTCCCTGAGTGCACTGTTGTACTTGTATATACTGTGTATAGCTATAATTTCTGTACATATGTAATATTGTACTTTTTGACCGTTCGTTTTTTCGTTAACGAGAAAACGGAAATACAATCGTTTTGAGTTTTCAACTATAACCCGAAAAAACGCCGTTCTTTCGTTTTTGTTGTCAAAGTCAAAAAACGAAAAATGAGAAAAACAAATTGAAATAAACGGCCCGATTTTGATTTTTTGACTATTTATTTCGCCTTTTTTTCCCTCTGAGAAACGAGGTAAAGGACAGGAAGTCAGGTGACCCAAAAGTAAAAGCAAATACTTCAAAAATAAAAGCCCTCTTCAGCAGCACTGTTCGGCTTAATTTCTGTGCCGTACGTCTCTTCCTGTAACGGCACTCTGACCAATCTGACGACGTCACGCATAGTACCTAGTCAGCTTGTTTGGAACCTGGTACCAGGTACTATGCGAGTGGAAACACAACTTAACCGTGCTGAGGCGAGTAGAGCCGGTGGAAACACGGCACTAGTGGCGTGTGAACTACTTGAAATGCGAGATTTCAGAGCTCTGGTTGACATGTAGTAGTGTGTACTGTCCCTTTAAGAAGCAAAGGCCCTCGCTACGTCACCGTAACGCACACACACACACACATAAAGAGCAGTTCTTTCTTCTTTCTTCTCTCTCATTGATGTTCACTGACTCACTCTTCACGTCACCGACTGAGAACAAAAAATGGCGCAGCAGTTTGTTGAGACTAAAATCAAAGGAGACAAAGTGGTGCTGTTCATTAAGCCTCACTGTCCCTACTGCGTCACGGCTGAAGAGGTTTTATCCAAATATCAGTTCAAACCGGGACACCTGGAGTCCATTGACATCAGTGGACGCAGCGACATGAGCAGTCTTCAGGACTACTTTCTGGAACTGACCGGAGCTCGCACGGTAAACGCGCTCTCCTTCTCTGCGTGTGTGTGTGTCCATTGTCATTGAACACATTCAATGCTGTACTTAAATGTTCGGTGGCGTCTGGTCCAAACTGCCGGAACCGCAAACGAATTGAAGCGTTGTCTTCCGTGTTCAACTGGTGGCGCTGTTAAGAAAATCTGTAGCCGCCTGAAACTGCGGTCTCTGGTACTGCAGACACACCCCTCTCATAACAGGGGGATTTTGTGCTTCATCATCACACGTACACCAAACCAAAGAAAGTTAGTGAAACTTAATCATGAAAAGCTTAACAGTCTAGTAAAGAAACATACATGTTTAATTACAACTCTAACACTAACAATCAATCAATCAATGCCACTGATAAGAAACAAAGGTTATATTGCTCCATATTCCACAATGACGTTTCACGGATTCCACTTGGAATGAAGTCAACTCCCACTTGTCATGAAATGTACAGGAAATGTTCGTCTAAATCAGCTCTGATGCTGTTAAAGAAGTCAAAGTCCCTCCCTGACCTAGTGGTAGAAATCTTATGTTGTCTAAAATGGATTCAACATAATATTTCTGTGTCCCTGGACACTCAGGAGTTAAAGGAAGGAAATGAAATGTCTGGTGCACTGGCACTGGAAACTCTAAAAGGTTTTCCAGGAAAAATTGAATGTGTCATAAATAGTTTCCATTGGTCTGACACACGCTTAAGCTCATGTAGCTTTTAAATCTGAACAGTTCATTAATATTGATAGGACAACGTACGATTTGATTGCACTTCATGGTAAAAATCACTCGTAATAAGTTGATCATGGTGAATTTCTATGATCACAATAATCATGACTGGGGAAAATATTTAATGTGAGTCCAACTGCCAACATTCAATTCCTAGTGGTTTGTTTTCCAGTCAGTCCTGGATTTATGATGATCATAGTTAGTGACTATGACTATTCAAATATAAAATGTGTTACTGTTCCTGACCAAAGTGTAAGGCATAATAATCTCATGGTTTTAGAGACATTTTCAGATGAATTAATTATTGTGAATGACAGAACTTTTGGTCAGGATAATTGTGATAGGAAACTGTTTCATTTTCATACGCAAACATGTCGCTACATTGTTGGTGTTCATAAAATAAATATGTAGAATGTTTTTTTTCCATCTTGTGATATGAATCCTAGTTTTTCACCGACAGCCGACACCTTATTTCTTCCTTTCTCTCTTTGAAACGTAGGTGCCTCGCGTGTTCATTGGCGAGGAGTGCATCGGAGGCGGCAGTGATGTGGCAGAGCTGCATAAGAGTGGTAAACTGAAGAGCAGGCTGCAGTCTATTGGAGCACTGCAGTGACCTGCTCCAACCTGTCCAGGTACAGGACCTCAACACACACGCTGATATACTGTCAAAGACAGCTGACCGTACAGAGAAGGATGTGTAACATTATTAACAGTCAGGAAAAGGAAATAGGTGTTCCTCTGAGGACCATGTCTTCTTACATAAAGCAAGGTGTCCATTAAAATGAACAGCAGTAAATAAAATCTGTACTAAAGGATGGAGGAAAACAATTGTAAACACTTAACAAAAAGGGTTATCTAATAAATTCTAAGCTAACTCATGTCTGCAATAGCTTAAGAATATGTTCACTGCTTAATCGCTGTGTCAGACAGCATTTACTCAGTGGAAACTGAAGTGAGTGTTGCTTTTGTAAAGAAAAGCCCATACAACAATTCAGTGATTTAACATCACAGCACACAGGAGCTGTTGATCCACTGTTGCCTCCTTTAGTAAGCTCAAAAGTGGCATCGGTGTTTAAAATCCTTTTATTCAAATTCACCTTTACACAAACTAACCAAACGAGACAGCTGTGGATCAAAAGCTCCCCTGTCAGCTATGACATATAAATCACAGCAAATGACTTATTCCCACTAGCATGAGAGCTAGTGAAAATAATGCAGGGTTCACATTGTGTTGAGCCAGTGGGAGCAGCTAATGAGATGCATTCAAAGACTCTGGTAAATTGAATCACTTCTACAAACGCACATGCAGTTCGCAAACTAAATGCTTGCTGCTGCCAGTCTTCTCATAATAACCGTCAATGGAGTAGAAAGGTTTGTTTTTTTATAAATGCAATTAGTGATAAAACATTAGTTTTGAATCTATTTAATATATAACTGATATTCATATGTCAGTATGTCATGCAACCACACTATTCCTGATATCAGTGTAGAATTTAATCAGCAAAAGGGACAAAGAACCCAGAGTTGATGCTCAGAGAGGTAAGAAGTAAGTGATCTGTGATAAAGAGGATCTAAAATTTGCTCTGGTTCTGCATTCTACCACAACATGGTGTAAATGTACAGGTGGTCGATATTAAAGGAAACACCAGAATAAATTGGCAGAGAAACAAAAGAAATACAGGTGTTTCCACGCAGGGTTCAACTTCATCCTCTGCAAACGGCAAAGCTACTGCAGCATCTGGATTTTGAGAACACATACACCTGCACACTGGTGCAACTATTAGGGCTGCAAAATTCATTGATTATTAACTGATCGATTATTAATTACCGATTTACTAAACTAAAGTTATCGATTAATGGGGGGGTTTATACTTAAAACAAGTTCTGAGATTTTTTTTCAGCTTCTTTGTGAATAATTTCTGGTTTCTTTGTTCCATATAACAAAGAAATCATTAAAGAATCAGATATTTGAAAAACATGGGTCAACATTTTCTAGCATTTTATGGGCCGAGGGGCGACGGCAGCTCAGTGGTAGAGCGAGTCGTCTTTCAACTCGAAGGCTGCGGGTTTGATTCCTGGCTCCGCTAGTCTACATGCCGATGTGTCCTTGGTCAAGACACTTAACCCCACGTTGCACAAAAATGTGCTGCACATGGATGTGCTGCATGAAAGTGTGAGTGAATGGGTGAATGGCAAAACTGTAGTGTTCAGCAGCTTTGAGTTGTCATCAAGACTAGAAAAGCGCTTTATAAATACAAACCATTTAATCAAGAAACTAATTGACAAATGATTTGATTATGAAAATAATAGTTTGTTTCAACCCCAACCTTCAAACAGTGGTGGAGTCTGTGGTGGATTCATTCTAAAACGTTTCTTTATTTAAAGTCAGACGTCATGTTATCTACAGTCTGTACAACGCTGGCTCACATGAGCTCCATGTGTATCCACATGCAGGCTGTGGAAGCAGCACAGAGACACACTTCGTTTCACAGTCCACTGTTTCAGCTGCGCTTCCTCAGGGGAGACACAAGAAACATATGATTTTACCAACTGAAAAAATAAATAAATAAAAAAAAAAGGCAGATTTTCTGACTGGAAAATGAAGTCACCCTCACACACCAAAGTCTGTCATTTTTTTTAGCTCATGTGGTCACAGGAGCAGCATGAATTGGTAGGTTTGTGGTTGCAAACAAAGAATGCAATCCGTTTTCAACACAGTGGCAGAAATTGACGTCTATAGCGGTCAATGGCAGCCAATGAGTTAAACACCAAAATTAATTATACATTTGAACTTGCGAGAGAGTGAGTGGTTTACAAACTTTCCAGTCAGAGAAGGCTGTGTTAAGGTGAGGTGTACATGTTTACTAAGTGAGCCTTTTGTTAAATGGCCTTAAGTCCTTCCTTGTGTTCCTTGTGTCAGTACTTTATATAACCAACTATTCTTTTAATGATTCAATCATTTATAGACTTTTCAAAGCCTGCTGCAAACACTGGATGAACAAGGATCTACATTTTTCTTTTCTTTTTTTACTATTAATGATCATTATAAATGACTGATTACTCCATCCCTTTAAAGTCATTACCACAGAAACACTGGACTGTGAAATAGTATGACACAATTTTGTCTGCTCCAAATGTAAAAAAAACAACAACAAAACAAACCCTAAATGCCCATATAGAGTGTACAAAAATAATTGCAGCACCAATAAATCATAATCTCATTATGATTACATATATAGCCTCTGAACGAAGGATTGAAATAAATATAGTGTTATAACCATGAGGCATAGTGGTTTTCGTGTTCCATCTTCTGTCCAACCATGTTACTCATGAGTCCCGGCTCTGTCCACTGTGTTCACTGACAATTAAACATGGTTCAAACATCATCTCAGTGTCTACGGGGGGGGGAAATGGGCTAATATTCACAGTGTCGGCACCAGCAAAATTCTTTATTGCAGGTCAGTGTGTCACAGCCAAATCCAGCCTTCTTTGTCACATCCAAACTCCATGCTGCGTTTACAAGGAGAACATCAAGGTTTCCATCTGCCGCCCTGGCATCTTTGACCCTGTTCAGTCCTGTATTCACAACCATCTCCAGTGATCCCATCAAGTTCAGAGTCTGAATGCTCCCAATCCAGCCTCAATGCATCCTCCAGATCTGATCACAGAAACCACATTCAGACCTGGTTTTAGGACAAATGTGGACACATTCCTAAGCTGAACACATGAGCACATGAACACAGACGAATTAGAGCCCGCCTCTTCCCCCGGGGTCATGTGACCCGCAGCCATTACACAGCATTTTTACACAGATCAGCACCCATTTGCTGATTTGTTTATAGCCATCAACACAAAATGAATCCTGATTGTCATGTGATTTATTCTTCTACAGGTTGAAATGTTGTGGTACAGCAATGTGAGAAGAGCTTTACTTGACTTAAGCTTCCCTCTGTCTCCCCCTGTCACTCACATACGATGGTGGGCTAAAAACAAAAGTTCACAGGCTGACTAAGAAGGAGTAATGCCAGAGCAATGAAACTCTGTGTGCATTCAATTCAGCCTTTTGTCATACTGACTGCATTGTTCACCTAATCCTTCCAGATCAACCCACATTTCATAGCTAATTGAGAACTTAGATTAGTACTACAGACATTCTGTGAACATGGACAAAATTTGGCATCATGGATTCAACAAACATCTGCAGAAAAAGGGGTTTAGCCTACAAGGACATTTATACGTAACAAGACGATACTCCAGCCTTATCAACTGTGCAGTAGTGGGCAGGTGAATTAACAGGGGTAGGGAAGATGTTGTCCTGCCACAGTCACCACCCAAGAAAACACGATGACCCCCACAGCCTTTGACCCCTGAACTAAAGCACATGAGTCTGGTCATGCCACAGGAGAACTTGTCATGTTTAGAAGCAGATCCAGGACTTTTGGGGGGACTTTTTTTGATCATCATTATGAGAGCCCAATGGTAACCAATGGAAGAAGAATGCAGACCACAGGAGAGACCATGATGAAAAATAAACCACATTTGGTCAAATTGGACCTTTACATCATGGTCAGTCTATGAACTTTTCAGCCCACCGTTGTAGACACACAGACATCACACACATCTGTAACGTGGGAGTCATTAAACGGGGTGCATTAATCCAGGTTCAATGACGGGAGTCTAACCCTAACCCACTGTTGTACTGAGAGTTGTCCACATGTGATCGGATCACTGAGGATGGATGTGAAAACCACGTCTGAACCGGCATATATATGAATATGAGTAATTCATTAGACTAACACACACACACACACACACACTCCCGTCAATGCTACAAAAAGGCTGGTTTGCTTGGTTGTGTGACACAGAGTGACCTGTTATTGCAGATACATATGTGTATATACTATATAAAAGAAGTACTGTTCCTTCATGTTAAGCTGCAGAGGTGTGGTTTGTCCTGGTTTGTGAGATCTGGTGTCAGTTCTCGTTGTGAGTGCTGTTCCATCTAGCATTGTTAGTTTTGGCTGTGACACACTCACTGATGTCCTAATTAAAGATCTGATGGAGTCTAATTAAAGAAATGGAATTCAATGGATAAACAGCAGGTCTGTTGCTCTGCACATGACGAGTGTTTTTAAAGTTTACTGACTGACACCAGATAAAACCTCTATAATCCATACAACTTTATTTATTGCAGAAATGAGTCGTCTCATCACTGACGTTGGCGATGATCATTTGTTGATGTGATCCTGTCAGTAACTGCAGTTAAATGTTCTCTGACAGGTTACACGCTGGTAAACTGACCGCACACCTTTACAGTCTGTTTAATAACTAAATATTAATCAGTCATAATCAAGCATTCAGCCAAACATCAGTCATGTTAGCTAATAAGTGCAGTGAATTATAAGTCATTAATAAAATCAGCACCAGCTAAAGTCTGTGATCTCTTCATCGGTTATATACACAGGGATAGGTTTAGTGTTTTTAGCTCACCGGGTCATTTTAGAAGAATGATATCAATTACAGAAGTCAACAATTCACACATTTGAACGTAGTGATGGGGAAAGTGCAGAGGAGTGAGGGATTTACAAAGCAAATATCCATTTGTGGTCTTAAAAAGGCTGTCTAACAGCGAGATTAACCATAAGTGACCATATTCTTAAGATATTGCAGACTTGAGCTGGTGAAGATTTAATGAGGCGAACCATGTTTTCAGTGAACAAGTGAATGTGTCACTACAACATACCTCCACACTTTAAAAGAAAAACACCCTGAAATATCCCTTTAACAAATGCATAATTTTGAGACTTACGGGGACACAGATGCATCGTGTGTCATTGTGAGTTTAATTAGACATGGAGCCGTCCCGTGTCCAGCGAACATGAGAGACAGAGATGTCGTCGTTTTTTTTTTGTCCCTCCTCCTTGAACCGGTCACTGTGGTTTGGATCGGTCCACACGTGGTCCTGGTGTGCCGTCTTTACTTTAATACATATTTGTACTTGGAATGGATCCATTTTTGTCAGCGTTCGTCTTTGTAATCCACCGTTTTGTACGAGCAATAGAAATCTCGTCATGTTCCTCTGAAGCTTTGGCCAGTGGCCAGGCAGTCATTTTAAATTCACTCTGGGATTCAAGGATCGAGCGTTATGTATTTCCCATGATGGAGTAGTCTCTATGTGAAGGACACACACACACACACACACACAGGAAAGAGCGGCGTGTCACAGTGTTGTATGTCACTGCTGAACATACCGTGCGTACGATGCTGTCCTGTCAGTGCAGGAGTCTTAACCATGTTTTCTTCTTGTTGCTCCTGTCGATGAGTGTGGTCTCTGTCATTGTTCCTCCTCTTGACTCCACTCCCTTCCTTCTTCACAGGCTTCTGGCCTCCATGTGGGGGGGTCACATGACTATGCAGCGGGACTTGCGTAGTTTGCGCCGCCGCTGCTGATACTCACTGAGTTCCTGCAGGTAGCCTCTCGACGGCCAGCGGAGCCTCTCCACCTGCTCACGCTCCTCCTCTGCAACACACACACACACACACACACACAATAATATCAGTCGCTGCATAATCAAACCCTCACATCTTGGACAGTTGCTATGAAACAACCCACAACTCTTTTACACCAAGCGAAGAGCAACAGTGATGTGTCCTTAATCTGGCCTTTGACTTCACTATTGCCTTTACAGGAGCCGTCCAATGACCTTAGATAAACCTGCGTGTATGTGTATGACAATAAAAAGTGTTCAACCAGAGCAATGTTGCTGTTGATCTTTATAATTATTATCCTTTGTAAATCCACCAGTGTATATGAGTATCTGGTCATTTCATTTGTTGATCCAGGAGCAAATCTTCAGTTTAGTGAGAGTATATAAGATATTCATGATGATATTTGACAGAATTTCAAAGTAAAAGTGCTTATTTTTATACACTTCATAATAAAAAACATATTTATGATGCACAAAAACAGAAATAAATCAAATGTAGTAAATGGCGACGTGGATAACTGTAATTAAAAAGCCTAAATATACATGCCAAGTGTAATACATTTAATGGTTACAGGCAAATTTGGTTGTTATTATGATAAAAACACTGCCATATCAACATAAAGTATTATATTCACCTCGTAGAAGAAGAGGGGTCGTGGGCCATGTTTTCATTATAAAATGACATTAAGTGGTGTGCCGCATGTGGCCCACGGGCCACCAGTTTGACAACCCTGGTGTAAAGTATCCAAACTATTTTGATAATGGATTCGTCAGTTTGAGTGTTGTTGTTTTTAACCATTAAAACATTTACTGCAACATTTAATAATGGTTTTCTTTGCTCCACATAGCAAAGTCAAAGTCATTAAATAATCACTGAATCATCAAAACAAGATCTTTCAGAAGGTCTGGGGAACAATTGCCAACATTTATTTTTAATTTTTAGGACCCAACTAAAAATTGATTAATCAAGAAAAATAAAATAATCAACAGTTTAATCGTTTATGTTCTTCATGACTCAGGACACACCATATTATGGCATATTCCCACTGGCTCTACTTTGAATTGTGTATTTAGATTGTGCGGTTCATTTTTGTTTTCTCAATTCATAAAGTGTTGTTTAATAATACTGGCAAAAATCTAATTCCATGGATAAAGCGGTAGATGATGAATGGATGGTAAAACGATGCAAATTTAGAGCTCTGTGGAATTGCGACATCATGCTTTAACTCACATTTTATTAGTGGACACTGTGCGGCCTGTTATTCATTAACTTCTATCAAAGACCAACTACACATGCTGTGTTAAGTAGCCTGCAGCCGCTCTCATTTCATTATTTCTGAAATAAAAACCCCTGTAATGAAAGATGGAAACAGCAGGAAAAGCTTAATTGTGTAATCAATCTCTGCAGCAGTTTAACTTTGCATAATCATTACTTGCAACTGTCACAGATTTGTGTCAAAAAGAAAATAATTCCACACTGACCTGACAGTTCCAGGAAGTCGGGTTTGTGGCTGAAGATTAGGTAGTTGTTAGCGATGAAGTGCAGGAGCCAGACGTACAGCTGCTCAGCATTGTGGCACTAAGAATCAAACACAGCAGATTAAGAGACATGATAAGACTAAGTATCTCCTCAAGGTTTGCTCCTGTTCTCACATTAAATCGGTCACAATGCGTTTGATGAAGTGGCCTGAGCACAAAAAGGCTGCAGGGCTCAAAATGAGATAAACAGATAAGAGTTTATGTTCCACATTAAATGACCTTGATGACACTGAAAGTGTGTCACTTTCTGCTGAGTTATAGAGTCACTGAGGAGTCCGTTAAAGGTCCGGTATGTAACATTTAGTAGGTTTGTTTTGGTTTATTGTGTTACACTAGAAATGTGTCAATGATATATGACCTGACAAGTTAGCTTTACGTGTGACAGGATGTTACAGAAAATGAACAAAGATATTACATCACTTCATCAAGTACTCGTGCAGTCCATGCTATTTTACACACAAAGACCACCATGTTTCATGCTTCACATTTAGGAGGACATTTAATATACAGTACTTACCATAATTATGTTTCTATAATAATA
Source organism: Solea senegalensis (assembly GCF_019176455.1). Lineage (NCBI taxonomy): Eukaryota > Metazoa > Chordata > Actinopteri > Pleuronectiformes > Soleidae > Solea > Solea senegalensis. The sequence goes on from NC_058024.1 coordinate 3,580,096, forward strand.
ATAATAACAGTGTGTAATACAGTAAAACTCCTTTGATTTCCATTGTCCAGGAATAAGCCTTTTATATGTACTGTACTGGCTTTGATTTACAGAGGCCATGTTTCTACAGCAGCCTGAACTTACAATCCATCAAAAGTCTGTATATCACCTGTATATAAGTCTGTATATAACTTGTATATAAGTCTGTATATCACGTGTATATCACCTGTATATAAGTCTGTATATAACTTGTATATAAGTCTGTATATCACCTGTATATAAGTCTGTATATCACCTGTATATAAGTCTGTATATCACCCGTATATAAGTCTGTATATCACCCGTACACTTATATACGGATGATATACAGACTTATATACATCACCCGTATATAAGTCTGTATATCACCCGTATATAAGTCTGTATATCCTGTATATCACCCGTATATAAGTCTGTATATCACCCGTATATAAGTCTGTATATCACCCTGATATAAGTCTGTATATCACCATTATATAAGTCTGTATATCCTGTATATCACCCGTAGATAAGGTTGTATATCACCCATTAGATAAGTCTGTATATCACCTGTATATAAGTCTGTATATCACTTGTATATAAGTCTGTATATCCTGTATATCACCCGTAGATAAGTCTGTATATCACTTGTATATAAGTCTGTATATCACCCGTATATAAGTCTGTATATCACTTGTATATAAGTCTGTATATCACCTGTATATAAGTCTGTATATCACCTATATAAGTCTGTATATCACCTATAAGTCTGTATATCGTATATAAGTCTGCATATCACCTAAGTCTGTATATCACCGTTATAAGTCTGTATATCACTTGTATATAAGTCTGCATATCACCTGTATATAAGTCTGTATATCACCCGTATATAAGTCTGTATATCACCTGTATATAAGTCTGTATATCACGTGTATATAAGTCTGCATATCACCTAAGTCTGCATATCACCTGTATATAAGTCTGTATATCACCCGTATATAAGTCTGCATATCACCCGTATATAAGTCTGTATATCACCTGTATATAAGTCTGCATATCACCTGTATATAAGTCTGTATATCACGTGTATATAAGTCTGTATATCTGTCACTAATTCTCATATACACTCAGCCCTGACCTGAACTGACCTTCTCTGAGTCTGTGAGAGTGGACACTGGGACTGGAGCTGACCACTGACCTTTGCTCGGCGCAGCAGTCGGACCACGCTGATCCCCGTGGATGCCAGCTCTCTGCTGGGCATGCTCTGAAGGTACGCGCACACACACACCTCGCACAGGTGCTGCAGACGCTTCACCTGGTACATCTCGGCACAGACGAGCACGGCCATGGCCTGCAGCACACTGGCTGGACACACAAACACACACATAACACTGGTAACACAAAAACGAAGGGGCGGGCTGCATGAATGACGTGATGTGTGAGAGGGAGACACACACGTACACGATGACAAATGACCACACTGCCACATACGTTATACATACACATACAGTATGTGACAGTGTCACATCACAGGCCTCCAAACTAAAGGTTAACATTTCTTCAGATTATCAGGCATTTAAAGTGTAGCAGGAAAGAAAGCCACAATTATAAAGTGGTTCAAACATACATATTCCTACAGTAGATGATTAGATTGATATTATTTATGACTTTTTCAAGATGGAAATAATTAAAGACACATATTATGAAGAGATGGGAAACATATGTCTCTTCTGATGTCTCTTCTGATCCTTGTTGGTAACACATTCAGAGGCCTGTTGCACAAAAGTACAATTAAGATATCCAGGATTTCTTGACCTATGCTACTAAGTTCAACGTCTAACCAGGATGAGAAGGCGTGGCTTGGTCAAGTCAGGTGTCATTTATCCTGGCGAGTGCGCGTTCACGTCTCTGTGAAGTAGACCATGAGGTCGATCACAGATTTACTGATGCAGAGCTGGAGAAGCCGTGTGTCACCAAGTGAACAGCAGCTTAGAATGGAAACTTCTATAGAGATAAAAAATAATATTAAAAATAAAATACGATACAGACGCTTTTTACTAAGATCAGAATAACAGTTTTTACTGTATACTGTTGTGTATTGTTAACTGAGGCTGGATACATCAGGATTTCATGTAAAAAAAAAAAGCAGCTATCCTGCAAATAAAACTTAAAAAAGGGAAAAACACAGAAAGTGTAACACAATATGAGTTTTCCTACTGCGACTGTAAGAATGAAATTGCATTAAAACAGCAGGTAACGTCTCTTCAGTAACTGTATGCACCCTATAGCTCCTCCCACCATGAAGTTTACAGTACAGAACAGTATAAACACGTATTTATCTTGTGTTCCTGTGTCATGTTACAGTCATGAAAAGTCTTTGGGTAGAAGCACATGTCTTTGGATGGGAAACATGTAGAAGCAAAAACTGCAAGGCACTCTCTTTTAAACGATTAACAATGTTTACGCTTGGTATTAGAATGTAAACTACTATCATATGTGGAGTATATATTACTTATGAAAATGAAATGTTGGCTGCTTTGACCTTGGCTGCTGAGCCCTCACACAACAACAGTGCAGCTGCTGCAGCCTTCGTCTCCATGACTCAGCCTGACGCTCTGTCTCTCTGTCTCTGGGGAAACAGCGTGTTCACCTCTCATTCAGCCTAAACTGCAGGTGAATGTAGTGTTCTGAAGCTTTATATTGTTCATTTTGTAACAATAGTCGAAAAGAAATGTTATATTTACTGCTATAATTATGGAACTAACAAGAAAACCTCAAGGTTGGGGGAGCTGCAGTCTAAAAAAGTGTTATTCCTAAACTTAACCAATTAATGCATAACCTTAACCTAAGTGCAATCTAAATGTTAGTCCTAAACTTAACCAGTTCCACAGAAATGATGTTCTGCCTCATTAGGACCAGGTTTTGGTCCCAGTGCCAGTTCTCCCATGATTGTCTAAATCGTTACTAAATCAACATTAACACGTTTTCCAGTCAATAAAATATTTAGTCCATATGAAAAGAACTTAGAACTGGACTAATGTTTGTATATTGAGATCCATTCGATGTGATGTCCTGTTATTATTCTGCTCCAAAGTCAGTGAATTTAACATTTTAAACACTTTTAGATATTAAATATTCTTTTTCTTCACCGCGGATCATCTGCCTGATAGATATAGTTCTTTTTTAACAGTAAAATAATATGTGTCACATAGTGCACCCTGGGAAATGATTATGAATATGGCTTCATGACATGTCATTAACCTTGTCCTCTCTCTCTGTGTCTCTCTCTCTGCAGGATCCAGATCCAGTTGCGAGGCTGTTATTATTATTATTATTATTATCATTAGCAGTAGTGTTATTGTCATTAATATTATGCTATAATTCTAGTTGATATTGGTGTCATTTTTTTAATCAACGGTCTCTGCTGCTGCTTGTATAAGTGACACTGTCGTTGTATAAATATGTCATCACTGAAACCTATAACTCTCCATAATTTTTTCCTTTCCCCCCCAACCGGTCGAGGCAGATGCTGCACATGTGTGAGTTTTTGCCTAGTGTTTGCTCGTTGTGTGAATAGTCGGGTTTCTCTCCGTCATGTTGTGAAAGTGCCTGGAGACGATGCACTTTGTGCTCTATGAGATGAAAATGGCGCCGCTCCACACATACACTATAACTGGAGGAGAAGACATTGAGCACGCGCACACGATACGTGACAATGTGTACAATCACAGAAACACAATCGTAGAACGCACAGAGCAAACAGTCTCACAGCACAAGAGAGATGTGGGATTAGGAATCATCATTTAACCTGATCGTGTATTAGTTGTGTACACTAAAACACACAGGTGGTCTGTTTCCCTGTGGATAAAAAACTGTGGACGCTGGCCCCCGCGTGAGAGCAGGATCAACATGATCAGCATTATTAACTTTCACAATGCAGGACATTTCTAACCAAACGCTCGTCGATGGACGCTCTTGAGCTCACTGCCACTGGAGGCGTACCAGCATTAATTACTTTGAAAATGCCAAGCACAGTGTGCCAGGTAGTGACAGAGGAAAACAACAACCATGGCAATTCTAGGGGTCGTGATTTGGCACGGTGAGGAGAGCGTGAGTCAGCGATGCCAAGGGTGGAGTTTGTCATCTGCACAGATCATTGGATTGTTGAGCCTGCTGCTGTTCTCCACACGCCTCCTCACACTGACACAGATGGACTGTGTGTTATGCTAGTGTTTAGCACGGCCTCCAGATTAATATGCTGAGGAAGTGGGAGGGAACAAGGCGTCAGGTGTGGCCCTATAGTTTGGATGAGAGCTCCCTTAAAGTTAGTAGGCAGGATTTTTTTTTGGTTCAATAATCCCATGATAAACTTTTAGCATAATGATGTAAGTGATGATGGGTGCTCCTGTTGTTATTGACGGTATCTTTGTCTTGAAGTTACTAGTGTTGTGTTTTTTAATCACACTCAATAGATTTGTTTTATTTTTAATGTAAATGTTTTGACCTGACAGTTTGAATATTATAAATGTTTTATTTATTTTGACTTTGAATTTTAGATTGATATTAAAGTCGCACTGTCATTGTATAATACAATACATATATGTACATATTTAAAAGATACAATATATATATATATAGTTCTATATAGTATATATATACATATATACACATATATAGTATATATATACATATATAGTATATATATACATATATATATATATATATATATATATACATATATATATATATACATATATACACATATATATGTATATATATACATACTATACTATACTATAGTGGAAAAGAATGGAGATGACGCTGGTGTGTGATGCGTCTCAGACTGACAGACTAACTAGTCTCCCCTGTGTCTAGTCGTCTCTCTCTTCCTCGCGTGTATAAATACTCAGCCTTTTCCCTTTGTTCATTTTCAGATTGCTCATCGTGTGCTGTTCTCCCATGTTTATGAATATTTGTACAGTTTGAGTGGCACTTGCTCCTCGTAGCTCAGCCGCCCCCTGTCCCAGACCAGCTCTGACACATACAGTACAGAGCCAGGGCTCCATATACTGTAAGTGTTTATTTGTGTTGATGGTAGAGCACACAAATGAATGGCCTGATTCATCTTTAGGAAAAACAGTGCAGCACAGTTTTGTGATTTAGGATTGATGCTCTAAAATGACATCAAAGGTCCTTCGTGTTGCTATAAAAAGCTGTGACGGATAAAGTCACTTTAATCTCCACCAAACCCCTGCTCCATGTTATTCTCCATTATTCAACTGAACAAACTATTTTTATTTACAGCACCATCCTGAGGGTGCAGCTCTAAGAACACACAGAGTGAAATCAATATGACCAAAATAAAACTACATCTGCTCCAGGGATTCATGAATCAGTTCTGTTTCTCATGTTGCCATTTATTCTCTCATCTAATAATAAGCAGAGGTCACAGTGATGCAGTAAACTCACCAGGACAGCAGGAGTCAGTGTAGAGGTACTCCAGGAACGAGAGGAAGGCATCTGAGGAGACTCCATGGATGGGCACCACTCGACTCCGGGCCTCTGCATATTTCCCGCTGAACATCGCTGCCATGACATCGCAGCGAGCCACCAACACGGCCCGGTGAGCGGGCAACACGCTCCCTACAGGAGAAACACCAGGGTTTGGAATGTGTGAGTGCAGTGATACAGTGATTACTGCAGGATGGTCAGAGAATAGAATGTACAGTATATAAAAATCACACAAGTACAGATAGAAAATGACCATTTTTTCTTCTAATTTAACCTATCCAATCGTCTCATTCAGTAAATGTATTGGTTTAAATAAGTAACCGACTGTTGCTTGTGTGTCCCCCTGTGTGTCAAAGTGTTAGAAGACGGCCGAGTGAGTGAGAATGTTGCTCGTGTCTTAAAACACTTATTTTTCAAACCAAACGTTTCTTTTTCAGTTAATTTGCAATTTTAGCAACAGAATATCTTTGAATTACTTCATATTTCTTCAGAATAAAAGCTTCGAATTCTCTATGAAACTGTCATTTTTTTGTGAAGATAAAATTTTGATTTTTGAAATCATCTGCCAGGTCAGATAATGATGCTTTCTTTTCAATCTGACAACTTCATAATACCATTAGAGCGAAACAATTATTTTAACAAATTTATTTTTAACACAATTATAACAAATTTTACTGGCTTTATGAACAAAAATACAACATTAGATACTATTGCTGCCATTAACAGGACAATTGCTGTAAAACATTTGGGTTTGACATCAACAGATAAATATAAGAGCTCTTATTTCCAGGTATTTACATCGAGATGATGTTAAACATAAGTAGAAGATATTCTGGTTTGTAATGGAACACCACAGTTTTAGGTGAGTAAAAGTATAGGAGCAGAAAGACTTGAAATAGATTTATTTAAATATACTTAATATTAAGTGTCAAATCCTTTGTTGGTTGTTTTGATGTTTTATCAAATGACTTGTGTTGAAGGAGCTCCATCTCTCCTCCTCCTCTTGACAGTCTAGCAGAGCGCAGGTTACAGTCTGCTCTACTTTTGTCCTCATTACTTATCTTAAGAGTATTTGCAGACTGCTGACATTGCGACACGCCCGCTTATTGCCGCTCACCTGCTCAGCTCACCTGAAGATATGTAAGGTGGTGTCAGGTGCAGCAGTATCAGGGCAGCTTAGCATCGGACCGATGGTTCCCTAGTTTCTATCGACACCATAATCAGTCCAAGACTGTCATTTCCTACCAATACTAATACTGAATATCGTATCAGTCGTCATGCATTAATCACTGACTGAACAAATGCCATGAACAACCAGTGACAGCTCTCATCACAGCCCAGAAAAACAATCACACTCATTTTCTACAGCTTTAACCTCCACACGGTGGAGGGTCGCAGAGCAGCTCGAGCCAATCTAGAGCCAGCTGACACAGAAGGAGAGGTGAGGTACATCCTGAACAGGGAGCCACGCTCACATTCATATCTGCGCTCAACTAACTATTATGTTCATAATGGATTCATCTGTCCATTATTTTCTCGATTAATCGTTTGGTCCATAAAATATCAGAAAACCTTAAAAAATGTTGATCGGTGTTTCGTCAAACCTGGAAATGATGATGTTCTCAAATGTCTTATTTTGTCCCCAAACCTAAATGATTGACTCTTAATGATGTCTTTGTTTTTATGGAGCAAAGAAATGAAGAAAATACTCACATTTAAGAAGCTGAAACAATCGCAAATCTTGTTTTAATCACGGAAAAAAGCTTTGAACTGATTAATAGTGTCCAATTAACCTAATCTGTAAATCTGTTTGTTTTTGGCCTGTGGGAGGAAACTTGGTCTTATTGGGTTTAGAACCCATGACTTTCTTGCTGTGAGGCCACACTGTCAGCCACTGGGCCACCATGTGAAAAACAATCTGAAATACATCAAATCCTCTTGTAGAGATTAACATGGCTGTAGATCTTGTAATTGTATCTGTTTCATCTCTAAAGTGCACGGTAAAGTGAAGCTTAATGCACTTTATGAGTTAAAGAAGGTCAGTATTTCTGCATTTCACCCACTGATCCTTTAATGGAAGTGCAGCTCTTGGAAAACAGAGGAAACTACAACAGGAATGAAAGACAGCCCGTCACCAGCTTTAACTTATCTGCTCCACAAACGGTTGCCCACTGGCCCGACACTGAGATCATAATTCAGTCAGGGCTAATGAAGAGTGACCTCCCTCTGCTGACTGATGCTGCGTGTGTGTGTGTGTGTGTGTGTGTGGATCCAATAGATTAGCAATGACCTCACCTTGCACCATGAAGATGACATCAGAGTAAAGAGGAGAATTGAAGAGGTTGACGAGCGTCTGTGGACCGAGCTGAGCTGCCCGTGCACTCGGGGTATCCCTGGACCCCTGCACACACACACACACACACAGAAACATCCTGAGTTAACATTCCTCTGGATGTCAGGAGTCGGCTAATTACAATTCCGTGCGTCTCCCACACCTCAGCTGCCTGTGGAATACAAATGTCTTCGCTGCCAGTCTTGAAAAGTGCTACAAAAACACACTTGAACAGCGATGCCAAGAACAGCATGATGAAACTGGCTCATGCTTAACAACAAGCTGGGAACACTTGTCCACACCCATTATTTATTAGAGCTGCAACTAACGATTATTCGTCGTTGTTGGTCCAGAAAATGTGTTTTCCAAACCTAGAAATGATGATGTTGTTTTAACATTTAATCGAACCACACTCCTATCCATAATTATATTTTAGATATCCATAATAGCATTTCCTCCTGTAATTTTGACTAGGAAAAATGGCAGTTAAAGATATCTGCAATAACATTCTGACTAGTAGAAATTGTATTTAAAGATATTTAAAACTTTATTTGTCCTAGTCAAAATTCAATTAAAGATATCTTTAAGTCCTTAAAAAGTGGCAGTTTTAACTCTTAATAGCTAGACTGGATATGTATTCCATATACATTACATACATTAATTGTACTATTTATGAACACACTATTGCTCATCTGAGGCAGTGACAAAGGTGCGTGTGTGTGTGTGTGTGTGTGTGTGTGCAGTAGACTGCACCGTCAGCAGGTGAACTCAGTCATCAGCATGAGTGTCTTTTTCATGTGATTTTGTGCACAGGTGAGCGTCACCCTCATTATCACGACGTGACCTTTCTCCATCGAGTGAAGCCCAAAGAAGAGCTCCATATTCTCAGAGGGAGAGTTCACCAAACACAGTCGGATGTTCCTGGAGGTGTTGTTTACATACAGCGCACCAGATAAAAGCCTGTGATTCCAGGGAGTCTCGTCACGTACAAGACGTCATTCTTGTGGGTGCGAGTACACCATCGTCGTCTGGTGTCCAAAGGTACGGTGGCCCTGAAGTGCAAATCGCCAACTTAAATGCAGCATTAACATAAAACACAACAACATTAGCGGTTTCCTGCTTTTGTCGTCGTATTTCGAGTTCATGCCGTTCCGTGTTTTCCTAAGTGAATGTTGTTTTTGTGTTGGTGATTTGAACGTCAGGGCCACCGTACTAAGGCTTGTCAGATGCCACCGTGACATTCAAGGGTGGGCTGAAAAGAAGGAGTGATGACCAGAGTAATGGAATGTGGCAATAATCTAATAAATTCAACCTTTTCTGATGCTAACTGTGTTGTTTCCTTCCAGATAAACGCACATTTGATAGCTAACGGAAGACTTGTGTGTTAGAGACACTGTGTGAACATGGATGTTAGCAAACATCTGTAGAAAAAGACGTTAGCGCCCCAAGAACATTGTTGTTTATTAAATCAGAATACAAGCGAACACACAGCATATCCATCAATGACGATGTGTCGGTACTTCATATAACAACACAAAAGAGACGTATCCCAAAATACCTGTCGTGCAGCACAAATACTGGTCCTCACAGATCTGGTTTTACCTTGGAGCACGTCTTCTTTATTCTGTGCTAACTGTCTCAGTGTTGCAGAGGTGATTCTAAGCAGTAATTATGTAAATATGCTAATTGTAGCCACATTATCACTGTTTCACAACAAAATCTTATTAGCTAATTAGGGTCATGTTGTGTTGCAACTGCACAAACATGTTTTTACCCCCTGCCTGACACAGGGGTATTTAACCTCTTTCGCTACAGCATATGCATCGTAAGGTACAACAACATTTAATGATGTGAAGTAGGAGAGAAAGAACTCACCCTTTCTTTCCCAATGAGAGACCGTATGCACTCCATAAGCTGAGCAACAGCCAGCGAGTTCTTCAGCTTCTCTTCCAGGGCCTCCTGGAGATGCTCCCACTCCCACGCTCCTACAAAACATCCACAAACACAGATTCTGTGGACCCACAATAGTAACGCTTACACAAACACAGGCGGTGTCTTCTCTGGCTGGTGCCATGCACTGAGCACCCACACACAGTCTGCCAAATATTCACAGGCAAGACCACTTGTGAAACCTGTCAGCTGATATCCAGGTGCTTCTGAGGAACACACCGAGCCAGCAGGTTATAGTTTTGATTTGTTTAGTGACTGTATTTGAATGTATTTTGTATTAAGCCTGCAATAATCTGTCTCTAAATGAATCACCAGTTATTTTGACAATCACTTTATTTTATAAATGTCATTTCAGCTTCTAAAACGTGAAGTGGTTTTCCTTCTCCTCTGTGACAGGAAACCTTGGTTATCTTTGGTTTGTGAAGGACATCATCATGTCTAGGTATGGAAAACACTGCGTTTTCTGAACCAAAAGATTCATCTATTGATCAAGATTTTATTTAAAGAAATAATAGAAATAATAATGCGGTGTAACCAAATAATTTGACTTGTTGTTTAGTTTAAGTGTAAAGTGTAAACCACAGATAACAAGGAACTAGGAGTGATGTCACTCCCACTTCCACTCGAGAAGTCAGACATATCTTGTGTTAGCCATTGTTAGCAACAGCAGTCAATAACATTACATTACATGTCATTTAGCAGACGCTTTTATCCAAAGCGACTTACAATGGAATCAAGTACAATTAGCCAGGGGTGGAATCAAACTTGCGACCATGATGTCTTTGGTACACAAGGTAGGGTCTTAACCACTGAGCCACTCCACCCCCCAATAACAACTGTCTACACACAAACAGCACAGCCACATGTGTACAGTTACAAATGAAACCACTCTGTGTGTAAATCCCACTGATTTACTGTGAGACGCACATGACACAGATATTAACAGTAAACGCAGCAGTGTTCGGATGGTTCTCTCTTCGGAAACCTGACCCACGTGACCTCAACAATTTGGAGCTCCGACTACAAACGGAAGCCAGCATAATGTCAGCATGTCAGCATGCGCACAATGCTAAAAGTCAAAGGTCATAAGGGATCACTAAAGCTGCAGTAAACACGTCGTAGTAGCATTTAGACACACACACCTGATAAGCATGGTGAGAGATGAGCTCGGCAGTCAGGGTGCTGATGAAGTGGGTGATGTTTTCATAGGTTTATGCAACACCAACACTGTATTTTCGTCCACGCAGCACAGACAAACACAAACACTGATACAGATGACTAGTCACTCTGAAGTTGTTCATTAATATAATGAAATACTACCACAGTCCTCAGTCTATATCTTTGCCAAACTTCACTAAATCCCAATGAACAGAAGGCACTAGGGTTCACTGCTCAATTCATTTGCAAGGAAATCATTTTATTTTTGGCCAACTGAGGCGGAAACAAGAGCCCAAATGAATGACCTGGATGAACTTAAAGGCATAGTTCCAGTTTTTGTGAAGTGAAAGTGTGTGAGTCACTAACACACCAGGAAAATATTGCTGCCAGTGGAGGCACAGGAAAAAAAAAACACAAATCAATTCTACAACTGCTTACGTCTATGATATCTTAACATGACAGTGCTACAGGGGGAGCCTGCATGTCTGCCACTCTCACCTTTACACAACACTGCCTTCATCAGTCAATTCTAATGTAGTATGTTGTGTCTTTGTGTGTTTGAAATCCTTTACTCAGGTTTGCATAAGTGACAAAAACTGACTAAATGATGCAGCAATAGACTATAAACACTGACAGTGTCTAGGAGAGTCAAAGGAGAGGCAGAGGAAAGGCAGACATATCCTGAGGATTCTATTAAGTAAGCTTTGGTTCAACTGTTAACATCTGTGTTTCCTTGTCATCACAGACATCAATATAGTCATAATAGCAAACCATGTGTTTCTCTTTCCTTGTTTCCCACTGGCAGACATGCTTCAGTCAACGTATCAGGCTCTGTGTGTCAGAACCTCATACAACCACACGACAATGACTTACCTGTGTAATATGCATGTAATACACGGTGGTAAACATGCACATACACACAAACGGCAACCAAGTGACAAATCCAATGACTCAGAGGGACTCAACACAAGGAGACAGAGTCTGCAAGTGTTAACATCACACAAGCAAAGAGACAGCCACTGAGACCACTGTCTCACACACACACACACACACCTCAGAGGATATTACATTGACTTACATTCATTTCCAGGAGTCTTACTCTAACCCTAACCTAATCCTAACCATACAACATGTATTCACCTTAAAATGTTATTATTTCATTATGTGGACTTGCCTTTTGTATGTGTAACACCTGGAACACACACACACACACACACACACACAGGTTTGTGCATTTTAAGGACTCTGCATTGACAGCCTAAATTACAGCATTATACTTGACCTTAACATTACCAGTGAATGTCTAACCTTAACCAGTGCAACTAAACGCCTAAACAAAACCACTATTCAAACCAAATCCTAACCCTAACCCAAAGACCGTGTCTTAACCTTTAACCGTCAAACAATGGCACAATGTTCTGAGACACTCGCACACGCGTGCTCTTTGTATGATCAGCCCCTTTGAAGCTACAGCATGTTTTTAACATTAGCATTAGTCACCGTTCACTCACACACGACTTAACACTGACTGCCTGCAGTGGTTTATGGAGACGTGACATTCTGTTCGGCACATGCACGCACACACTTCAACTCTTCTGCTGTTGCCTCTGAACCACTACACACACACATGCACACACACACACATGCACACACACACACATGCACACACACTGGTGCCTGGCTCTCCCTCCCCCCAAACCCTCAAAATCTCACAAATATCACATTGTCCCACAGAAAAACAGAAATGCAGAGACGCAGCACCTTGCAGTCCACCCCCGCTCTCATCTCCACGTCCAGCGCCTTCCTTTTTCCACCCTTCTCACCATTTTTTATCTCCTCACTCTCATTCTCTCCTACTCCAAACCAAAGGAGACAAGGACGTTTGATGTGTGCTTGAGAATACGCACTGCACTCGCCGTCCATACTGTTATTCATAGAGTCACTCACAGAGACTCAGTCTAACCCTATAATCTTCTTCCCTTCTCAGATACACACTCAGCTTGTGTTTGTGTGCATCTGCCTCTGGTGTTTATTTGTGTGTCTCCACTCAGGCCACATGCAGCCTGTAGTGAAGCGCTGGCATGCATGGACTGGAAGCTGCAGGGAATATCACATGACTGTTTATCTAGAGAGGAAAGCATTTTGGGTGAAGGTGTGACAATTCACAGCCACAAATGTGTTTCATGACTGCATCCTTTCGTAGCCCTGTGGAAAATCGAGAAAACAAAAGTTTGTAATGTTCATAAAAAAGGTTAACAAATAATATAGTACATTTATTGTACTATACTAGTGTATTTATTGATACAGTATTAAAACTACTCAAAATGTAATTTCATGTTCAATTTGTATTGTGTCACTGGATTAAAAATGTATATTCTTGTTTCTATTATATTAAGCTTATTATGCTGGAAGTTGTTGTGAGAAGGAAATTCACATTTCTATTTGTTTATTTTCTGAGCCAATGAGTAGCGAGTTGTAGGTCATGTGTCAAAGAGAAAGCGAGGAGGAGTTAACAGTTTACAGGTGCTGCGGTGCGACATAATATAAGTTATCAGTGGAAAAACGTAACCCACATATTTCCTGAAGTTGGTTCCGGTATTATTGGAGTACACACAACGTGAACTCTGTGTTTTCAGTGGAGGGACTGTTCTGTGAACAATTTCATCCGACTAGGAGTCTTATGTTTGGACAGTTAGCCACCTGCGTTAGCCTAGCTCTACGGTGAGCAAGAAGCTACCACTCTGGGATGCTACGGGATGTACGTTCGCCGACACGGGGAGCGCGACACATCGGAGTAACATCGGAGAAGCTGGAGCACCATCGAGATCTGCTGTGAGGAGCTTTGTGGCCACTTTCTGCTCAGGAAACTGTGAGTTGTCATCGGGTTTTTGCCTTCTTCTAATTCGGGAGAGTGACTGCCTTTTGGGTTAGCTACTAGCCTACGTACGCAAGCTGCGCGTCAGGCCTGCAACAAACTATAAATGATATTTATAACTATCTTGCCGGCTAAAGGGCTTAAGTTTTATTTTAATTTAATGAGGTTTAAAGGAACCATTATTTCAGTTGGGAATTTAATGTGCACTTGAAGTGATTTTTTTTTTTGTTTGATGTTGGTTAATCCAATAAGACGTTTGTAACCCAAGTGAACCATACTGTTTTCTGTTAATTTGACCATTTAAACTGAAAAATATTTTATTATTTGAATGTGTGATTTAAATGTGAATAATAGTAAGTTGTTATTTTTCTAAGTCCAGTGTGAATATTCATTTTCTTATGGTAGGTTGGTTTTGGGAACGTGTGTGAAGGTGTATTGATCATAATCTAAAGTAATCATGATATCATGGTGGATATCCATTATTATGGAATTAGATTTGTGTCAATATTTTCAAACAACACTTTTTATGAAGCAAATAAAATATAGATTTAATCATTCAAAAATGTTGTATTTTATTGTTTGAAAAACACGTTCTTTTGCGCCGTGTTTTTTGTTTGTTTGTGGGCGGGCCTTAGGAAGCTGCCTGCTGATTGGCTACTGAGTTTCGGAGCGACAGCTCAATGGACCGGAAGTCGTCATAAGCTTGGAGTCGCCGACCGCCTGGAACTCGTTCCCCAAGTTTTCCCCAGTCGACATCCGACAAAATAATTGTAAATAACGTTAGATACCACGGCGCAAAGAACAAGTGCATTTTCAAACAATGAAATACAATATTTTTGAATGATTACATCGATATTTTATTTGCTTCTTAAAAAGTGTGATTCATTGTGCAGTGTCACAGGGGGAGTCTGCATCTTCCCAGTCATTCCAGGACCTCACAGTTTATAATGATCTGATATTTTTCTTCTTTAAGTTAGAGACATGTTCTTGTTACATTACAACATTTTGTATCATTTTTGTGGGACGTAGGTTTTTCTTACATTAACAACAGTAGCTCAGATTTTTATAATTACCCCAATCATTTTCCATCCATCCATCCATCCATTCATCCATCGACTACCGCGTTATCGTCCACATGAGGGTTGTGGGGCTGCTAGTGCAACACAGGCAGAAAGCGAGGTCACACCCTGGACAAGTGTTAGTTAATTGTCTCTGTGATTAAAACGTTTTAGAGCGTCCAATTAACCTCTGCATGCTTTTGGACTAAAACAATATTATGAATTATTTCAGACAGTAAATGATATTTTCAGATTGTCCTATGCCTGTTATTAATTTTTCATGTCAGTTTCATAATTTTAATGTTAAATATAGTAGTTAGGAGTTGATAGACCTTCAGGTACCATATCTCGTAAATTTCGCTGACTTGACTCCTTGTGCCTACGAGTCTTTGTCCTTTATATTTATATGATGCTCCAGACCCACTAACAATCAGAATTCCACACTAAATTCTGTGATCACTGACATCTGGATGTGGATGATGTGAGACTTGGATTATATATTAACAAACATCGAAAGGTTGTATCTGAGAGTTGTTTCTTTCCTAATCCAAGACTCTAAGGACCAAGGATGTCACCACATGTGTGCCAGAGTTTCTATGCTTTGTTAGCTCATGTTCATCTTTCTTAAAAAAAACCCACACAAAGCAGAGACAAAAGAATTTGGGCTATACAGATAAAAGTGATTTGATTTCGATATAAGGCTGCTGTAACAGGCTACAGACAGATTATTTCAACATCTATCAGAGTGATGAAACTTGTATTTCATCACTCCGTGCAGTCTGTTTATAACTAATGCACGCGGTGTTAAACAGAGCTGGGTTGGCTGGAGATGGAGGACATGTGAATGCTTGGAGGCATCCAAGTGTACATGTGAGATATGAAAGTGTTCTGAGATCACACTATTACACATAGAATGATCTGCTGCCAGATTAAAACACTGCAGTCGCTTACTATCAAGCACTTTCAATTTGATAGATTTCTGTTCCTCGGTGTAATGGGATATTGGTCAAGATCCAATAGCAAGAAAAGTGTCTTGTGCTGCCAGGCAACATTAACCACATTTAAAAGACTGAAATAACAGTCACTCCTTTCAGGGAATAGAGTTCCCTTGTTGTGGACGTCACTTCAGCTCTGGTAACTGCACTTTAAACTTGCATCAAAATAACAACAGCAAAACAGTTAAACAAGATAGTTTAGATTTTTGTGGTACTGACACAGACAACTGTGACTGCCTCCAGCACAGCTGACATGTCAGGGGAGCGCAGGAGTCACTCACTCAAACTGAAGACATGAAAACATGGATTTCTGCAGGGACTAAAGGAAAGAATGATTTCAACCACTACACAAAAAGCTCACCTAATATCATCCTAATACCAACTGGAGGCCCGGGGGCAACATGTGGCCCTCCAATCGTTTTAATTTCAGTTAACCTCATCATTATTTTCTAAATTTTTAATTTCTCAGTTTTTGAGCATCATAAATGTGTTTTAATTGTGAAGTATACACCATTTTATGTCAAAACAAGCACTTCTGTCTAAAATCATTATGAATATCCTTTATTGCCCACTCGCTACTAAATAGTTGGTTCTTATCCACTTTATTTATCGGGACCGGCCCCCTCCTGACCAGACTAGATGCTCATTGGCCCCCAGGTCATTTGAGTTTGACACCCCTGGCCTAAGGGGTCGTTCACATTCATTCATCATCATCTGTATACACTGGACAGACTACTAGACCACGTAGAGACAAACAAGCATTCACACTCACAATCAGAGTGTCAATCCCCAAATCTGCATGTGTTTGGACTATGGGAGGAAAACCATGTAAACTCCATGCAGAAACATCCGTGTTTCGACCGTGTCGCAAACCTGTGTCTTCTTGCTGTAAAGGCAACAGTGCTAACCATGTGCCCGGGTCATTCACATGTAGAGTCTAAAATGCTCCAGAGGTGTTTTTGTCATTACTAAGCAACCAAAAGTGAGCCGCTGAGATGGCTGAAAAATGTCTGCACTGTCACCGACTTGAATAACATGAGGTTCCTGTCTGTGCCAGGGGCCACAAGTGAAAACAGAGTAAAGAGATTTCAGTGTGTTTGCTGGACTTTACCTCTGTAAATAAACATGAGGGTCTCCCACAGGCACATACACAGGAGGGGGTCCTTCACCACCAGACGGGAGAGTCGTCCTGTCGCGTGCCCGTCCGAACGTGGCATGTCATCAATAATCCCGCCATCCCAGGTGGACAGCAGTGAATGTGGGCCTCCATCCCGCTCTCTGCAAACACACCGTGACTGTGGACGCTCCCTGTCCAATCAGAGATGACATGCATGACAGAGTGGTTCACTGTTAACTTCATTTACAGGGAGGAGTTGAACACCCGCAGGCTACAGACTCAGCTGCTTGAAATGGCTTATTAAACTCTGTCCTGTGAAGGTGCTAATATCTCTCCTACCTGGTCTTGGGTCCCAGAAGCAGCTGTCTGAAATAAGGGCTGACTGCACACAGCACAGACGCATGCGCCCACCCCAGCTCTTTCCCCGAGTCGCTGGCATAGAAAGCCACATCAGCAAACTGGACGCCACGCTCCAACAACCACTGCATATCCTGGGAGAAGCTGGACTCCTCCACACGGATGGGAGGAAGACGAGCTGAATGGATGGAGAGAGAGGAAGCACAGAGGATGAAAAAAGGAAAGAGCATGCATTTGTCTTATTCACAGATCACCCACAAAGTGTTGTAATTCACATTTGCAGTGTAATAATTTGTTTATGTCTGCTGCTAATTTCACATTCTGTTTCTGTGAAATACACATTCCACAGAATCCACCGCCATTTTGTGTCTTTTTCCCTTTTTCTTGTACATCCTGGTGTACTGAAGTCACAGAAATCTCCACGTCTTCCTGATCGAAGGAATTATTCCAGCTTCTTTTAATCCCATGGAAGTGACCGACATTTAGTCAGCCCACAAAGAATTCACTCAGAATCCAGCCAGTGTTTAAAGAAGACGTAGAAAACATGCAGTCACTGAGAAATAATTTGCAGAGGAAATCTATGAAGAAAACGTTCAGAGAAAAACAAAGAAAATGACGTTTGGTTTTTCATATACCAGAGACGGCCATTTAATAAAATGTGAAGAAGTAGCAAGCAGAGGGAGGGGCTCCACAAATCACTGCCCTATTATATTCCTTTTCATGCTTCACATCTGTGTCTCTGTGTTACTCGTCTCATTTCTCCTTCTTTTATGGCCGGCCATTTTTATCCATGAAAATAACTCTGCCCCTGAATCCCAGCTTGTCATATTTAATGCATGTACACCACAAGTGGATGTTAAGTAGTGTTGGACAGGCACCAATGAAACTTCCACCATTAGCTGCCTTGTTTGGCAAGACTTAAAGCTGCCAGTCACTGTTACATTCTCTCTCTCTCTCACACACACACACACACACACTGGTGCAGCTATTCTTTTAAGGACACTGCATTGACATGTATTCATTTGGACAGCCTAAACAAAGCCTTATCACAAACCCTAACCATAACTACTTAATGCCTCACCCCTAAACTTAACATAACCACAATTCAAATCACAATTCTAAACTTAACCAGTTCCTCAGAAATGAGGTTCTGCGTCATTAGGACCAGAGTTTGGTTTCCATGAGGACTACTGGTCCTGACAAGGTCAGTGTTTATACTGGAAAACACACACAGTCTGGTTTCCATGACTTCAGAGGACATGACTTTGACTTACTTTTCTTTCTTGGAAACTTACTCTGACCTTAAAGGTTAAATGGTCTGTATTTACAGTATATAGCGCTCTTCTAGTCCTGATGACCACTCAAAGCTGCTTTACACTACACTTTTACCATTCACCCATTCACTCACACACTCATGCAGTGCATCTATGTGTCTCAGTTTTCAAACCGATTCACACGCTGCCAGCACAGCCGTCAGGAGTCTTCTACAAGGTCACACCGCCATGTAGACTAGTGGTGCCGGGAATCGAACCCACAACCTTTCAGTTGTTTTGTTTTTGAAAATGTCACACTGACATGACAGCAGAAGTAAATATTAGTGGTCGTGAAATAAGTAGCATGGGTATAGAGAACCTCATGCTAACTCTGACTAGCTGTGGTTACAGACAAATTCATTAGAATTATCCTGGTAATTATAATGAATTTATCTCAGTATTAGGATTTTAAATTAAAGGTATAGTTTATGTTTATGTGCATTGTAAAAATCTAATGCCAACAGAAAATGCTGCTTTACAGTGTTTGAAACCACAGTTTTTAAATAAAACATTGCGTTAGAATGAGGTTTGATAGATTCATGTTTTTTTTGTCTGATATCTAGGGATGTCCCGGTCCAATATTGATATCGGATATCGGTCCGATATTGATATCGGATATAGATCCGATATCAGCCAAAGAACGCATATCAGACTGCCTCTAAAATCTCCGATATAAGCGCTCCAATACAACAGTCCATTACGCTCCAGCACTTCTATCCATCAGCGCCCGTTGTAATCACATGTGTGTTGGATGCATGTAGATCACATGATCACAACAACAGCGTGTGTGTGCTACTGTTATTTCAGAAGTTAAACGTTTTCCTTTAACCTCTGAAATCAGAGGCTACGAAGCCGCACAGCGAGCACGAGTTAGCTGTTAGCACCATGCTACCTCATCATGAGGCGAGCTGCTAAAACAACATTATTTCATAAACCAGCGCCACCTGTCGACTTTGAACAGCCTCCTTTTGTTAATTATGCCATGCCAAGAGCTTTGTGTGAAAAAAGTTTCTCGTGCGCACGAGAAAACATTTAGTTTTTGTTTTTTCTAACGATGTAGTACTCGAGCTCGTCTCGTTTCTTTTAAGCTTTGCGGCTCTGTGGCCTCTCTTGATCGTTATATGCCTGCTCTAATCATTTCCATTTAGCATTTTCAGAATCCAACTGGCCTTAAAGGCAGTTTGATTAATTCCACAATAAATCGTCCAGTGCCCTGATGTCACTGCTACACGCTCAAAGCTTATGATTTCAATGTCTGAATTTCAAATAGGAAGCTTAAGACCAAATTAAAGCTTGAATGTTTAGTCATTGATTCAGTCTTTTACAAAACGTGAGTTGCTCTAATGTCTAAAATTGACTCAGACATCACTAGATTCTAGTCTTGTTCCCAGCACTTTGTCGTCTTCCTCCTTATCTTTGGAGCAGAGAATATTGATGTGGATAAAACCTTTGTGCTCAGCTCTTTTTATGACTGTGTGAGCTCTTCTCTATGCACCAATGATGATTTTAACAACAGTAATTACTTGATCAAACAATGATATCACAGTACTTGTATTTAAATAATCACACTCACAGGTCCAATGCTGCGTCACAAGATATTAGGAAGCCAATATTACCAGTGTAACTACAGTTTGGTAGAGCACAGGTTCCCAAAGACTGGGTCGGGACCCAACGACGGGTCGTGGGTCCCTAAACAAATTTGCTTTTCCCAAACATGTAACTAAACCTCTAAACCAGTGTAACTAACTAGCGCCTCTTTTACATGGCAGCCCATGGCCAAGTGGAAGGGAACTGAGTTTGTAACCAGAGGGTTGCCGATTCAAATCCCGGGACTGGTTGAGGGCTTGGGTGCCCCCTCAGCAAAGTGTGTGTGTGTGTGTGTGTGTTCACTACCAGTGTGTAAAGAAGGATGGGTTAAATGCAGAGGTCAAATTCAATATCATTATTTGGTTTGTGTGCAAATAAAACTAGTTGTAATTCTAAAAACTGTCAATAAGAGAGTTCTCTCATTGGCTGTTGAGCTCCAGACTGTTTGTCACACACACAATGGACTCTACACTAAGAGGACACGCACAAGTTCCTCGCTCTGCTGTTCTACCAAGAATCCTTCTGTCTGTGTGATGAGTGAACAAGATTTACAAATGCCGAAGATGCTGAAAGTGCTCAACCTGCGGCTGGATCGTTGTTCTGCCTTCTCTTTTTTCAATGACAAACTAAAGCTACTGCCATCTGCTGGTTCCCTCCCATGCAGGCGCAGATCGTATGCACTGGTCGGTTGTTGTAGATTGTTGTGGTGTGCACAAGTACAATGTCACGTTTGACATTGTTCATCAGTGTTGTGTATGGAGCGCTTTATGTTACAAGTTCACAGCACAAAGGGCCTCTCTGCGTGGAGTCTGCATGTTATCCCTGTGTGTGCATGGCTTTTCTCTGGCTTTTTAAGTCTTAGTTTTGAAATAGCAGAGCATTTGTCTGACCTGGTTGCTCTAAATGAGGAGGACGAAGATCATTCACTTTGTTTCCTCTCCTCTTTTCAGGCCTCTCTTTGGCTTTGTGTTTCAGACACTGAATCATGAAGTACTCCAGCTGGACAACACAGAAATATACATGTTAGTTCAAACACAAGGTACAAAGACAGACAACATCCTGAAAGGAACAATGCAGCTGTTTATCCTCATCCCATTATCTGAAAATGTTAATGGAGCCGACAGAAGTAGCTGCTACATGTTAAATAAGCGACTGTGTGTACGTTATTGAGATCCTTCGATCTTCTATTTCATCAACACTTACCACACTGCCAAAGTAGCGGCCAACAAAGACGTGGTTGAGAGAAGGCAGCTCCAGGTACGTGGCCCCCAGGTCCCGGGACAGCTGCAGACCTTCACTGTGAGGCACACAGCTGCTCCAGTCAGAGGCGCACAGTGGGCAGGTACAGGGAGGACCCTCGTCTGAAAGCACAGGAAAATAGTTCAAACTGTCCACGCAACTGGGTCTAATAAAAAGTTAATGGCGGTATAAATTTAGCGCTAATGCATTAATCACTGAAATGTAAAACTGTGCACAAGATGAAACCAGTGAAGGGAATGGTCGTCTCAGGTTTCCCCAGCTTAGCTACACTGTTGCTTCATGGCAAGAAGGTCACCGGTTTGAATCCCAGTTTGATACAGGGCCTTTCTGTGCGGTGTTTGCATGTCCTCCCTGTGTGTGTGTGTGTGTGTGTGTGTGGGTTTTCTCTGTGTGTTCCAGTTTCCTCCCACAGAGGTTAATTGGATGCTGTAAATTGGTTTGTCCCTGATTGGTGACCTGTCCAGGGTGTGACCTGCCGTTCACCTCCCACGTCAGCTGGGATGGGCTCCAGCCCCCTGTGACCCGCATGTGGAAGATGAAGCAGTGAACCATGAGTGAATGATTTCATATTGGAACCTAATCTCTTCTGTTTCTATTTATAGCTTGTTTTCTCTTCTGTTACTCCTGTGGAATGTCTTGCCGTGTTTTTTATATAAGATTGGGATAAAGAAAAACGTGTGTGTGTGTGTGTGTGTGGACCAGAGACAGAAAAATGGAGGGATTATCTTGGCTAAGGAAAAAAGAGAGAAAGACTGAACAAAGGAGAAGAGAGCCAGACAGGAAGAGAGAATGAGATTCAGCCAAGTGTTGAGGCATTTGATAAATCGTACTGCGAATAATCTGCAGGCATGACACAAGCACAGTGCTAGTGTGTGTGTGTGTGTGTGTTCGCACAATCATTTGTGAGGACAAATTGAGACCCTATCCACACGGACACCAAAAGAAATGTAAACAATCTTTTTCTTTGTCGCCGTGAAAAAAAGTTTTCTGTTAACTCAGCATTGCTTCACACAAACCCCCCGTGCTGTGCCACTGCTACACAAACACACATTATAAAGTATACAATCACACAAACAGAGACAGAATGAAGACAGCCAGGGCGACTCACCAAGGACACACAAACTATTGTTGTGGGTTCATTTTAAAACGTCATCGCAACTTGAAAAGGCTTTCAGGAGATTAAAGTGACACGTGTGGTTGTATGAGGTACAGACGCGCTCACTCTCCTCTACTAAAGTCCATAACATCATGTGTAGAACTGTTGTCTGCTGCTGCCACTGAGGTAAACCTTGGTTGCTGATTTGGTGCAGAGTAAGTGATTTACACAACGACAAACACTTGCAGTCAGAAAAGTCTGAAGCCTCATAAGGTATCACAGATTTAAGCACAGGAGGCGAGCTGGAGGCATACACTAGAGCACACGTGTCAAACTGGTGGCCCTCCAATCGATTACATGCGGCCCGCCCACCACTGTGCTAGGTGATGGAATAGAGACATAATATAAAACTAAATGTATTTATAAAATATTTTTATAATAGTAATAAGAAATTCGGTTGTAATCGTTGCTTTATTAAATAATATTACACTCAACATGAAATTACATATATTTAAGCTGTTTTAATCACAATTATCCTCGTTATTATTTGCTAGATTTTCAATTTAATTCTCATCATAAATATGTTTTTATGGATACCTGGCTCCAGTGCGCCAGGACCTGGAGCCAGGAAAAAAACGGTATAAACTTTAAATAAACTGATGTGTAATGAGTAAAAATAAGTGTCGACAATAAGTAGAAAATGATAAGTAATTAACAAACTTTCTGTTTAGAAGAGGAGTTTACTATTTACGACAGGACAGTAAAGGCATCATATGATGGATACTATACTTTTCTCCATAACAACTCACAATAACCAATGGTTGGATTATATAAACAGTTACCAGTGGTTACAGTTCATGAGGGTTCATTAAGAAGAACCCGGTGGTGGTTAATGGTGAGTCTGAAATGTTCTTGTACAGTGTGTTATGTGAGTGCGTCTGAGCATGCGTCAGTGTGTGTTCATGAGGCTGTGAGTGTAACGGTAACGTCAGTCATTTGCCACAGTGACAGGCAGCACACACACACACACACACAGACTACACTTTAATCCCTCTCTCCCTACTTTCCCGTCACCATAACTTAGGCTGCGTGTCACGTGTGTGACAGTCTGTGACAGAGTGTGTGAGTGTGTGTGTGTCTGCTCCAACAAAACAGTACAGCATGCAGGCCGGGTTTGGATAATACTGTCTCAGGCTCGCTCAGGTTCAGACAGATCACACACACACACAAAATGCATTCCCTATCACAACTAAGTGCCTAACCTTAACCTTTAACCTTTTCCAATTCTAACCCTAATCCTGGTCTTAACCCCAAAACAGCCCTTTAAAGTTGTGGGGCCCAGACAAAATGTCCCTACAAGGTCAAAATGTCCCCAGAAAGATAGGTTTGTATAAATACAAGACCAGACACACACACACACACACACACACACACACACACACACACACACAGGAAACCTGAACTATCTCTTAAAGCTTTGGTGTCAGATAAGAACTGGAGTTAGTTTAATGCTAGGGTTTGCAAGTAACTGGATATGGTTAAGGTTAGAGACTAGGATTGAGGATTAAATCTGACAGACAGTGACTTGGCATATCAGTGGTCAAGTGGAAGGAAATTGGGGTTGTAATGTGGGTGCATGGCAGCCCTTCATTAAATATGGTTGTTGCACAGCTATTGGCTGAGTTAATGTCTCCGCTGTGCCGTAGGTGGTCTGAGGTGGAGCAGCAGGAAGCATGTTTGGAGCCCAGACGTCACTCTGTGCAGTCATGAGCACAGACTGTGCACAACGGCCACAAACAACAGCACAAGCTTCACACTGCTTCCATCTCCTGCAGCAGAGACTTGACTTTCTCTGTGATCATTCGGCATTGAAGGCAGGAAGTCCGTTTAACAGACCAGCTAAAAATATAATCTGGTGAGACTGATGGGCTGGTTCACAGAATCTGGATTTGACAAGGATATGCTAATGTCTAATGTGGTACAGAGCCTACAGGAAGGTACACCCAGGTGCTACTACTTAAGGTTAGTGCCGTAACAGTCAGTTACATGCTCTGTGATCGCTTTTCTGTTTGCAAAGGCTTTGAATGGCAAAGATTAGCAGCGTAATATCTTGGTCTATGCTTCTAGCAGGGAAACATATTCACCGACAGCCTAAATAAAACCGTGAGAGGACACAGGACTCTGTATAACACTGGATTAAGCGCTGCGTTTACACTAAATCATGTGTCAAACTCAAGGCTCACGGGCCACATACAGCCCACAACTCAACTGTGTCCGGCCCACAAGATAATATGTTATTACTTACTAGTACCACACAGCTGGGGTTAGGCTCTGCCCCTCATTTGTATTTACACTATATTTGTATGTATACATGTGACTACAGGCCTGTATATGCTCTTACTGGAATACAAGGAAATACAGAGGAAATCAAGTCAGACAGATGGAAATTTGCTGAAATTAATGGAAAATCATTCATTTATTGTGAGGACTTTGAAACAGTAGTATAATGTTATTAAGTGCTTTTGAGGCTATTCCATGGATAAATCAATTAAGCTTATAATATACATATATGTGTGTATAAATATATGTGTGTGTATATATATATATATATATATATATATATCCCTTTTGCTAATACTATGTTAACATGACACATCCTTTATTTTATCCTAAATTTAATTTAATCTTTAAATCTATATTGGTTTGTTCTGAATTTTAGATTATTTGACCTCATCCAGCCCTCGACTTGGACACAGTGTTTAATTCCAGCCCCCTCTGTGATTGAGTTTGACAGCCCTGTTACTAAATGAACCCAAACACACCAGTTGAGTGATTCAAAGATGACGTTGTGTAACTCCATTGTTCACGTACAACAATGACAAACCTCGTCATGGCGCTCCTGGCAGAAGTCCAGCTCAAAGAAGACAAACAGAACAACAACAAAAAGCTTCCTCACCATTCAGTCGTGCACCAACCGCAACGAGGATGACTGGTACGCCCCAGTGCCTCAGCAGTGGGCGGAGCCTCGGGGCGTAGCCGTTCCTGACTTGCTGGAAGGCCAGTTTGTCAGTGACTGAGTACTTAATGACCAGGATGTCTGCCTGCTCGAGAACTTTCCGTACACTCGCCCAATCGCTGTCCAACAAGTCCTGGAAAGGTAGAAAAGAAACGACAAGACGATAAATACAAATAATACAGACAAAAGAGTAGGAAAGACAAATGAGAAACACACACGGAATCTAATGCACAGCCAGTCTGTGCTCATACAGTATATGAGCTCATATCGTATAAGCCTAACCTGTCCTCTCTGAGTCTCCCTAGGAATAAATACCTTAGTATGGCTCATAGACTTTACCCCCAAGGACCTCTGTGTAGATCTAAACCAACCTGATTATGCAGCTCTGAGCAGTCTGAATAAAGATTCATGGAATTAGACCGACTTTCATCAGTGTCGCTCCTGACAACATCTAAAAGCCCTACAATAAGACGCATGCAGCACTGCTGCAACATCACAACCGCTCTTTCTTTTCAAATGCATGTGCCGCTAAGAACAAAAGTTTCCCTGTGTGGTGCGTGTTAAAATCGCTTCCTCTATGTCCTTCTTCCTGTAAGCCTGCAATCAACACTTGCTTTTTAAATGTTTGAGTCATTAAGCCAAGTTCACACTACAGCACTGTCTGTGTCGGTGGGTTCACACAACACAATGTGCCGTCACTGTGAGTTCACGCCATCATAATATAACACGCTAAACACCAGTGGTCAACAACTGGCAAAAAAAACTAGCCAATCTGTGGCAAATTCACTACCAAACACATTTTTGTACTTGTATTTTGTAGAAAAACAGGTTTTGTCTAACAATCCCATTGATTGGGTTAATTGGCCACTTGACTGAACCTGTGAATTTCTCTGTGAGATGAATAAAGAATTGAGTTTTCTTGAGAACTTGAGTTTTCGTGCAGACGAGCAATTTATTCTTATATTTGCTGATATTTATATGTGGCATCTTCATCTTCCTCTTGTGTTTGGAGATTGTTTGGTCTTCCTCGTCTTTCCTCTGTTTCTGTGATTGCAAATATTGTAATGTATACTTATTCAAATCTGTATGTGCATGCTTAACGCCCAGTCCAGTTGATGGTGCACTGTTGTTTTGGTCAAAGGAGAAAAGATGTAGAAGACGGTGACCGTGGACATTTGGTTGAGGTTATGTGAGGGTTAGACACAACACCGCTAATGTAGACAAGAAGCAGTGTCCCAGTCCACACCGGGCGCCTCTGAGAGCCAGAGCGCCTCATGCTGAGCAGAATCTTGTGATTTTGCTTATGATCTTGATTGAGATCTTTGCCTTGAGTAATGCTGAGTGGCATGTGTTAGAAAACTTCAGCTACATGGAAATGAGGCTCAGGTTATTTAGATTGTAAACACCGATTCCTCCTTCTCACTGTAGGTTTGGTTTTACTCTTCTCTAGAGACACTAGGTTTAGTGATGCTGTTCCACCCTCTCATTTTTGGTTTTCTTAATTTCAAGTAGAGTTTTATTTCCGTATTTGACTTAATATAAGTATTTTAGCTCTTTCTTTGGAAGAGTCCTTTTTCATTTTGTTTGAACAGCATCCTCTGTCCATTTTCTGCTGTTTGCCAGAGTCTTTTGTGAATTTGCCATCAATTCCTTTGTAAAATAAATTATTTTATTTAACCATATTACATCTTGGTTGTTTATGTTGCTTCCCTTCTACTGCTAACAAGTTGGGACGTAACACCCGGGCGGAAATGCAAAGTAGCTCTCCATGGACACGGAATGCAGAGTATGACCTGGTCCTAACTAACTTGGTCTCATTGAGACAGGGACTAGTGACGTTAGGAGCTAACGTAACACCTTAGTAACAATTCCTTAAACTGTTGTTTGAAGGACACATTCTGTTTTGTCTCCATCAGTCTCTTACCCAGCTGGGACAATCCCGAACCACTACAGTGACATCTCCAAACACACGCGAGGTGTACTCCATGAAGGCAGGGTTGTTCAGACTGCTCTCCAGGTCGCAGGGTCCCACCAGAGCTCCATGGCCCAGGTAGCTCCAAAGCAGGCCTCCTTGCAGCTGTCCCTGGCTCATGATCTCCTCCCCAGGCCCGACTCCTCCAGGACACTCACTGCCCAGAGCCACAATGTGGATAGACCTATAAGCCATGAACACAAGAGTAAGGAGGCATCATCCCACAGACAGATGTGTAGCAGTGAGACAGGACACCTCTCTAAGGATGGGACAGTAATACATTTTGTTATACATGAAGATAAAAAGCATTCACAATAAGTCAATATTGGCAAAATTGGGGAATGGGGAAAGTCATGTATATTTAACATGAACAGTTTAAAATGTTCATACCACACAGGGATTTATTAAAGCTGACTGCATCTTTTCACTGGTTCCAGATTCATAATGACCTCATGTTCACACCAGCTTTATTTATTTCAGTAGACCTAAACCTTGAAGAGTTAATGCCCCTGGTGCAGCTACTCTGGGTTGGTGTCAATTAGGTCTGTCACTTTTTCCAAAAATAAGTTCAAACACACTTACACGACATGCCTTTTTTTCCCCAAAGATATTGACTCTTATTTTACTGATGGACACAGAAGGAAGAATTCTGCTCCTGTAGGGTTGTGGGTGGTTGGGTGAGTTCAGGAACTGCCAATGCCCTGTACTGCTGGCTGCCCGGGCTTTTAACAGGGGTAAAGTCTGGCATGAGAAAGGGCACCATGTTGATGTCTCAGCACTGAGATGTTCATTGGACTGGCTGACCCGGGGATTTTGTGTTTTTCCTTCAAATCAATTTACAATATTGAAAAGAATCTTCGCCTTGCCATTAAGGCAGTTTTGACATTTCTTCATGTTCTTCATGAAACTGGTCTACAGGGAAGAATATGAAAGCAGATGTTGTGTAGGTGTTGTAGGCTCCACCACTGTGTCTGACACTTTGGGTGAGGGCACCTCAAAGAAAACTCCTCCAAAATGTTGCTAATGAGCAGAAGACAGACAGACAGGAAAGGAAGGAGAGAGCAAGAATCAGGAAAGGTACAACAACAAGAAGTAATGGATGACTGGAGGTCAAAATGATTTGACCCCAAAGAACAGCTTTCAAATTTGGAAGAGACCAAGAAGAATGAAGGGGAACTTTGATCTTGTTAAAGAACTTGGAACCGTGACTTCAGACTTCAAAATGTGATTGAAGCAACTGTGGAAGGCAGTGTTGCTCCTCTTATTAGTGATGGCAGTGTGACACTGAAGCTTTGATACGTGCTTCAAACCCTGGAATTCAAATTCATGTGACGTATGACGTCCGCAGCAGCAACTACTTCATTGCCTGAATGAATCACCTGACCGATCAGGTGATTCACTGGCATTTGTTCCTTGTGAGCGAGTGTTTTCCAAATGCGGAGAAGGTGTGAGCAAAAAAAGAAACCAGCTCCATCAAAAACGAAAGAAATAATGTACCTCAATAAAAACTGTTGAGCGTTTCCCCATCCCACATAATCACCCCCTGCCATAGTTACACAAGCGTTTTCCCAGCACTCTCTCCTCAGTAACACAATACACACATTCATCAATCTTTATTTGTAAATAGAACATAAACTTCAGTCTTGGTGTGTGTGTGTGTGTGTGCACGCAAAGCAAAGACATTTTAAAAAGGTTGATCAAAGCAAACATGCTTCAGAACAAAAGTTCTTTTCTACAAAGGCAAAGTCGTTTCTCCAACACAGCTCAGTGAGCCTTCTGTTCATCAACTAGCCTGTTTATACTCTGACTGCAGCCCTGCACTCTGCCAGTAGAGGTCACTCTATCTGAAGCTACGAATAATGAACCCTATTTCGAAACAATTGGCTCAAGTGGTTCAGTGCTTCACAAAAGCTTCATTTGCCCATTGCTACGTCTTAGTCTGGAGCCTGCTGCAAGTTATTGGGAGAAGAATGTGAAGTATGACGTAAGGAGCAAATACTGTGTTAGTAATGGATTATTATGGATGCAACCTGACCAGAGAGCTACAGTATTGCTGCAGCACTACTGTGTTGTTCAGGTGTTTAACACATTTTGACCACGGAGAGGGAAATCAAACACCTGTCAGCAAGCAAGTGTGGAAACAAGAGCACATCTGTTGGAGGCTAAGTGATGTGAGCATTGCATCAACCCATCCAGGACGTACCTCCAGTTCCTTACTTCACCTCTCCATTCATTTCCAATGGTTGGAAAATGCAGAGAAATACTGAATAAATGATGACTACCAGAAAAAGTAAATACTGCAAATTGATTCATTCATCTCTCTTCTGCCACATAAATGTTTGGATACCAGAATCACTTAAATTGGACATAAGATAAGATAAATAATCCTTTATTAGTCCCACAACGGGGATTTTAGTAGTAAAACCAAAAAAGTAGTAGTGAAACAAAATAACGGGCAGCTCGTGGTCAAGGGGAAGGGAATTGGGCTTGTAGATGGAGGGCTGCCGGTTCAAATCCCTGCCAGGTTAAGTGTTGGGATTCCCCTGAGCAAGGTACCCATACCTCATTGTTACTTGGACAATCGAAACTGGCCTGTGTTCTCCTCAGGCCACAGTCAGTGATCCACATACTTCAAATAATGAGGCTGTGACGTTCCCAGAGGGAGAAGACAAAAAAACCTCGGGAGGAACCAGTGACAATACTGACAATAAAGGACAGGAAATACCCAGCATCCACAATTATTATTAATAATAAAGAATAGGAATGTAGATTTTATTTTGCACATATTTTTTTAGCTAATTATTTTTAAGTGTAAAGCAGATATTTACATGCATTGCAACAATATTATGAATCGCAATTTTACTGGTCAATATAAGAGAGCTTTGACATCGTCCCATGCCTAAAATTGACCTCTCCTCGCGCTGGTCCTCATTATTCATGTCTATCACGGAGACAGTGCATCACTGCTCCACCGCTGGCCAACACATTCTTGCACCTGAGTGTTTATTATGGTTCGATAAATCAGACACATGATGTGTGAGCAGATTTCTATATTCAGAGTGCTGAAATGAACCACGATGCGACCGAACCAGGGAGCGCTCGCTCCTCCATCCCAGGTTGAGTTGCATCTTGAGAGAAACTTACATTGTGGCGGTGGCGGTTCTGTCCCGCTGCTCTGTTCTGTGGAGCCCGGATTCCTCACGGTGCGTGTCCTCGCCGGTCTGCAGTCAGACTCGGCTTTTCCGCAATGAGCCGCGGCTCCGCTCCGTCGTTAATCCTCCTCATGAGCGGCTGCTCCCTCAGGAGTCCGCCTGCTGCTGCTGCTGCTGCCGTGCGGGACTCTCGCAGTCGCGAGCATTTTTTTTTCACCCCTTGTCGTTATTCATTCATGAAAGCGAAGCCCGACACCGTCCCGAAGCAACACTGACCGCAGAGGCGCACCGGACAGCTCAGCCCAGGCGGCGGAGCAGCTCCGTGTGTCAGCAGCAGCAGCAGCAGCAGCGCCCGTCAGCAGACAATGCGCTAACACACACACACACACACACACACACGCACGCAGACACACACAAGTTGTCAGTCTGTGAGGACAAACAATCAGCCTGCTGGACAGACAGGAGAGCCTTGTGCCGCGGTGTCCACACCATGTGAATGACGTCGGCCGATTAAACAAAGTCTCACTGGCAACTGGACACACACACACACACACACACACACACACACACAGCAACTGACTGAAGACCTGATGTATCATGCACGTACACACACACACACACACACACACACACACACACGCATTCACCTGGACAGCCTAAACAAATGAATCACTAACCTTAACAATAATATTTGATAACTAGCCCTAACTTAACTTAACTTAACCTAACGACTGTTCTAATCTTAGCTCTAAGCTTAACCAGTTCTTCAGAAATAAGATTCTGCCTCATTAGGACCAGGTTTTTGTCTCCGCGAGGACTACTGGTTTCCAAGAGGTAACACGTGTACATACTGTCACACATGGGCTAGAGTATGATGGGATAGCAAAGGATAGAGTATGAGCTACAAAACCTATATACACTTCTTTGAATGTCCTCACAACTGTACGTGTGTGTGTGCGTGTGTGTGTGCCACTCACCTCCACTTTAAGACCCTGAATCATGCGCAGAATCTCAGATGATGAGATGCACCCAGTGCAAACAATGGCAAGCATAATGAGAAACAGTTAGGAAACTATTCAGTGACACCGCAATAAAAGAAAATGCTCTAATGACGCTGGATGTGTTTTCTTCAGGGACTCGGTTGCTGATAAAAGGCAATAATGAGATCTGAAAGTCCCTCTTGGACAAAGTCCAGGGCGTTTGGAGAGGAAGAACAGCCTGAGCCTTAAAGGTTTAATCAAAGCCTCTTGTGTCGCTCACAACCACAATGAATAATGCAAGACATAAAAGCAACAGAGAGTATTTAGGCCTTTGGGTTTGAATGCCCTCACTGTAAATGTGTGTTGCTTATATGTGGATCTGGTCTTGTGAAGCAGCTTCTCCAGACAGTCTGCCGTCCTGCAAACGACCACCTGCTCATGATGGTTTCAGCCTTGTATCAAGATTTGTATAGTGACCACAGAAGCACATTTGAATATTCAATATGTAACTCATCATCTCTTGTTGCTCATAACCATGTGTGTTTAAAGTATCGCATGAGTCGCGGAGTTTTCTGTTGGCCAACACCGTTCCTGCACAAAGGAGCAAAACTTATACCTGTAGTTCCCCGGTTATTGCATGTTAAGAAAAAGAAAGATCATTGCACTGGGACAAGTCATGCTGCTACTTTGGGGCAGCATCACTGTGGTATGTTCCGGGCCATAGGATGGTTGTCTTTCCACTGGATAGTCGTGAGTTTGATCCCAGACTCTGTTAGTCTACATGCCAGTGTGTCTCTGGCCAAGACACTTAACCCAGAATTGCTCCTCAGGGCTGCACCAGCGGTGCAAACCTGAGGTCATTAAGAATAGAGAGGTGCTGTATAAATACAAACCATTTACCACTGTCTAATTTGACTACAGGGAATAAGAAGACATAAGTCAGTGTTTATTGTTAGTTTATTGAACTATATGATCGTTTTGATAACGTTTGCAAATGCAAAACATTTTTTGCAAGACATAAAATCCATTGTAAGGCCTCATGACATCTGACATCCGCTCTATACAGGAAACAAAAAAGAGATGAAATCTGCTTCCCCTTCTTTCACTCTGAGGATGCTGCTTTATCTGCTTTCTCTGCTTTCTCTGCTTTCTCTGCTTTCTCTGCTTTCTCAGTTTTGGCCCTTTCCAATTTCCCCTTCTCTCCCTGGTAGAAGTCTGACTCGATCCATTTGGTTTCCAGAGAGAGCGTGACGTAGACGTCCCCGTTGGTCTCAGTGACTCCGTGAGTCCGCTGCTTCACACCTTTGGAATACCATCTGGGCACCGGTGGCTTTTCACTGGGGTCAGCGGCCTTGTATAAACACTCCCCTTTGGCCAGAGAGATCTTGTACTTGTGCTTTGGACAAACTATGCACAGCTTGCCGTCAAATTCCTGTGTGTGTGTGTGTGTGTGGGAAGACAAATTGAAGAGAGATCATTTGAGGACATTCAGCCACGTTGTCATTACATTATTATATTTGCACTATGTTAATATGATGAAGCTCTGATATCTTAATGAACGATTAGCACATCACACCTGCATAACACTAACAATTAGCGAAACTCAAATATCTAATCATAGAATCATAGAAACAGCATGTTAATGCAGGTTAACTACAGTTAACTTACCTTATTCAGTGTACACAAGCAATATACAATATACTTATATAGTCATATAGTTAAGGGGTGTGTGTGCATGTGTGTGTGTGTCTGTGTGGACCAGTTTTAGATAAGCAAACCTATCTTTGTGAGGACATTTTGACCTTGTGAGGTCCTTTTGGCTGGTCCACACAGCTTTAACGGGCTTTTTGAGGATTAAGACCTGGTTTGAGTGTTAGGGTTGGAAGTGGGTTAGTGGTAGGCTAACGGTTAGGGTTAGGTATTTAGGTGTGATGGTTAAGGTTAGGGTAAGGGGCGCGTGTGTGTGTGTGTATGGAGAGTGTGCCATAAAGAATAAAGAGACAGGGATCGCTGTCTATTCGGTCAAAAGATGTTGGTTTTAAAGGCAACTCATCATTTAAAATAATCTTTATTTCCCCTTTATTAATCATCATCTCCTCAAACGTGTGTCGTTTTGGATAATCCCCAGTCCAGAGCTTTAAAGGGATAGTGTTTGGAAGTGTGCTTGTATGTTGTATAGTCAGGGGTGACAGTGCTGTGTATGCCCCCATCTCACCCTTGTGCCATGAACCACAAACACAGACACTCTTCTCACTCTACGGCTGCCAGTGGAGACAAAGGGGAAAGGAGGTTTAAGGTCTTTATCAAAAGGCTCACCTCATAAAAATCATTGCCTGCTTAAGCCTATGACATCTTAATAATATGTTCCCTGCTGTCTCTCACTCTCAGACAGGCTTTTCTGACTGGAAATTGAAATGCGTACAACTTTGCACTCACCACACCAACGCCCACAGACAAATCATCATTATTATTGTTATTATTATTATTATTATCAGTATTATTATTATTATTATTATTCATGTACTTATTTATTTGTTTTAGTTCAAAGGGTTTTCACTTTCACAATTATCACATTCACATTGTCATATTACATTATCATTATATATCATTATTGTCATTATTGCTGCATATTATACTGTAATTGCTTTGTGTTTGATGTCACCATCTCAGTGAGCATATATGTACATACTGTATATGTATGTATGTATACATGCATATGTGTATATGTATATGTATATATATATACATATACATATACATATACATATATACATATAGATATATATATATGTATAGATATATATATATGTTTATGCGAGGGAATTAGCATTTTACAAATGTTACTTTCCAGTCAGGAAAGGCTTTCTAGTGAGACATAAACATGAATATATTCATAATATACTGCAGACTGAAGCAGGTTCACAGATGTTTTTATTTAGTGGTTAATCCCTGTTTTTCCATGTTTTCAGTGATCCAAACGTTTGTAAAATGCTCTGTATCTACACAGCACTTTTCTAGTCTTGATGACCACGCAAAGCTGCTGCACACTACAGTTTTG
This sequence comes from Solea senegalensis, assembly GCF_019176455.1. Lineage (NCBI taxonomy): Eukaryota > Metazoa > Chordata > Actinopteri > Pleuronectiformes > Soleidae > Solea > Solea senegalensis. The sequence goes on from NC_058024.1 coordinate 3,614,880, forward strand.
CCATTCACCAATTCACACGTTCATACGGCGCATCTACGTGCAGTGCATTTTCTATCGTTTATCTTTCAAACCTATTCACACACTCGTCAGGAGCAAACGCGGGTCAAGTGTCTTGCCTAAGGACACATCGGCATGTAGACTAGTGGAGGCAGGAATCTAACCCACAACCTTCACGACCCCTACCACTGAGCTACCACCACCCCAGAGTTTGTGTCTCAGTGTAGGTGCAGGGGGGGCACACACAGTGCAGTCAAACACCATGTACCATACCTTTAAATGACATGATATTGACTGATTATTGGTGGTAAAGCTCACCTCAATGTCTCCTGTTTGCAGCTCTCCCCCAGCATCTGTTGGAGCAACAGAGAGGTGTGTTGTAGTTTATAGAATGTTGTAAAGTGAACCATGGCAGGGTTTCGAGAGACGTATATCTGATGCTTGTCATGCCCCTGGGCTGCTCTTTACACGTCTGGAAAGGTTACAAAAGCCTGGAGGGAAACAAATGGACGCAATCTGGCCTCGTGACAAACATTCAATTCTGGAGTCTACCGGCTAAAGATAGTGTCGCATTAGCAGTGTAATGTAAATAAGTGCTGTGGAATCATGGACTAAATTTAAGAGCTAACCACCAAATCTGTCCCATCGCTCCATCTCCTTCTGTTCTCTGGATCTGTGGGATCCGGTAAACTGTTCTGCCGTTAGCGTGTCTGCGAGTCGACTGTTTCTATCCACCATCTTCACTTTTATGAAGAAAACAGCCATATGTTGTCCTTTAAATCAGGCTTCCTTCTTCTTAAAACAACAGATGTTGAGTTGATGGTGTAGGAAAGATTCTGCTGACACAAGGCTTGTATGAACAGAGGGAGCGGGAGTATCAGTTCAGACCCTGCAGGTGTCCGACAGAGTTTAAGCCCCTGTTTTCCCATAACCACACATAAATATTATAATATAATATTATAATAAAGCCTGTCTTTGACATCATCAATTTCATACATGTTATTTGTCGCTATAGGACAAATGTACTCACGATAACAGTAGGAATCCAAAGCGTAGAGGATCCCCTGATGGTAGACGATCAGAATATCCCGGCCTTCCAGTGTTCTGAACGAGCGCTTTGCTGCAATCAGTTCATCTTTTTTCCCCACAAAGTGAAGTCTTCCAGTAGACTGCTCTTTCCCCTCCATAGTTGTATGAAATGCTGCTCAAAGGGAAACAGGAAACATCAGTTTGTTCTTCATTGTAATGAACAATCGGCCATTTTATTCTACTTCTTATACCACCTAATGTGTCAGTTACCCAGTTCCAAAAATTTCAACATAGGAACTATAGCAACCACTAACAGCAGGTGCCATACAGCTGATTCAGATCAGCAGATTAGACTGCACACAAGTAAACACACACACACACTGACAGTGAATATTAAGCTCATGTGGGACTTTATGGATATAAGGGCTGCCCATACGTATGTACGTACGTTTTGTAAAAAGTGTTGTTGCTGTTGTTAAAAGGTATGGAGCGGTATGAAAACTTCATGTTGCGATTCTTCTTCTTCTTCTTTCTTCATTCAGGGGTCAAATATTGTCTTTCTCCTACTAAACTCATTCCTCCTCTCTCCGGTGCAGAACCCAAATGTGATTAATGTATAGTGGAGTTAAATAATGATCACTGACAGTATAGTCAGACTAACAGCAAACGTCACATGTCCTTCTAGCCTCTGGCTAAACCAAAGACAGCAACATAGCCACGTTTAATCAGGACATAATTATTTATGTTAGATACAGATTCGATTTGTACAATTCCTCTACATGTCTGTGCGTTTCTCTCCAACATATTTTGGTCTTGGCTTGAAAATAACAAATACATTTTTAGGCTTTACCTTACAACTCGGCAGCAGTGTCTCCTCTGTCCGTCAGTGTGTCTTCTGTCTGTCTATGTCAAGCTGAACAAGTGCTGACGCCCCAGGGTTCAGAAGGACACAGAGTAGGGTGCAGAGTAAGACACAAAGAATTATCTTTACACACAGTTTGTCTTCAGTTCTGTTGTATTTCTTATCTGACCCTCACAGGCATAACAGCTCCTTGATTTAAAGAGATATGTTAGTCATTGATACAGCCATGTGTCTAACCTCTTATTTAGAGGGATTTTCCAACACAATTAATGACTTTGTGATATTTTAATGACTTAAAATATACATGTGTGTATTGTTATTTATTACAGCATTTAGAGTCATGTAATATCTGAGAATCCACGTACATGTTCAGTCCCCTTCAAAGGTTATTGAAAGAGTCAAGTCAATTCCTTTATTTTTGCAGTCCACTGAAAACATTTGGATTGACATTGCTCACCTAAAAATGTGCTGTTCCATTACAAATGTACTATCTCCTACGTTTTGACATATCTCGACCTGGAAATAAAAGCTGAAATACTGATCTCTTATTCTTCTTCATCATCTTTTAATGTCAAAACCAAATGTTTTCAGTAAAAATAAAGGAATTTTGTACTGGACTGTATTTTATTTTATTTTATTTTATTTTTAAATCTAACTGAAGGCTGTTTTCACATTTTAAAAGAAAATACAGATCTAATGATTTTAGACGAACAAAACACACATGAAACAACAAACAATGTTTATATTTCATACATATATTAGTATATAATTACAGTACAATCATATTCTTTGGTATAGGCTAGTAATTCTGCGCAATTAGCTCTTATTATGGGATGTACCGCCGCTGATGCTGTCGATTTTTTCAACAAAGCGGAACAGATTTTTCTTCAGCTCAGGCCGGACTCATTTCTCGGGTACACCGCTGTGCTCCGCAGTTCTGTCAAGCGGTGGGTAACAGTGAACTGAACGTAAGTTATCGACTTTTAGACGTTAATCTTAGATTAATGTATTTATTTATTTCCTATTTTCCTATAAAAATAGAAACTGTAATATATGAAACAATGTTAGTCAATCTAATGTTGTCAGACACAGGAGTAAAGCTAACTAACAAACAAACAAACATAACCCGAACTCTTTTATTTTCTATACATTTCAGCAGCTTTCTGGGGATTATTATAACAATTATCTGGTAGGTTTTTTTAATGGTTAATTCTTCCACACACAAATGTTGCACATTACGACATATGCACTGTATATACAGCCGTAGTTGTCTTATTAGAAAGTACAGGAAACATATATGATGTATTAAAATAATACTTGAACAATAACCTGCTCTGGAACCCCAATTAATGTCACTGGTAAAACCTGTGTTTGTCCTACTGTTTCATCTAGCCCCATGGTTCTCAAACTGTGGTATGTGTACCACCAGTGGTATACAAGCTTCCTCTGGTGGTACTTGGTGGAGATGAGGAATTGTGCGTGAAAAATTAAACTAATAACAAAGAAATAATAATTAGAGTCACCTTATCTCTCGCTCCATCTTAATCTAATGCCACTATACCAGTGTGTGAAGTATATGTGAGGAAGAGGAGGATGACGAGAATAAATCTGCCTCCTTATTTACGCCACTGTATTTCAACGTTGGTGATAATGGGGTCACTGAGAGAGCTCAGTATTTTCTCAGGTGCTGCTTGGTATAAATAGTTTGAGAACCACTTTTGTATAAAGTGATGTGTGAGTGACATGGACTCTTCTGTCTCTCCTCTGGGTTCTTTTCACAGCCTCACAACTAAATCTGTAGCTAGGGCTGGCTGACATGGGAATAAACCTGATCACAGTATACTTTTTTCACCTTTCGATATCTATCTCTATATCTACGAGATGTATCAGGATTTAAAGCTGCACACAGGTTGTTTCTCAATGTAAATACACTCCTCTTTTTTTCTGTTCAACAGGAAGATGGCGCTGCGAGCTTGTGGCTTTATAGTGTTTCGACGTGTGGCCAACAGTGTTCCTCCCCCAGGCAACATTGAGTACCTGCTGCTGCAGACCTCGTATGGGGAGAACCACTGGACTCCACCCAAAGGTGTTTACACATTCAGAAACTGCACATTTGTCATGGAAACCCGATTCTGAGTTTCTAACTAATGTATTTATAACTGAAATGTTCTGTGTGTCTCCAACCTGTTCACCATCAGGTCATGTGGACCCAGGCGAAGATGACCTCACCACAGCCTTGAGAGAGACACAGGAGGAGGCGGGGCTGAGGGCAGAGCACCTGCGGGTGATTGACAGCTTTGTTCAGGAGCTGCACTATGAAGTGCGAGGCAGACCCAAGGAGGTGCTGTACTGGCTGGCCGAGCTCCGAGACCCAGGAGCAGCAGTGACTCTGTCTGACGAGCACCAGGACTATCGCTGGGCCCGGCTGGAGGAGGCATGCAGTCTGGCCCAGTACAAAGACCTGCAGGACACGCTGCGCGCAGCACACACACACTTACAGACCCAGGGCGACAAACTGTGATCAAACAGAGAAGACCGTTGACTACATGCACGACTACTTCCGGTAAGCTGTGAGCCACAGATGCAGAGATGTTCTGCAGAAGATACAAGAATATTTAGTGGAGGTTGTGCACAGAGGGATGTAGAGGCCTTTTTCATTTGTGCCAACTACTAAAACAACTAAAAGACAATCTAAAACTTTTGGATCTTTATCAGACATTTACCTTAAAAAGTCCAAGTTTCCCATGTCTTATATTTTACCTGAAATTCCATAATCACATGAGAGAAGGTGACAATAAAGTAGCTTAAAACATTATATACCTCAACCATCAGTGCACAAACATAGAAAGTGGTTCCCTTAAAAAGTCCAAGCTTCCCTTGAGTGACAACTGAATCCATTCACGATTGTCTTAATAACACAGTTCATTTCCTCTTTTTAAAATGGAGCTAAACGAAGATCAAAAGAATCAATGACAGACAATTACTGATTTAACTTCAGTCATGGCAAAAAAAAAAAGATGATTATCTTTGTTTTTGAATGTTCATCATGATTAAAAAGTAACAGGACGTAGTGGGGAAATGATTTGTAATGTAAATAAAGTGAAATACTCAAACCTGAAAATAAATTCCAGAGGCATCATTTTATCATGCATCACATCTATTTTTTTATTTTTTTTGCAGACCTCACTTTGAGAACCTTGGTCTTCGTGTGTTCAGCCAAAATAAGTGTTCCAGGATTTGCTTTCTCAAAGGATGATGGGACACTATATCTATATTGTATCTTGTAATGGCTCAAGTGAAATTTTAACTGGATAAAAAGTGAATTGTAGACCTTATATTTGACCACAGGGTGGAGACAGATCATAGATCCACGCTGTAGCTTACTGCATGTTTATTGTCTTGTTTTAATGGAAAGACTGTTTACAATCTTCTCATCCAGTCAACTCGTTTTTTCTCTGTCTCTTTAAAATGTTCAGTAAAATATGTTTTAAGTGATTTGTAGAAATTTAAAGGGAAAATTCAGTGAGTGCTGACTTCTGTCCCACTTGAGTCACAGCACACAGGAGCTGTTGATCCACTGATGCTCAACGGTTTCAGTGTTTGAAATCCTTTCTTTGTTAAGATTAAAGTGGGTGTAGGTTTTATTTGTAGAGCCTGTTCAAATCTGTCGTGTCCACGTCTGAAGCAGGTGCCTTGAGCGCGGTCAGTGAAGACTATGGGCTGCATTTACACTCCACAGTGCAAGTGAACCAATTCTGAGCTTTTCCTCCCATGTGGCACAAATCAAACATGGGAGTGAAAGCAAGAACAAAGCACATGGATTCAGATTTATTATTTCCACATTTGCATGTGGAAATAAATCAGATTATGTGCATTTGCATGGACAGATCAAATGTTCCACTATCAATGTGACATAAATACATGTTTATCTATGATCCCATGACTCTCCATGCTGAGGTTTCATGCCATTTAAGCCTTTCAAGTGAGGATTTCTAGAATAACATCACTCTCACTTCCGTGTCATGTAACTGTTGAAAGACAATGGAAGCAGTTCCTCACAAAAATAAACCTGATATTGGCAACATCAGAATAAGGAGAGAGTAAATGAAGCCTCCTCTTCTGTGTCAGTATCTCACACAAACCTCCACTTGTTTTAATTTGTCTTAAACTTCAGAGTCGTTTCACACTGAGATTTATGGACTTTCAGGTTTGAGTTCAGGTTTGTTATTGGAACCTTTTCATAACATTCAGCTGGATTATATCACACACAAATGTTCTGTCTGTAGCATGAAGCGAGCCTGGTGACATGTGGTCATCAAAATAACCTTGCAGCAGGTTTTCAGCGATACGCTGATTTCTTTAAACCATGTTCTGACTCGACCACAGCAATTTAACGAAAGTCTACTACAAACAAAGCCAACAATGTCTTTTTCTGTTTTTACAATAGAAACTTTATGAGTGACATTTCCATCCTCACAATCACAGAAACCGAGGTAAATGCTGAAAGAAAACCCAAACGAAAGAAAACAACAAACAAACAAACGAGGACAGCATTAACATCATTAGGTGTGTACACGTGGGATCACCGCTGTTCTTTCCATGTGTGATAAAATGAAGACCTTAGAACCTCAAAGTGCCTTAAAGTCATACACACCTGTGCACATACATGCTCTCTCTCTCACACACACACACACACAGCAAACATGAATTAAGTGATTTAAATTCTGTCTCTTGTAACAGTGCGTATTGAATTTGACGTCAACATCTCAGATAAAATGGGATCCTGACGATAACCTGAACACGTTCTGCGAGAGTGTGACATACTTTGGTTCATTTGCTGCTGCGCTGTCGTGACTCAGCTCTTTTGAAATGAAACGAGCTGCGCCGATCAAAACTGGAGCCATGTTTTTAATCTACTGAGAATCATCTTTAAGATCTTTTACACATGAAGGATTGATTCCACTCATGTTAGCGTCGCTTTTATTTCAGTAAAGGTGTTATATATCGTTCACAATGTAGAACGTGTATGATACGGAATAATCTGTAAATGACAAAAAAACGGAGAGAAATAACTCTTAATGTTAGGGGGTTGAGCTGTTTTTGTGATAAACAAACATGATCTTAACTCCTCCACAAAGCAAATATGTGTCATAAATGTCACTGTTTCTGTAAAAGGCACACACGAGATAAGCTTTCTCTGAATATTCTCTATAAGGGAAGGAATGGGCAAAAACTTTAAGATAAGTTCAGAATTTCTGGCATGAGTCCACCTCTCGTTGTGTCTTGGAATCAAATCCCTTTAAAGATCCAGTTCAGGAGTGTGTTTTCTCTGTGGCTCCATGACAGCAAGTCTCTGAGCCGACCGAGTGCAACGGTTCACTCGTTACGCTTCACATTGAAATCCAAAAGGAATCTCTTAAATAAGAGTTTATTCACACAGCGTTAAATCCACTACATGCATTCATTGCTCCATAGTCTTAAAACGGGAAAACATAGGGCATGTCATTTCTACTTTGCATAAAACCCAGCCCTGTGAATCCAAACTTGACCCCAGAGCTCCACGGTGTCGCACCACAGCTCACACGTGTGCTGGACTTGATGCCGTGAGATTAGTCACATTATGCAGTTCAGTGTGTTCAGACGTTTAATACTCGGGAGTTTGTGTTTATTTAAAGGGGATATATGTAAAATATGTGCATCAGCAACCTTCAGCATTTGAAGAAGTGCTTGCCAAAATAAGAAGCTGCACTTACACCTGACGTTAAACTGCACGCACACACACACACACACACACCCGGGGTTCATTCATGGGTTAGAGAGTCTAATTAACAGTTCACTGAGCACTCTAGTGACCACAGGTGTGAATGTGTGTTTGCCCCGCTATGGACCAGTGACGTGTCCAGGGGGTGTGACCCGTGTGGAGGACAAAGCAGTGGACAGTGAGTGAGAGAGTTAAACGTGACAGTAACAGAGTCACAGTGGCAGAGAATGATCACATGACAGATAATAACACGGCGACCTGACCCCTAACAGTTGTCCACAATGACATGTCCTCAACCTAATCTCTACTTTCTTCTGAAGGGTTTGCTTCTGCACGTTTGCTGTGCTTCAGTGACCTGGTCACTCTGGGATTGAGGCTGAATGAAACCTGTGATGAATGAGTGAAGGCTTCTCTGATGCATTTGAACATGTGTGTTTTAGTTTCTGCAGAGAAAAAGAAAGACAGTGGTCGCATGAACATTGTTTCTGTTCAAAGCAGGAGGAGGAGGAGGAGGAGGATCACAACGCTCTGTCATTTTCACCTGACTAAGGCTAGAGCACTGTAGAATGACCAGTTATTTAAAAATAACTGATAAACATCCTGATCACCTGTCAGTGTGGGAGCGTCAACGTCAGCAGCGACAGTTGTTCCTGTCAGACGTTCAATGATTTAACAGAATTACGCTTCTCAGTGTACGACCTGCCCGACATGCATTAGAAGAAAAAGAAATGAAGTGAATATACTGGATCCAGCATTGCCATCAGTGAGGCCAGGATTGCAATTTCCTTATTCCCTGATGACAAATCATGATCATTTTAAGACTTAATAGAATATATTTCTGACATATAGCCCCTTTAAATCTGTCAAAAACCTGACAGCACAGGGTTAAAACACTGAATGTTTGCAGTTTGCCATAAAAAGGGTAGTTTGGGGGGGGCAAACTGACCATGTGACGCAAATTCTGAGACAGAAACAACAACAAAACAACCCTCACACTGCAGTCAATACACACACACGCAGACAATCAATCATTCAATCAGTGTCACATTCATTCAAATGCTAATGTGCAGCTCGTCCATGTTGATCAGCAGACTTTACCAATAGTGTAGCACAGTAACAACATCCAATTTTCACTAAGTTGCATTTCAGCATGTGCTGGAGTCACAGCGCAAAACACAACATGTTCACATTCATTGCAACATAACACGACCGGCTTGACGTCAAACTTCCTACAGGTCATTCTTTCCGTTTTTTTGTTGTTTTTCCTTTTTTTTTTAATGATGCGACTCTAGCCTACAGAGAAGAGAACTTAAAGGACCTATATCCGGTCAGTCACGCGTAAACACGCTGGCGGGTGGAATTGGAGACGTCACTCTCTGCCCTCTCTTAACACCCAGAAAACAAAGAAACAGGGTGGAGGTGAGGAGCAGTTTGTGTATTAAGTTTGTGTTTTCCTCTCAGCGAGAGTCTGACAAGGCCCTGAGGTTTAAGAGGCAGAGAGAGGTCGAGGAGGTGATGCGAGTAAAAGGTCTCAACCTTTTTGTCCCCAAACAAACGACGATGATTGGAGCCATTATGTGAAGCCGATGTAATGGACAGGATGGGGTCGGTGATGAATCCACAGGGGAGTCTGTGTCTGTAAAAGTACATCGATTGTATCAAAGTTGACAAGATAGGCGCTGGAGGGACAGAGGAGTTCTGCCATGGGACACACTGATGGACAGTGTAACAACACAAGCTGGTCACTTCCATCGAATGAGACGGTGTGAGCCATCCCAGAGAATACAAGGAACAAGCGGGGGAAAAAAAAAGGACAGAATGGCGACAAGAGACATACAACAACATGGTGGAGAGACAGTGTCAACAGCAGCAGTGGGCTTCAAGAGACCACCACAGACACGGTTGGTTTTCATCATTTATCAAACACTCCAGACACGAGCTCTGGAGAACAACTGCACGAGAATCTCTGGAGGAGCCAGGTGAGGGGGAGGAGCCTGGCTTCAACATGCAAGAAGCTTGCTCATTCGCTCACCGTGGATTATCAAGAACTGTGCGGTTGTATGAAGGACAGACACGTCGCGAGCAGTGACCACGCAAAGGGTGCCAAGGCCCCGCCCAAAACCAGAAAACAGCATCAGACATGCAACCTCGCTGTGACTAAATACATGACTGCCCTGCAGCGACAGAAGCAAACTTTGAAAATGTAGCCACTTAGCAAAAGGCTCATCTAATAAGCCTGCTGAAGACTGTGATGTATCTTAAGAGTGTGCAGTATTTGTCACTTTACCTCGCCCTTAGACGTCCATTTGTGACCAGAATCTTAAGTTTGTGTTGCTCTGTAAATCATTTACAAAGTCAAAGAGAAAACCGTGATTTTACATCACAGCACACAGACGTCGTTGATGCACTGCTGCTTCAAATGTGATTCTTTGTGAAGCAGCAGCTTCACAAAATTGAGTTTCCAGTTAGAAAAGTCCGTCTAATAATGAGATAATGCAGCAAACACAAAAACACACACAACTATATGTGTGTGCGTGTATATATATATATATATCTCTCTCTAAAAACCTGAACTATCCCTTTAAAGGACAGTACAGGGATTTTAAGGTTCTGGTTTTGAAGTGGGGGATGTGTAAGTTACTTACTCACGTGCAGTAACCAGCGCTCAGTGGTTGCTGCCTGTTTGGAGAGGGAGACTGGAGAACCAGAGCATGAGCATCGTTTTGATCGGGGACAGCAAAGAAAGTAGAGAAGCATACCTAATGTCAGACTGCATATCCAGAGTCACCTCCCACTTGCAAGAGGAGTGATCAAAATGCCTCTGTATGCAATCAGATAAACCTACAACCAACCAGACCAATGACCAGCATGACGTATGCAGACAAACGTGCTTGTAGTCTTCTAGGAGCGATGGCTATAATGGCGTTTTATGACCTTTTGACGCAAGTCGCTTCAAATGGAAGCAACAGTCATGTCTAAAAGACAGCAACTCTTCAGTGGCTGCCATGCTGGATGTATAGAAAAGCTGCTGAACGTCTGTCGTCTGTTGTCATCACACTAAACCCGCCTCTAGCACACCACAGGCTTCAATCAAATTTGAAATTCTTGTATGCTATATTTGAAATACTTTCTATTCGACATGCCAGATGAAATAGAACTCACACTGCGAGTCAGAATATCGTTGACAGAATATTGTACCATGGTAAACCTGAAAAACTCACATCACAGCAATGCACAAGTCATGTTCTGGTTCTCCCGTCTCCATCTCCAAACGGGCAGCACACAGAATGTCGACTGTATGTGAGACCCTCACACTCTCTCACTTCATAAAACCTGAACGATCCCTTTAAGGTGTCTTGTACATGATCAATCACTCACTTGACTGCAGAGGACTAATCTCCAGCTTCCTTAATGGAGACATATTAAAAACATTAAAGGTCCAGTGTGTACGAGTTAGTGACATCTGATGTGAGACAGGAGATTGTAACAAATGGAGGACTCCTCTGACTCCCCCAACACCAACTGCATACAGTGGCCTTCACATTGCAGAAAGCATGTCATTCTTTTTCATTCATGCATTTAGCCTCCCCTATATAAAAGGTGAAATTCAAGCTCTATTGCTTTAGAAACATAATGCCACCAATGGCAGCCACAGTCAAGCAAGACCCTGACCTCAGGTACATACAAAAGGCTTACTCTGTTGCTACAAAAAGCAATCCATTTTTATTTTAAAGCAATTATACATTTATTCACGTTTATAATTATGTGTATAGAGCTCCAGATGTTACATGACTCAGATTCTCTTTGCCGCCATGGTGGCAGCCTGAGAGTGACAGACTGAAAATATCTGATCCTACGAGAGTGGAAAGTCACTGAAAGTTGCCTGGAGGGAAACAAATGGAGTCTACAGGCTAAATATAGTACTGTTTCATTAGCATAATGTAGCCTAACTTTACAGGCAGTGTAATGTAAAGTAAGTATGTTGCTGTGCAGCCTGTCTCTTGGTAAATCTAGTCTGAGTCCATGATTTGCTAAGAGCTAACAACGAGAAATTGTTCCATCTTCGTAGCTCCATAGCAGTGATTCACCTCCTCCGTCTCTCTGGATCTGTGGAGAGCTGGTAAAATGTTCTCCACTTGGCCTGTCTGACATCTACCTACCATCTCCACCTTTATAATAAAAACATTACTCTGATATATTGCCTGATTTATGTTGTCCAGCATATATGACTATAGAGGTGAATCGCACTGGGTGTTAACTTTGAAATGAGACGTCACCTACCAGAGCTCTATTATATTCAATAACTAAATGTTAACCCTCACAAGTATTACACACTGGACCTTTAAAAGTAACCCAACATTAAAAACACACTATTTTTTCTTGACAGAGTGCAAACTGTAATTAAGGCAAACGGTGGAAACACCAAATCTGACTTTTAGAAAAAGACATTGTCAACAAACATATGTAATGAGAGCTATAGTTTGACCAAACCACGGTAAGAGTTAAATAAATGATGAAAAGGTTTTGGCAGTAGACTTTTGACCCCACTGTGGATGCAAACTTGCACAAGCACACGTGCACACACAAGCCATTTTCACAACTTAACTCTGGATAATGTCCGACGAAAAGTGGGCGGGGACATTCTGTGGAGTTTGCCGTTCACGTATGACAAAAGCAGCGGGAGATTCTCTTGGTCAGATGTGTGGCTCAGCAGGAAAATCTCCAGAGTGTCCAGTTGAGCGGGTGGAGCCTGGCCGGACACTCGCCCGTTCACTTGCTGTGGATCCTCCAGAGATTCTCCTGCTGTGTTCTCACATGAGCTCACTCAGACATTATCCAGAGATTTAACTGGGAGGCTGGCAGACATCTGTGGCCCACGGTCTCCGGAGAATGTCCGCTCTCCAGTGCACGCACACACACAAACACACTTACATGAAACGTCGACGAACATACAAAATTGTAACTTAACACATAAAAGAAGGAGGGAGGAGGAGGAGCTGTGGGGGGTTGGCAGGGAGGAGTTAAAATCCAGATCATCATGAGTCTTCGTTTCCAGAGTCGTCCTGGTTATCGTAGCATCTGCTGGACATTCCGTCATCATCCAGGGTGCTAAGCCCTCCGGCTTCACCAACAGATTCCAGCTCACTGTCGTCGTCGTCCTCCTCCTCCTCCTCCATGTCATCATCATAGAGGTCGTCGTAGAGAAGGTCTGAACTGCTGTCCTGGGAAGGAACCCTGGTCTGGACACAGTACTCTGCCAGTGTGGTTGGCACTTTGACGCCATCTCGCTCTGCTTCTGCTGTTGTTGACAACACCTGCTTCCTGTGTAGTTAGATCAAAGACAAAGTCCACATTTTAACCTGGTTTTTGGACGGAGGGTCTTTGGTGTTGGCACGGTAATCCTGAACCTCGTTTATTACCTGATAATCTCTGCATACTCCTTGTCCTTGCCTTTGCTGTCTCTCCATTTGCGAAACATGACGGAGGCATCGACGTTGGCTGGAGAGAATGTGTTGGGCTCATTGAGCAGTGAGATCACACTCAGCAGGATAGTCCTGAGAATCAGAAAAGAAACAAAACGGAAAAGAGATCAGATCCTGTAAAACTGTAGCAGTTCTAATTCAGGCCAGACAGATACACGACCTCCCGCCTGTCCTTTCTCCAATGCAAAGGTTTCTTGCTGACTTTTCATTCAAAAGAATGTCAAAAGGATGGATTGATGGATGGATGGATGGATGGATGGATGGATGGATGACATGTTTACAATTTAACAGGATCTGACCACCATTCATCTCATACCTGACACATAGACATGTTACACGTATCTAACATACTATGCGGCTACACACTGACAGTTGGATTGGTGGAAAAAAAGCCTTTAACACTAATACTTTGTCAGTACGTCATAATTCTTCCTTTTTGGGTTTGAGTTTTCCTTATTTCTACACAATTACTGGATAATTTACCTATAAATCATTATTTATTACCTAATTATTTGTATTACTTCTGTACTACTCCTTTGTCATGTTGAATCCTCTCCCCCTCTCTCTCTAAATTGAACGTAGGTGTGAGAGTGAATGGTTGTTTGTCTCTATGTGGCCCTGTGATGGACTGGCGACCTGTGCTGAGACTGTGACCCTCATGTGGAGGGTAAAGTAGTAGAAGATGAGTGAGTGAATTCTGCAGAATTGTCAGGTAGGCAACTCCTCTACCTCTGCAATCTCAAGTTATTAGGAGGCACATTATTTTTTGCTCTACTGTAGTGACAGACTACACTGCACTTCCATGTGGTAGGCTGCTGCAGTGAAGTGTGTCAGAGACGCTGAGATTTGTTTGCCTGAAATTACCTGACGTTCTGGGTGGGGTTCCATCTTTCAGAGGGCAACTCTCCGCTCTGAGGGTCATCGACGGGAGGGTGTAGGATGGAGATGCACACGTCACCATTCTGGATAGAGAATAAATTATATTGGGAAACATCTTTCATGTCCTCCTCACGTACAAAGCACTTAATGATCAGGGCCCTTCATACCTGACAGAACTGGTTTCACATTATCAGCCGTCTCTATTCTTTTTAAATCTTCTCTTTCATACCTATTGATCAACGGTGATAACCTGCAAAGCAGTCATTGTGCCACATTGAGGGTGTGGTCTACATTTGCTATACTCCGACATAACAAACTGTTGGTGGCCTCGCTCTAGTGCCACACAATGGCCATTGTGGTCTCTCCACACCCTAACATGCATGTGAGGGTGCAAGGGCCCATTCAGTGCTGCTTGTAGTTCAGGATGTTTTTTTTCTTAAATCTTAGCAAGGGTCGGTTGTAGACAATGATATGAATACCAAACTGTTATGTTATGACTGAAAATGTGGAGGGAAAAAAAAATGCAATAAAGAAAACAAAAGGTTTCACCTCATAAATGTTGGGGTGCCACATCTTTGTGAGGAAACGGAAGGTTGGCGGGGAGTATGGATAGTCAACTGGAAACTTGATGTGAGCCTGGAGGGACAAACAGAGGAGGCAGTTACAATGTGTTTCATTAGAACATGTTTAAAATCCTTCCGGCCTAAGACCCCGGGCAGACGTGACTTTGGGGGTTTGGTGGTGCTATAATTTTGGAGACATGAGCTGATGCTTTGCTAATAATATGGAAAGATATATTCTATAAATCTAAATACACCACAAATACATGTCTGTAAAATATAAAAGATTCTCTCCTGTAATAATGAAAAAGATGTTAGCACTAATATGTTTTCTGCATTTTTTCTCCCCTCAAAACTAACCAGTTTGTTCATATTTGAAATATTGTTATTTTGCTTTAAGGCAATGTTAATTGAAAAAAATTATTTCAAATAGCATTTATTTAAAAAAATGCATGGTCTGGCTGTTTAAATTGATATTTTTGATTAAACTGTAAGTCAGGTTCAAATCTCTCTCCATCTGGAACGCAAATATAATCTCAAGCCTTTTTCTATTGTTTGTCAAATGTGTGCCTGGGCCAATGCCAACTTCTTTGGTTCTTTCCATATTTCAGGTTCACACTGAGCACATTAAAACACCTGTACTGTGTTATTTTGACATTCCTGGAAAGCCAATACATAATATGCATTGTCTGATCTTCATGGGTTCTCACTGTAGCACATATGTTATAGGATTAAGTGAGTAATATGAAAGAAAGGAAGAGCAGTCTAACCATGCGGAGGTGCCATATACAGTATATTGGGCTCACAACTAAAAATAGCCATATGAAGCACAGCTATCATAAAGTGAAGGGGGAGAGGGTCAGACAAGGAGAGTGGAGAAAGACGGGACATGAAAACAGAAAGATATAGCTGCAAGATTACAAATCCAAGACCAACTGAAATCAACCTAATGCTCTCCAATATGCCAACTCTACCATACATTCTAAGGAAACTGAGTTTACAAAGTGCTTTCACAGATCAGACACAGAAAACCAGACAAGACGACAGAAAATAAACCAAGGTAAAAAGTAAAAAGAAGACATTTAAGTACTAATGTTAACAAAAATGTAAATAGGCAATTAAAAACAAGGTTTACAGGTGGTAGATAATAACTGTCAATATAAAGGTCAGGATAAGAGTCAGGTAGACAATATAGCATTACATAAAGATACATAACTGTGTGATGTTGTCAAGGCAGTTTGGTCAGCTTACAAAAGTGCAGTGTGTAAGTGAACCAAATCAAATAAACGGAGTCCCCCAGACTATCCTGGTGTAAGTACACGCTAAGGCTGTGCAGCAGCTAGTATGTGGTCAACGGCCCCACACAAGCTTTAAAAATGAAAATCACTTCTAAAACAGACAGTGACCAGTGAAGATGTGATGTGTCAATGTCTTTTAAAACCAATAAGAAACCTAGCTGCTGCATTCTGGACCAGTTGGAGACAGAAGAGTGATTTCTGACTGATGAATTATGGGCGGAGGAATCCAGATCCGATCATGTGTGATTCTACCGGACAGAAAGCATTTTCACACCAGGTGTGAACAGTCATACTAAGTACTATCCACACACAATTGGATCAGTGAGAATGGAGGTTAATTTTAGGCATGAAAATTCTGTTATTCTTTTATTTGCTTAATTATAAAAAGTCACTCACTAACTGCGACTATTCCTAATACATTAAAAAAATACAAAACAAATATTATATCAGATTGGCAGTGGCAGTAAGCCTTTAGTATGTGTTGCAGAAGTGAAACAAGATTCCTTCAATGCATCTTGAAGCTGCTCCTCTGATCTTAACGTACTGCAGATCCTGCAGAATTGAGGACATTTACCAGGGTTTTGAATGCATCTCGTGAGATGCTAGTTAATATCAGGACACCATGGCAATCTACAGTATGAAACTAAGTCTAGGCTTAATTACACCAGGATAACTGTAAAATATCAGCTTAATCCATAATCTGTTTTCAAAATAACAGCCCTGTGCTTTGACTTGTCTCACCTTAAAGTAGCCTCCCTCATACAGCGTGTTCGGGGGCCCAAAGATGGCCACTTCCCAGTTGTAGAGATCAGATTCCTCCACTAGAGTGATGCGGAAGCCCTCCACTGGCTGCTCCTGCAGAGACTTGAGCTCCATCATCAAGGCCTTCTGGGAGCTAGGGGTTGCCTGGTGGGCCATGGTGATCCCACTTCTGACACCAGGGGTGGTGTGTGTTTGTGGTGGTGGTGCTTAAAGAGATGACGGAAAAACATTGAAATACATAAACAAAATGACTGTTTGTTATTTGCGTGAACTGGTTTAGGCACACTGCCAGTAGAAGGCTTAGATGAATGCAAACTAAAGTACCGATGTGATTATAAAGTGTGCAATTTGTCTCTGTTTTGAGGCATTTCAACAGCACAGGGGGCTGCTGCAAAAAAAAGTAGAATGAAGAAATCCAGGATATCCGAGGAAGCCCTTATAAGTATCAGAGCTTCATCATCTAAAGCAACCTCCTGAAATGGGAATGCCATTGTGAGCTAAACACAGATGACATGAATAGGACTTTATATTCCTGTCCTCGTCACGGACATACCATCAGTTTAAGAGAAATTACTACATTAGAATAAAAATAAAAATGTTCAGTTCTGTAATATTTAGATGCAGCTAATAAAACTGAGGTGAAATACATCCAGAAGTCATGAATCACATTTACTTCTGATCAGAGTGACAGCTGAATGAACAGACTGGGCAGCAGGATAAACAAATCCTAGTTGTTTAGCCTGGTCAGGACCAGGCCAACTGCACAGAATACATCTCCATGGTAACTTATGTGCCACTGCTTTAGTGCAACTAACGCTATTCTTATTGTGACTCTTAAATTGTGACTTGAACTGTCATTTTATGCCCAAGAGAAGTTCAAAAACACACACTTAACAACTTTCCGTCAGAAGAACAAAACTCTATGGAAGCGTAATGCTGCCACACGTACAAAAAACAGTGGGGTGCTCAGTATTACCTATCACGTTATTTCGAGATAAGATTGTAACGAGAAAACAATCTTATCTCGAAAGAACGTGATAGTTTCTCGTTCTAACGAGAAAACAATCTTATCTCGTTCTAACGAGAAACTATCACGTTATAACGAGAAAACATCGTATCTCGTTATAACGTGATTGTTTCTCGTTATAACGTAATACTCAGCTCTCCACTTTGTTGTATGTGTGGCAGCATTACGCTTCCGTAAAACTCAGTTTTACTCAAGTGACATAATTAATTATCAATATCGAAAACGATTGTTTTGCAGATCGCAAAGCTCCACATTTGAACGTGCAGAAAAACACCCACAATATGCTAGCTTTGCTCCTAGCCACATTCGTCTCTGTACGGAGCTCTAGGTGAAAATAATCTTTAAAACATGGACAGGTAACAGGCTCGCAGGTAAAATGAACCACGCACTCACAAAGAAAACAAACACTAACAGGTTATGTGGCCTGTCATGCTAGCTCAGCTCAGTGGTTTCATTCGCAGGCCTTTTAGGTGAGTGAATCTAAGTTATGTAAAGTGTTTACCTCTGTCTCCTTGCACTGAAATATGAATTGGTTTAGTCACAGTTGAAACCTGGAGGCTAATCTCATTGGTTGTCCACGCTAGCTTAGTTGTGTGTTAACCAAGCGAGGAGCGCTTTGCTGCTTGAGACTATGGCTGCTCCTCGTGTTGTGCTTCCTTCAGTCTTTGTGTGCCAGTGTTGACAGTTGACATCGAGCTAGTTTCAGTTGAAGTCACGCTGTCCCGTGGGTCATAGTGGGGCTCAGCAGAGGAAAGCCACTCTCCCTGACATGTCTCCGCGCTGCTGCTGCTGCTGCTGCTGGGGTTCCTGCTCGGATCGGGCAGGCTTGTTTGTGTTTGTTTATCTGCTCAGTCTCTGGCACTCTCAACTTCTCCACACGTCAGCTAAACCCCGACCGAGCAACTTCGCTCAAATACAGCGGCTGTTCTGCCCACTGCCGTTCATCCCCCGCACTGTGGCACTGCGAAAACGAAGAAAGTCGAGTCCACGGTCGCGAAAAGAAGAGTGAGGTTTACACTCGCGAATAAAGGTGGATTCTATCGATTTTTATTTTCCTACCATCGATGCTTCCGGCTATCACTGTGCGTGTCCGCTCAACGTACAGTACGTACGAGTCTGAACGTGGCGTGCGCGCACTCGATATAGCCATACCATTTTTAAATGTGTTAAACGTAACAGAAAAACAACAACACAGAATTCTGAGAAAAAGAAGAGATTTAAGTCAGAATTGTAACTTAAATCTCAGAATGCCTTTTTTCTTTATTTTGATTTTTTTCCCCCAGTTTTGTTTTGTTTTTACAAATATGGCTCTAATCCTCCCCCGTACATTCTGGCGTTTTAGATTAACAAAATATATATATATGTTTTTATTTGAGCGTTGTATTTGATATTTTGATAGATCTGCGGTTTAGAAATTAAATTATTCTTACTTGTTGGAGCTTTGATAGATTGTATGAATGACAGTTATAACTTAAATTTTACACAAATAGGAGAAACAATATGTATTTGTGACCAGCAGGGCCATTCTAATTGTTCCAAAATATAGGTTTTATTTTATTTGTTTATTTTTGTTACATTTACATGTTTTGTTTTTACCAGTAGAATTGTTTAACTGCATCGTTTGATTTTGTAACGCACCTTGTAAATCTGTGTATTATATTATATTATATTATGTTATACTGCTAAAGAAAAAAGAAAAAAAGAAAATCTAAGGATTGCCGGTTTCTCTTCAAAATCACTGTGTGATTATGCTACTGGTACATTCGATTCACACAAGGAAGTGCTGTTGCGATATTGTGACGTCACGTCGGCGAGTGACGTCAGACAGGAACCAGTGGTTAGGGATCCTGACAAATCAAGATGGCGTCCTACGCCGAAGCAGGAAAGATATTTCACAATAAAAAGTAATTTGAAGAACGTTCACTTTTGAGTGCCATTTTCAACACGACGTGGTTTGGATTTCGAAGGAAAAGGACGGAGCAGATCCAGGTGAGAAGAGAGTGTGTTCACATGAGGACTCCGTTTACCTTCAGGGGCGGTGTCAGCGGAGACAGCAGCCTGTCTTGTCCACCTACAACAGCGTTTGAGCCAGGCCACAGCCGAGGCTAATCATGTTGCTCTCATATATTAGCCAGTGACTAGTGGCGAAGATCGGCGAATTAAGTAATTATACACTGAATTTATCACAAAAACAACGAATACCATATATGTATATTCACTGTAAGTGCATTTAGCTAACAGTGATCAAAGATAGTTGTAGCTTAGCTTATTGCTAATTGACGCTTTTACTATTAAAGTAACACTTTGCCGGTGAGCACAATTTTAACACTGCGTGTACCGCGATAAATACGGCAAACGTGACTATCTGGAGCTTTTATATGCCATTTTAACGTTAACCTTTGTGTTGTTGCGAACCTTTTGCTATCGTTTTCCGTCGAACGGCTTGGACTCAACGAAACCAACCAAGTTTTCTTATGATGTTGTGATTGTCAGTGGAATATTACATTCTAGCTAGTCTCGGCTCTGCTGTAAGTTAGCCGCGGTGGTTTGGCTGTTATATAAATTCTCAGTATCTTTAATGTGCTCTTAGTATCATGAGCTTCTATCTTCGTTAGCCACTGAACAATTTACATTTAGCTGTAGAAACGTGAGATAGTGATCCACTCTGATCATGTGTGGCCACTTTCCATACATGATCGAAGGAGACACGACGCTGAAGATGGCATTTAGATACTCGGCTTCTTGTGTTTTGTTTGTTTTACATCTTTGTTGTTTTACATCTTTTACTGACGTTAAAATACGTGGATTTAAACGGAAAACTTTTTGTTTGTAAAAAAAAGATTGCAATAGAGTGATATTTTGCACACCCAGAGCACATTTAAGCTATATTAACAAAACCTCGACCTTGTCAAATCTGGACGAATTTATCAGAGAGGTCACAGAGTCTTTAAGATTTCTGATTTGTGAACCCTTTTTTCTATTTGTGAAAATCAAATAAAGGGATATTTAACTGTTTCCACTCAACTGCCGACCAGGAAGCTACAAACCTGGATGCCAACTACAAACTGGTATCAAGAGGCCTCAGGCTGTATAGGGGTGCAGACCTTTTGAGGCCTTTTCTGACCTGACCCGATTGTGATGTGTACCACAGCTTTTTATATCACAGTTTATGTAGCAATTGGTAATAATGACATGTTTTTAAATTCTGTCAGGGTAAAAATCCACCTCAACTCAGCCACAATATATTGTAGTAGTGAATTTAAATGTCTAAAATCTATGGCTATATTAATTTCTTAATGAATTCAAGCAGATAATTAAAGTAGAATATTAAGCTTCAGTTGCCGTTTGCTAATCTGTAGCTAACCTGTTTCAAACATAGCTGTGCTTTGTACCTATGCACTCCTGTGAATCAAAACCTTTAAAAGCTAAGCAAACGTTTAGAGTAGTCTACAGTTGTTTTGAGTTTGATTTGATACAGTGTTTGTTGATAATTCAGGCAGTTGGCAGAGCTGAAGGGAGTGTCCAGGGTGAACAGGATTAGAAATTAGCACAGCTCAGGTTGAACAGTTTGGAAATAAAGTAAGAGAGTCTGTCAAAGTTGAGATGGTTTGGTCACATGCAGAAGGATTGTGATTACATTGGAGGAAGGATGTTGAAGATGGAGCTGCTGGGCAGTAGGAAAAGAGAAAGGCCACAGAGGAGGTTCATGAATATTGTGAAGGAGGACATGGTGTAACAGAAGAGGGCACAAGGGAGAGGACAAATGGAGGCAGATGATCTGCTGTGGCCACCCCTAAAGGGAAAAGCCCAAAGCAGAAGAATGTGGCGTAATTAAATTCTGCTTGTTGTAGTTTACAGAGCTTCCTACGAATAAATCAACCTGTTTCTGTTGATGAGTTACTTATCAGCTACTTTTCTACAAAACATGATGGTTTTACGCCACACAGATTAAAGTCCTTTATCAACAGAGGGGAACACAGTGGAGTCTCTTTGTTGATAATGTCAGGCATTGTTGCACAGCATGACCAAATAATGGGATTATGTGATCTGAGATGCAGAGCAGTACAGGAATGTACAAAGCCAGTGGGCTAGAGAAGAGTTACAGTTTGAATAAAAAGGTACTTTTTGCACAACAGTGTGATAAAGTGTGCTTGATTTTATGCTTTCATTAACTGAACTGTAGTTAGGGATGAGCTGATATGATATTCAGTGTTAGTATCAGTCTGGTACTGTCCAAAATCACTGGATCGAATATCAGATAGATACAAATGTAAAATTCTATATATCACACAGACTGTGAAAATGTAATTATAAAGCAGCAACAGCATTTTAGCTGAGTCATGTTGTGGGCTGTTTATTTCTTCTTCGTTGGAGAAGAATATTTGCGACACACTTCGAGAGTTATGTCTTTGGAATAGCTTGAAATGGCTTCTTAACAGCGTTATAGTTGAAAACGTCGAAAATTACAGACTCATATCGTGGTTATGCCACCTCTAAGGTACATCTTATCATTATACTGTAGACTCACCGAAGGATTGTATTTATCACTCATTCGAAAGAAATTGGAAACTGCAGTCCATTAGTAACAAAGCAGTCTTTGTGGATGTAACTGTTCGAGTCCAACAGTATGTGCTCTCTCTTACACATGCTCTTGTTGCAACAAATCCTTCAATGTGCTAAATTTATGACATAAAAAAGATTTTGTCCTTTGATAATTTCACATCAGTGGACCAAAGCCAGCTGTTGGTGTTTTTGGTGTGCTGCAGTCTGTTATTCATAGAACAAGTATAGGGAATCTCCAGATCAGTATAGACATTATACAAGCCCAAGTTTTACTTTATCAGTCAAAACATAGCTGCATTTCTGCTGTTAACTAATATTGTCCACAGATCTGTTTTTAGAGTCTCTAAATGGCTGCGAAGAAGTCTGGATCAGATGCATACAACAATGGTGAGGACCAGTTTATTTTAACACTTTGTTTTTCTGTTTGACAACACTGGATGTTTGAGTTGTGAGTGTGTGTGTGTAAGTAAGATCTTTCTCTCGTTATCCAACTTGAGTGTACTTTGTTTTGGTGCACAGGTCCCATCAGCTACCTTGATGATGTTCCCTTCAAGGTTAATGAAAAATTTCGCTGCCCAGCCAAAGTGGGCCTGCCTGTTGGTTTCTGCCTTCCTGACAGTGGCTCTCTGCTGGCAGACTCTCGGGTATGTTATATTTTTCTATGGCACACTGACCTAAATATTATTCTGCCGATCATTATGGACTCTGCCCTCTGTCCTGCAGTCTATTGAATCCAGCAGAGGCACCATTACTGTGGTGGCATCTCCCTGTAAAATGTTCTATCATAACTTGTCTTTGTGCTTAGCACAGTTTATATCCATATTTATTTAAATGTTTATTAATGTTACAGTCAACAGTCATTTACATGGGCAGCATGAGTCACTGTGACCACTGCAGTGATGGGAGCTCTGCTCGATGGTGGAACATAAATTGGTTGCTAGAATTGTTTAAGATTATATTCATTATTTGTATGGCTTGTTGCATTCAAAGCTGTGTCACATAACTGTTGGTGATTTTTGTTGTTCTTGTTCTGCCTCTGTTTGGTCCTGATGAACACTGCGTCTGCCATCTGAACCATCCTGGTTTTTTGACGAGTAGAGTCACTTCTTTGTGTTTTCAGTCATACTCTTGAAATAAAACGAATCACTTCCTCTGTGCAGTGTGGGAATGGTGCCAGGCAACACAAGGTCTCTAAACACGTTTTGACGAGCGTTGTGTGGAGCTTAATCAGCATTTGACAATTATTTGAATCTAATGGACATTTCGATTTAAGTTGGAAAGGTATCTCTATGCTTATGATGTGTGCTGAGAATTTATTTCAGTTGTTGAATAGCTTCTTTTTTTTTCTTTTCTTTTTTTACAAATCACAGGAACTTCAAATTGTATTCAGTTCATGTCATACAAGACAGATTATCTGTTGAATTTGAATTGTAGTATAATGCAACTTAATGATTGTTCCTTTTCTGTGTCTATTACCACGGTCTCAACAGTATGACTTTTCTCTTGAGAAACGGAGTGTGCTGTGGGGACTTGAGCTGGCTGAGGCCAGAGCAGCACAGGCCAGAGCAGAAGAGGCAGCAGCCAAGCACGAGGCAGAGAGCAACGAGCGTTTGGCTCAGGCTAAGGCCCAGGACATTGATGGTGGTGGAGGAAAGAAAGCTAGATCTGCTGCAGACGACCAGGAACTTCCACCACCTGCCCTGAACCCCGTCCTGGCGGGGCTGAGCCATAACGCCATACTCACTCCACTGCCTGCACCCAGCCTCGGCCCCAGGAAAGCCCAGCCTAGCATTCCTCAGCTGCACAGCCTCAACCTAGCTGACTTTGAGCGAGAAGAGGACCCATTTGACAAGTTGGAGCTTAAAACTTTGGACGATAAGGAGGAGCTCAGGAACATTCTCCAGAGCCAGCCTCAACCTCAGCCTCCTCCGTCTGTGTCCTCACCAGAGGTTTCTCAGATAGGGTCTCGTGGAAACAGCCCGTCTCCTCCCAGCAGCAACACCAGCTTCCCAGCCAAACCAGGCTTTGCCCACAAACCTAATGGTTTGGTTGCTTTGTTGGACATGGACAAGGTTGGGCATCATGGGAGAGTGGGATTTGACACAGATGAGCGGCCCTGTAACATCCGCTCTCTGACTTTTCCTAAGCTCTCTGATTCTGCAGACCCAGAGCCACCGAAGTACAGCCCACTATCTGTACCCTTCCCCACTGCCAGAGAGAACCTCCCGAATGGCAGCCCACCGACCATAACCAAGACCCAAGTTATTGTTGGCCCCGAGCCACCGAGCCACAGCACACTGAAACCGGTGAGTAATTGTGTTGTTATTGTTGTGTTGTTGTGTGAGAATAAAACCATGTAAATAAGAAACTGCATTGCCTTTTTATAATTAGGCTAACCCAGGGTCAGGTACTGCTGCTCTGCCATGTGGTGGTGCCCTGCTCAGCATGACCCCCAGTGAGCGTCAGTGTGTGGAAACCCTTGTCGGAATGGGCTACTCCTATGAGGGTGTCCTACGTGCCATGCAGAGACAAGGGCAGAACGTGGAGCAGGTGCGAATCCCTCTCATTCTAATACACAGAAATCTGCTTTCCTGACATTCTCACTCTGTCGATTATTTTCATGCTTATTTGTTTGGTCCATAAAATGTTGATCAGTGTTTCCTAAACATTGAAAGGATTAAGTTGTTGACTGAATGTCTTGTTTTGTCCACAAAGCAATTTTTTATGATTTCTTGGTTTTATTTATTTATGTTTAGGTACTGACAAATAGTCGGCACTGACTGCACTGTGTGCCTGCCAAGGTCTGACATCTTAAAACGACACAGTGTGGTTTTTAACCTTCAAATAATGTCTCCCAAGCTTATTTTGATGGTATATCAACTTATAATAATACAGTACCAACTGTGGGGGGACCCAAGAGCAAATCTCACATTGTGTTACTTTAGGAACAAGTTTTTGCCGCTTTATGTCACAGTTGGACAGACTTAAGTGCTGCCCCCATCACTTAAGTTTTAATGTTATTTAATGACTTTGGTGTTCGAAACCCTGTGTTCAGATCATCCCCAGTGACACAATCTTGACAAATGAAGCAGCTCCAGTTAAAAACAGATTTTTCTCTATGAATGTTGAGAGAGTGACAACTTCATAAACTTCACTTTATAGTCAGAAATGGCTGTCTAATGGTGAGGAAACACAAAAGACAAACATTTCCTTAAGATATTGTAGATTTAAGGAGGCATAGATTTTATTAAACGAGTCTGAGCCTTTTGTTAAGTGACTAAAATCCCACTACCATGGCTACCGTGTCTTCAGTAAGATTGATGCTCCGTGCAGGGGGTTTGCAGAGAACAGTCGACACCAAGTGTCAGTAGCTCGTATCTCCAAACTTAAAAAAATCACAAATATCATTAAGCTGTTGTATTTATACTATTGTCACTTGGTTAATGTCTGTAAAGTTGTAGATAGTGGAGCCACATGGATGACACGAGGGCAGCAATGCATCCCAAAAAATATTAAACATGTCTTTCAGAGAGTGAATCTGTAAACTTTATGTTGATCTTTTGTGATGTTGAGTTGAGCCTTGTTCATATGATGTCAAAACAGAAGTATTACAGTATTATTGTTATTGGATTCATTGTTTGTTGAAGGTACTGGATTATCTTCTTTTATCTGGACGTCTGTGTGAGCGCGGCTTTGATGCAAGTGCAGTGGAGGAGTGTTTAGACATGTACCAGTGCTCAGAAGAAAAGGTCTGTATAATCTGTTTATTCATTATTAACATCTCTTCATTACCCTGTTGTCTCTTGGGAAACATGTGAGCCTGCAGATCTATGGTGTAGAACCGAGGACAGTTTAGTTTGTTTGTGTCCTCCACTTTCACTTCAAAACAACATGACATCACTGTCGTCTACTGATCACTTAAAAATGTCTGATGGCAATTGCAGGATTTATATTTTTAACTTATCTTAAGGTTTAGAGTTTTCAATTCCGTACAGCCCTGGGTCTGAGATTATGTTCAGTGTAAATGTTTAAAATGATTGTTTTATTTTCTTCTCATCCTTCAGGCTTTGCAGTTTCTTGAGCTTATGTCAAGATTTGGTGAAATGGGATTTGAGCGGGACGCCATCAAAGAGGTGCTGCTGGTCCACAACAATGATCAAGACAAGGCTCTTGAGGACCTGATGGCTCGTGCTGCAGCCAGTTGAGTCAAGCCTACCAAAGCCCAGCCGAGGGCTTTCTCCCCCTGCAGCCACCCTACAGCCCCTTTTCCTTCTGCCTACTCTATCACAACATGCCCTGACTTTGCTTTGGCTGTGGAAGAGGCAGCTGGGGAAAAAAGATCTGTTTATCTCTGTGCTAAAATGTTTTGTGTCTCAGCACTTCCTAAAGACTTTGTGCCTACAGTGGAGGGTCAAGGTGTCAAGCATCTTTTGTTCAAAGAAATCCTGAGATTTGACTCTAGGATTTGGTAATGCTAGATATTCAAAAATGCAAAGTGACTTGGATGGAGTTGGTTAAAGAAGTGGACTGTGGTGTCTTGATGCTGTCCTTATTTGCTTCCACTTGGAAGTGTTTATCTAACTGCTGGCTACGCTTCTGGACTGAATGGGGAGCTGGTGACGGCGATTGCATCACAGAAAGTCCAGTCTGAAATTTGAAAACTCCCAAACTGTGAAGCTGCCATCTTCCTCTGCTTCGAGCAGACTTGGTAAGTGGTGGTGGTGGGGGGGAAATATGTGGTCTTAAAGAGGCCATCTTCAAAATGAACCAACTAACATAATAAATAAAATAATATAAAGTTTGAAAAAAAAAAGAGGAAGAGAGAAAAGTCACAGTCACCAGATGGAGAACCAACTCTGTGGAAGTGCCCGCTCTGCTCTGGTGCCCTGCATCTACTTTCTGTTCATCTTTGTTCTGTTCTTTTGTTCATCACTGACTGTTTTTCTATTCATTTGAGCACTTTTTCACATGAGGTGTAAGCTTCACATTCTTTACTTTCTGTTTATGAAACTTACACAATCAATCCTCAGGCCCTGGCCACATTGGGTGTGTGAGCAGCTCGTCTGCAATGCAGAACAACTTGCTTTTTCTTTTTATGCATCAGATTGGGGGCAGCTGTGACTCAATGTAGAGTGGGTTCATCTTTGGTCTGCTGACCTGAAAGTGGGGCATCCGTAGCCGACCTGCTGATTTGCACGAGAGCAGGATGTGACAAAACTAGTGTAAAGCTATTTGATGACCAGGAGTAGATAGAAACTATAAATTGTTATTATGGTTATTTTCCATTAGATCAGCCACATTGCTCATAAGAGATGTGTGTCTGTTTCGCCTTACTTGAACAGTGTGGCTGCTCTAATCTGAACAACACTGCTCTAGATAGTGATAATTAGATGTGTTTATTTTCTCCGGTAAGCTGCACAGTTCACAACAAAAACAGTGACCACAGTTTCAACATCTACATCTGCCAAATGTTACAAACTTAACACTTAAGTTAGGGCTAATAATATATAATAATATTATATTAATTTATTATATATTAATATTAATTAACATGTATAATAATACTAATGATTATTTTCGTCATCGATTAATACCTTTATTTTTTTGGTACTCAAAAATTAGTTTTGTCCACAAACCAAAATTACTCTGTTTCAGTGATTTCTTTGTTTTACGAAACTGAAAATATTCACATTAAAGAAGCTGTAAAATCACATTCCAGAACGCCAGCTTCATTCTCAAGAATATTAAAAATTATACTTTTTATGGCAGAGTTGAAAGGTAAAGCCCTCAGTAAAGCTTAGCAGCAGTTCCAAGACAGCAGATCAGTAACCATCACTCATTGTTCACACATCCAGTGTGGACACGGCCTCAGTCATTATTACTCAGAACAAAAGAGAAACTACTGCCCCAGTGTGTGCTTTGACCTGCACTACTCTGGCCTGTTTGTGTGGGAGAGATTTGGGAGGTTCCTCTGTTTGGAGGAAATAAAAAATATCCCATAATCCACATACATACTCCATCCAATCTGAGGTGTCGCATTATATACAGTTGCACACACAATTGACTAATGTCCTTATTTAAAACAGTACACTGACACTTTTGTTTAAAGATTGATATAATTATGAAGAAAGTGATACGTCTGATTGTCGTGGATTTCTGGGCAGGAGTGAGTGGTTTAACACAAAATAGAAGTGAGGATTGTTGTTTTTTTGCATCCTCATCACTGTGCAATAGAAATATTTCATACTTTGTGACTTTTGTTTGGAATTCCCTCAAGTAATTGTTAAGAGGTAAGAAATTGTGTTCAGTCCATGCTGGGGATGTGGAAGTGAGGTTTATTGATTTCTACCCTTTATTCACTGTTATTGTACTTCACCACCACATTTAATGAAACATGCCTTTGATTCATTGACTTGCATTCACTTTTTTTCAAAAAGTTGATTTACTATATGCCAAAAGTTTTGCAGTGTGTTAATGAAGCTCCTGAGTTTCACATGTTTAAAGTCATCACTGGAGAAGATGGCAGAAAAAAACCAACCAAAAAACTGGTGTGATTTACAACAATGCTTTTGTTTTGACATATTTATATATGGTGTGTTTTATTGTCTACAGACAGATTTGTCATTTGACGGAAAATATGAGCAAATATTCAATACCATGACATCCCATATGTGTTAATATTTTTGTGTGCATGTGTGTGTCATGGTATTACTTGTTTGGTAAATGTCAGGGTTTTGAATCCTCTTGATTTCCAGTGATAAGGAAGAACATCCCACTTACAGATCAACATAGTGCTGGTGTCATTCTTAACACAAGTGGAGTTTTGTCAACCCCACATAAAGCTGTGTCATTCTTTTGCCTCAATAGCTCTGACAACCACGGAGGTTGTGCTGGTTTTGGATCTTCTGCATCGACATATGGAGTCCTACAAAGTTCTCAATATTTAAAGGTTCAGTTTAAATATCCACCACAATTTAATTCACAAAGTAGTGAATTAAGTAAGTGTTCTTCTCTGAAGCACTCTTGAATGATCTGGATCTGCATGATGACTGTATGTGTGAGTGTGAGTTTATCTCTGTGTGTTGGCCATGTGATGGACTGGTAACCTGTCCAGGGTGTACCCTGCCTTTCACTCTATGTCAGCTGGGATTGGCTTCAGCTCCCTGTGACCCCGATGTGGAGGATAAAGCAGTAAAAATCTTCATTATTCAATGGCCCTCTTTGCCGAGGCCCCCCAGAAACCCTAGAAACCCCTATGTTTACAGTTCAGCAACTTAAAACACATAAAAATGTGTTACACATACACAGAAGACCATCCAATTAGACATTTAATAGAACAGAAAATAAGTGTATTTGTCTACTTTATCAATTGGGGATACTGCAATGGAACAATCAATACAATAACAAATATAAAAGCTACAAGTAAAAAACATAATTCAGAATTATTACTGAGAATCAAATGTACATAATTTGTTAACCGCATGAAATAATATGCAAATCAATGTTATGAAACGATGTGTATGTCAATTGAACTGACATCTGTAAAGATAATTACATTCAGAATGGGCAACTGGGAAAAGAGCAACGTCATCCTCACGTCGACGTGCACGGGCCCGCATGACGTTCGCGTTCACGTTCGACCTTGTTTTTGTTGTTTAATTTTTGAGTGCGGCTGCGCGCTACTCAATGCTTTCGCCGTTGCTGACACGACCTGGCAGCAAAAATAGTGTCAATCACAGTGGATTTGCGTGCTAACTGTTTCGATTTTCGACCGGGGAGCTCAGGAGAAGAACTAACGATAGAAACGATCACCTTAGCCAGCGACCAACCGACCTCTCCCGTATGTGATCGCCCTCTTCGTCGACGGACGCTACCAGCGAGGGCCAAGGGACAAAATAGCAAAACGCCATTATATGATCAAGTGTCCAGCGTCACTTTTCACCTCCATGTGGGTGAGGGAGTTGTGTGTGTCAGATTATGGCGAGAAAAACAGTTAGCAGGAAAAGGAAGGCAGGAGAGCCCAAGGACCAACAACAGGTAGGCGGAAACCGGTGCTGATCCTCGTTCTGGCTAGATAGCCAGAATGCTAACAAACAGTATGCTAGCATATTTAGCTGATGTACTCCACGTCAGATGCCAAATATATATGGTATTTCAATACATTGACTATTAATTTGCATCCTTACTGTGCAATTACGGTTTCATTGTGTTCATAAGAGACTCGTGTCTGTACGTACATGCTGTGGGTCGATTTGAATGTCGGTGGCCGCTAATGTTAGCTTGACGTTAGCCAACGGTAGTCCCGTTATCAACACGACAGCTAACGTTTGCCAAGGGTTATTATCCATTGTGAGCAAGATAAAATCATCTTTTTTTGTAGGTAGATGGCACTGACAGTCCATTGTTTGGCCGGGATGGTGACCTGTCACCACCAAGTAACTAAACAAAGAAGTGTAATACCACGGTTAAAACTGAATTTCCCATAAATGTACCAATTACGGAGAAAATATGTACCCTTTACCCTGCTAGCTGCTGTTATCGTTAGCTCACGGCTGTACTCTGATTTAGCTAACTTATTTTACCGTCCTTAGAGGATAATGAATGAGACATTCGATTTATTGACACAAAGCATACTTCATTATACGGAGCTGATGGGAGTGCAGTCTGTCAAAATATATCAGTATACTGACAAACAACATCAATGGGTGTCAGATTATATTGAACCCCATCCACATCAGCAACATTATTTTCAGTTAAAAACAAGTAAACAACATAGTCACATTCACATTTCTTGAATCTATTGTCTCAGGATGATATCACTATGAATGTGTACATATGCTCAGATGGAATGAATGACCTATTTATTTCTAGATTATCAGTATGACCTGACAAAATAGGAATATTCTGGGAATATTAACAGATTTGTCTTTTGTCGGATTTCACTCATTTTATTCTGTTGAATTGATTAAAAATGTAATTGTGTTAATAGAAGTGTGTAGGTTGAGCAAATTTGACATTTATTTTCCATAAAAGGTCCAAAGTGTAACATTTAGGTGAAATTATCTTCATTGATTTTTACTCAGCCCATGCACTGTAATTTATGTGTTTGACTGGTGTTCATGGTTAGTATCTAACAGAGACGATGTGAGGTCTAATGTCTCCATGTTTGAATCTACATCTCCACTATTGACATGATATATAATATATATATGTTGTCCTGTAGTCATTACTGATACTGATGCAGCCGAGGGAGATGTTCACAGACAGTCACAGTGTGTGGTTTAGATCTGTGTCTTTGTCTCAGCGCTAATACTCCTGTGATCCGCTAAGTCTTAAATCCATACCGTCAACCTACAGATGTCCACAGTCTAGCAAAGGATGAGCTACCATATGCAAATAGAGCAAAGAAAGAAAGAAAATATATTATGTGTAAATATGCCATTGGTAGGTAAATCAATTAAATTTGAATTGTATCAATTTTTCTCAACAAATATAAAAAAATGGATAAGGAGATAGAGAAAGTGTCTCTTTTCCAGCCTCAATGACCACTCAAAACCGCTTTATGCTACAGTTTTGCCATTCACATGTTCATACAGCACATCTGCACTGCCTTTTCTATCACACCTCTTTCATATGCTAGTGGAGCAGGGAATTGAACCCAGATCTCGATTTTGGATATCAATGGTATATAAATAAATAAAATAAAATAAAGCTAAAGAGGAATAATGACTCTTAGTTTTTTTACTTTTCAGAAACATATTTAATACATGATGTGTAAGAAACAACGAACTAATCAACTCTCAATAATAGTCAAATTCGGCTGTACACCAAATAATCAGGCTTAAAGTGGAATGTCTGTCAAGTGAGTTGTCTTTTATAAGTTTATGTCAATTCCATGTATTTTTTATTGAATATTTAAATTCATCTCATAATATTTAAATGAATGCCTCAATATTACAAATTGATTATCTATTAGATCTACAATAGATAGCAATTAAAGAGCAATTTCTTTAAAACCAGGAAAGGACGTCAATAACATGATGGATGGTATCTAATGTCTAAGAAAAGATTGGATTCACCCCCATTTTATGTAACCCTATTGGAGTTAAATATGTTCTGTGTGAAAAATTATAAATGATAATTTAGTTATCTGATCCATTTTGATTTTATTTATGTTAATTATAGTATTTTATTACATATTTGACTTGATACAAGACTTTTGCTGTGTTCTTATAGAGACTTATGGCTCATAATCAGAATCAGAATACTTTTATTATCCCAAAATTGTTTTAACTAAAATTGTTATTGTTATATTCTAAATTGTTATAACCCTATTTCCCTCTGTTTCCATCAGCTGGGCTGGTGTCAGGTGCCACACAAGCGGAGCCATGTTTCTTGTTCGTCCCGCCATGCCCAGCCGTGGTGGTGCAGTCGCCAGTCTGTGGTATGTGCTCTCCGTGGGCGGGAGTTCAGACCTCAGCAGCAACATGAGCTGCAGCTCCAGCGGAGCCTACGGGGCTTTGCAGCGGGACGGCTCCCGGGTATCCTGAAGGAGAAGGAGTTCTCTCTGGGCAGACTCAACAAGGTGTTTGCTTCACAGTGGCTCAACCACCGGCAGGTTGTGTGTGGGACCAAGTGCAACACGGTGAGTTGCCAATCCATTACTAACTTGTGTTTATTAGTCAGGTATTCCAACGTGCAATATGGAAAAAAATCTTATCACAATTTTTTTTATTCGACTCAATATCTGCATATATATCACAATATAATTTAAGGCTGCATCTAACGATCATCATAATCAATTAAACAGTTTTACTCAATTTATCGATATGTTGATATGTACTACGCCCTCACAGTTGTGCTCTATCATAGTGAACAATAACTTATCTAATCTATATTTGACCATATCCAACTCTTTGTCCACGATCAAGATTAAAAAAAAAAAATTTGGTTTGGGTTGTCACATGTTGCCTTAACAG
Source organism: Solea senegalensis (assembly GCF_019176455.1). Classification (NCBI taxonomy): domain Eukaryota; kingdom Metazoa; phylum Chordata; class Actinopteri; order Pleuronectiformes; family Soleidae; genus Solea; species Solea senegalensis. Next base: position 3,648,080 of record NC_058024.1, read on the forward strand.
TGATAATTAAGGTTTTTCTTACATGAAAACATGGCTGCCAGCAAGGACACAAGGAATTAACAGTTTTTGCAAGTTAACAAAAGACTAGCCTAATAAAATCTATATGTGCTTAAGTCTACAATATCTTAATATATTTCATCCTTTTCTATGTCATCACACATAACAAATTTACATCAAATTCCATAGAGATAATCACTTTCTGAAGCTGGTTCACAGCACGGACACTGACAGTCAGTGCCTCATATGACCACACTTAAAAAAACTGAGCTGTCCATTTAACATAAGTATTTCCATTACATGAGCTTAAACTGTGTATTTCGTTTAGATTTATTTTCAACAGCAGTGCTGTTTTGCCTTGTCAGCATTTTATACACTTAATTCTATACAAGCCTTTGAATATGTCTAAAAGAAGCTTCTCATTTTCGTAAGTGATTCCACCTAATTTACTGAGCCCCTCCAAAGTCACAACCTTCTGTCTCTTCCTCACCAATCTGTTTAATAGACTCATCTGAATATTAAAATGTATTTGAACTACACGGATATTTGTATGAAGGACAAGTATATGAGGTATCACTACAGTGCACATGCTCTGTTGTAGTAACTAACAAAGGATCTTCGTCGTTGGACTGCCTTTAACTTTGATTCTGGCACTCCCAAAGATTCTCAATGGGGTTAATGTCTGGACTCTGTGGTGGCAAATCCATGTGTGAAAATGATGTCTCATGCTCCCTGAACCACTCAGAATATCAGAATATTCAGGTAGTCAGCTGACCTCATTCTTTGGGCACAGAATGTTGCTGAACCTAGACCTGACCAACTGCAGCAACCCCAGATCCCCCACAGGTTTGAAGAGTAGGCACTAGGCATGATGGGTGCATCACTTCATCTGCCTCTCTTCTTACCCTGACTTTTTTTTGGCCAGGGAGTGTAATTTGCTTCAACAGCTGCTTTATTTTCCTTTAATAACAAGGGCAGTGGACATGTTTTCTATATATCAATTGACCTCTGCTGCCACCCAATGACCATATTCTGCTTCATCTTTGGTGATGTTCCTATTTCAAGACTTTTCCATTATACACAGTTCCAGCACGACTCGACTCTGAATGGCTCGGCTCTACTTATTTTTTGTTTGTTTTTTTGCTCTTCCATTAGCGATGGTACCTGCTCTGGCAAGGTTCCAAGCGAGCTGAGCCGATATTGATTGTGACGTTGACAGACTGATTAGCTGAGTGCACTGGAAGAGTCATGACGCCTGAAACAGAAATCAAATGCCAAACTGTAGATCAGTTAAAAAGACTTAAAAATCCTGAAGACATGTGTTAATCAACGCATAGCAGGGACATTTCACAGAGGAGTCTGGTGTATTTTGTGACCACACTGCTGAAAGCCGGCAATTGGTAGCGGCGAGCCAAATCACAACCCCTTTCGTCATATATGTCATGCAGGAAGTACTGAACGATTCTGTGAACAAATGAATAAACTGGGTCTACTGATTCAGTACACCGAAAAGAAATGCTTTACAAGTCACTAGTCCGTAGTCTGTGTTTGTCACATATAAAACGATGTCACGGCAGTTGACTCCGCCCCAGTTCAGGAGTGGGTGGAAAAATACCAATAATAAACCGAGTAGCGTCGAGCCAAGCCAAGTTGTGCTGGAACTGTATCATGGAAAAGCGCCATAACATCACAGCCTTTGATGGTAGTCACGGCACATTTGTAAAGAGTTCCTTAAAATATTCAGTTGTTTATTTTTTTGTTTCAAGTACAGCCCACTATGCCAGGATTTCTCTTCATTTATACTCCTGGACATGTCGGGCTAATCTTATGTCTTTCCATGTGTCACCTGCAGCTTTTTGTAGCAGATGTCCTGACGGGGCAGATAACCCGTATTCCCATGCTGAAGGACAGGGAATGTCACTGTTCAGGCTCCACAGCTGTGGGTGCTATGGTGGCGTGTCGACACTACTACCCGACTGGAGGTTCTCGATCACGAATGGACCAGCAGGGCTGTGGAATCCATGCTATTGAACTCAATCCCTCCAGAACACTGCTCGCTACCGGAGGAGACAACCCCAACAGCTTGGCCATCTACCAGCTGCCCACACTGGATCCTGTCTGTGTTGGAGATGTAAGTCAGTCGATATAAAATTATATTATCAATCTTTTTTGTCGATTGAAGAACGGCATGCCTGCACCTACAGTAGGACCCACCAATGTGTTGTCAAAATCTGCCTGGTTTGGGCTGGTTGGAGCTGCCTCACATAACAGTGCCCTCCTATAGTATACCCAAAGCTGTGTCATTCACACATTATTCAGGCACATCAGGTTGGTTTGTTATTCATATTAATAGCAGATGCTCCTGTTACAGCTTATAATACGATCATCTGATCGAAAACAAGTTTTGATGTGCGTGTCGTATATTTGCATTTTAACAACAATACTGAGCTCCGACTTCAAATGAACACAAACGTAACATAGACTAACAACATTAATGAAAACTAGGCCCAGAAGAAGATATGAGGTCAATAAGAGGTTTGTGGTGCTTTGTCATGTGGTCATCTCAGAAGTAACTACTGTACGTCTGTTCACCTCCATCATGTCCTGCAACTCTCTATTGGCCGCTAAATAATCCATCTGTTTGTTGTTCATAAGCGCTAGAGAAAGTTTGCGACTACACGCTGTGTCTTCTTCTTCCGTAACATTTCTGTAGCATAGCAGAAGTGAGATCAGTGTCAGCATGACCAGAAGCATCTGTCTTAACAGCCACAATTTAGTTCTTCTGTAATGTGTTTTTTCTGGTCTATTATGGTTCAATGATGAAGACGCAGCTTCTCGAAGCAGCAGTAGTAACAGTGAGGAGCCTCGGAGCAGCGGCTGCATATTAAGTAGCCATGTGTTTCTTCTGTGACGTGCAGCTGATTGATTGTCCGAAAAAATAACAAAAGCACTGGAATGTGATATCACCACACCACAACTAGGCATCGGTTCAAAGCACTCAAACAACCCTAATTCAGACCCACAATACTGTGATTTGACACATGCAGTGGCTTCTTTAGGATTTCAACTGTAAAAAAACTTTGTTCACCATGTAGCATGAAGCACGTGATCTGTTTTGCTTTTACATTGTAGTCATTTGTTTTTGTTTGTTTTAGGACGGCCACAATGACTGGATCTTTTCTATAGCATGGATCAGCGACAACATGGCAGTTTCTGGTGAGTCTGTTTGAATGAGTATTAGACACATTTTCTGAGTCCGAGTCAAAGCTGTCCAAACTTAAATGTATAGACCTCTGGGAAAGGGCACTTTCAACACATACCTACTGAAGTAGGGATGGAAATTTCAAATACGGTGATAAAAATCACTAATAAATTGAAATAATTTCACCAAGATTTACATTCATTCTATTATGTATTCAAATAAATCATAATCCAAAACCTTACAAAACAGAATTAAATCCAGTTTAAAAAGACATCAAAACTGTGTAGTGTTAATAATAATCGCCCATATAAAACATTGGATAAATAATTTGAATGTTTAAATAAAAACAGGAGTCATAAGCATATTACATCAATAACAATACAATTAAACGTTTGGATACAGCAGCTTTTACCTGATTGTTGAGTTTAGTGAGTCCAGTTTTGTAGTGAGGCACAGCAGTCTTCATCAGCCTCTCCACTATTTTGAATGGCATCATATCCTCTGCCATGAAGAAGGAAATGGCCCCATTTAGGTCAATGGATTTTTGTGATGAAAGCACTTTTTTTAAGGTGGTTTTCACACCTAATAGTCTCCGCGAGACACGGTACGATTGGGGATTTGGTGCGATTGGGGGTTGCAACATTCAGCCGCTCCAAGTTTGCTTTCACACTTTCGCACTTTTGAATAACATATTCCCCTCCTCGCCTGAGGCGGCGCTGCATCAAGAATTACAGAAGGAGGAGACAGGACAACAATGAACAAGAGAACTGGCTCATCCGTTAATGCAGGACAACTTCTGTTGCCTCCACATCAGAGCAAAACGCGAAGCTGCATCAAATCCTGTTGTCTTTGTGTTTACCCACAATGTCTTGCATTGTAGTCCACTTCCTGCATTTGGTTCTTTGGTGCGGATCAGAGTCCGGTTGTACATTCACAACTCCCCGAACGAACCGGACTTTCCGAGCAAACAAACTAGGATTCGATTAAGAAGGGCTGGTGTGAATGCACCCTAAATGCTTCCATTAGTGTTTGCGTTACAGAGGTAGAATGTGATGGACCAGTGGAGCCTCTCTGTGGAAAGAAGAATATAAAAAGTAGGACTGGGGCAATTTACAATTTATAAGCGGTTCACATAACGAGCCAAATCACAGCTCAGCTTCATTCAATTTTCCACATTCTGGTCCATTTACATCAGTGACCACAGTAAGTAAGACACTGAGATACTTAACTTAAGAATAATTGACATCCATAACTAATAGATAAAGGGTCTTAGCAGTCATATAATCATATTGTGTGTGTATTTGATTTTGTAGGCTCCAGAGATGGCTCCATGGGCCTGTGGGAGGTGACGGAGGAAGTAATGAGTCAGGCTGAAAGGAGTCAGACAGAGGAAGCAGTACCCTCCTACGCCCACATCTCCCACCGTGCCCTCAAGGACATCCCAAAGGAGTGTACCAATCCGTACAATTGTAAAGTCCGTGCCCTGGCATTCAACAACAACCATAAAGTAAGGCGCCGTCTGACACAGCCGTTGGGACATAGTGATGTAGTTCAGTTCAAGAATAAAATGTGTTATACCAGGTTAGATCTTTTTTTGTAATCGAATTATGTTACAAAAACATGTTACTAAAGTTAAACTCAACTTCCATTGTTTTGGAGGGAGAGCTTTGACAAGAGGAGGTGAGATGTAATGATTGCAGCTGTTGTTAATAGGCATGAGGAGAGTTTTTCTGTCATTTTTTGATTTATTTTGACTGAAATAAGAGTGATTGATGGTATTATCTGGAAATATTTAAATATACTTCAAGCTTTATAAACAATTGACATCATTTTTTTCCTTGCATTTTACTTAGAGAACCATTTGTTAACATTATATTAACATTTTAAGGTAGAAATCAGTGATGTTAATTAAGTAAGGACTGAGAAGATGAAGTCCCCTATTTGTGGCGATTCAAAATAAATCACTAGGAAATTAAGTATATACAGTATGTATATGTATGTATTTCTATCCACATACTTCATCTGTGGTGCTTGTCTCTGCTTCTTAACTTCCCATGCTGTGTTTCCTCCTTCAGGAACTAGGTGCTGTGTCTTTGGATGGCTATTTTCACCTCTGGAAAGCTGAGCAAAGTTTGTGTAAGGTAATGCGTATGCTTTTTATATTATTTGCCTCTATTTTCTTTTTTACTTAAGTATTTTTCTAGTATGTTTTAGCAATGTACACCTATTTGTCTATACGAGTATTGCAAGTCTCTGAGTTTTATGTTTTAAGGACTGTAAGTTGTGCTGTAATGTTACACCAAAAGCAGAGATGTAACTATAACTGAAACAGAGACAGAATGAACTGAGCCAGAGGAAAGAAAGGGAAATTGTGTCTGTCTGTTTACGTTTAGTGCTGTTTCCATGTGAATATTTGGTGACTTTACAGAGTCACGGCCACTTTATTTTCTTTCTTTTAAAAAAAAAAAAGTGATTGTATTTACTACAAGAATGAGCTGTGGGTGTTCAGTGCAGCAGGCTGTGTGTGGAACAATCACTGATCTGTTTTGTTTATTCAAGTAAAAAAAGGTTTTGTTTTCTTTTTTCACCCCGTGTGTGAAATCTGTAAAGACAGGACGTGTTCTTGTGACTTACTTTAGTTACTTTTCATTGAGAGTATTTGGTAACTCTGTTAAACAATCTCCAAAAACAAGACAATGAATGACAGCGCAAGAGAAAGCTGAGAATATGACATCATCGCTTTCCTAAAGTATCGTATTCACCTTCTACTTGGAAAGGCAAGGCCGTACTCTGTCCCTGTTAAAACTACAATGTGTGAGGTTAGGTATTTTCTTTTTTGTGTTATTATTCTGTGTATTTGTGTGTGGCTCTGTCAAACCTGACTGAGGGCCCGAACACATGAAAACAAGTTCATGAGAATCTTCTAAAGTTTTTATCATCCAGGGTTTTGAAAGCGCTAAAATGCTATTTTTGAAAAAATGGGTTCCAGAGTGAGAAATGTGCGTGGCTGTATGCACATGCTCTACATCCCCTCCATTTTTGGTGTGTTTCTGTAGCAGCGTTACAGCACCACATACAGGCCTGGCATATGTACTACAGTGTTTAGATTTGTTCCGGGGAGTTTTGTGTGGATGAAGACATTTGTTGAAATGATAACTCGTTTACGGGAAATTATTTAAAGGCGACAATGAAAAGATCATATCAGGAAATTTCTGTTCTGTGTGGATAAGGCCTGAGGGAGTTTGTGTGTATACAGCAGCAGCACAGTGGTAGGCGGGGGAAAGACGCATTTACAAGAGGAAGCTGTCTTGACATAAAACAAATGACTTCCTGTGTGCAGTGTGGGAATGTCACCAGGCAAGACAAGCTCTAAACACCGCTATACTGAGAAACACAGTCATGTGGAGCCGATAGACTTCATTAAATTTGTGGGAATCTATATGACAATGGTTTGAATGAAACTGATAGTCATTTATATATAGGTATGCACTTCAGCTTGAACTAAACCAATGAAAAATGCTTAATATTCATTCTGTGATGCAGCTTCCCTATTTACCTTGTGCTAGTATAATGTATTCCACTAACATTTATAAAGGAGCTCCACTGTGGAGTCTCTCTGGACAGCTGTGACATTTTTATTCTCGTGCTCAAACAATACAAAGGAGCACTGTTCCTCACATTCATTTCTTTAGTGTTGATGCCTAAAACCAACTTCATTTTATGCGTTTCTTTCCCCAGATATTGTCCACTAAGCTACTTTACTGCAAAGAGAACGTGTGTTTGGCTTATGGACAGGACTGGTCAGTGTACGCTGTAGGGTCTCAGGCCCACGTCTCCTTTCTGGATCCACGGCAACCGACACACAACATCAAGTCAGTCAGCTCCAGAGAGAGAGGAAGTGGTGAGTGAGCTGTAACGATTCTCGGTTCAGGGGCACTTTTGTCAGCAGTTACTATGTGACAGTGACTCATACACAAACGTCAGAGAACCTTAACTGTGGCTTTTAGTCAGAAAGAGTGCTGGTGGGGGTATTCTGGTGTTTGAGGGGACCCTTTTCTCAGCTGCATCACGCATGCTCCCTCTCATGTGCTCGACCATTCACACACACACTGAACTGTGCCTTTCTCTCTCTTTCTTGTTTGACCACTCTCTCAATACGAGCACACGCACTCAACTCTAGGGATGGGTACCGAAACCCGGCACCAAATGGGCCCTGGTGCAAAATGTTGAAGTACCTCAAATCTCATCAATAAGCGATGACGTGCTGAAAACGGTATTTCTCAGAAAAAAATTATCCGTTCACATGATAAGATATCTGAGTGTGTCTCCAGCTGTGTCTCAATAGTCAAGGCTACATTCTCCAAGAGTGCATTGGTCACAGCCCTCCACGATGTGGGCTGTCCCAATTGTCACACAGACCGTCAGCTTCTTCTCATGCGGCCAATGTTTGCCCATTTTTGAAGGCTGTATTTGTGTCCTTCACAGGTGAGGCTATCCCATAAGTCTTAGGTCTCAGAGACATTTAAGGGACATTTTGTCTCTCAGTCTGAGAAAACATCGCACAATAGCGTCGTCTCTATTTCCTCCAGTATTACATAAAATATTAAGAAAAGAATTATACTTCACCAGAATTGACGTAAACAACGGTCGTTGTAAAGGTGGAAATACAAGCAATCTCACTAAACACTGCGCTAAAGTTCACCACGTTCTGACTGAATAATGCACGGTGCTTAGCCCCATGTCCCCATCCACCTCAGGTATGTTATGCTAGCATTGACCCACGATGAGTCACTTAAATTATACAACCATCAGTTAATAGTAGCCTTTAGTCAGTTATAATATGATGATGATGAACAGATAAATGTCATTCTTATTAAATTACTTACAGGTAAAATGAATGGCCATACAGAATTCAAGATTATGAATACACATTCATCCACATAGGCTCCATTTTAAAATGTAGCCCTTGAAAATAAAATAACTGCTTTAAAATAGCACAATTTCACTTCTCCTGAATGTTAATAATGAGAAGTTATTATTGTTGAATTATTTCTCTTTTAAAGAACCAATAAGAGTACCATTAAAGTCCCGGATCGGTGAGCAGTGTCGAAAAAAACTAGTATCATGGAAATCTTGATGCGATCCATCCTTACTCCATCTCTCCCACTGTCGTTCATCCACTCACTCAATACGAGCGCACACACACACACACACACACACACACACACACACACAGTCAGCTGTGATTTTGAAAAACACTGTGATATACAGTTTTGGTTCTACTGCCCAGGACTCATTGGAGAGTTGGTGTTTACTGTGGAGGATCTCCGCAACTAAGTGTGTTTGTGTGTTTGTGCAGGAATCCGTTCAGTGAGTTTCTATGAGCACATCGTGACAGTGGGCACCGGCCAAGGTTCCCTCCTCTTCTATGATATTCGGGCTCAGAGATTCCTGGAGAACCCCTTGAATCCTGTTGGAGGATACCGGAAGTGCCCAGGAGATGGCATCCTCAAGCTCACCACTGGGAAAGGCTGGCTGGTACTTTGTTTTTGTTGTTGTTCATAAACGTTCTCTTGGAGAGATTCTGACACATCTAGTAGCGTTGAAGACATGAAGTATTCAATGCAGGATTCCATTGTAGGGCTGCAGCTGTTTTTATTTGCATGACATATTAACAAATAATTTCATATAAATTTATATAACAAGACATGACTTTCACATTCACTAATTGAGGAAACAATCGACACATGACAGTGCTATGTGTACGACTGAAGTAGGAGTGTTTCTCCAAGTTGGAAATCCAAGTTCAGGGGGCATTCCTTACACATGAACCCCGGAGACTCACCAGTACGTAATCCTAACGTGTCCTGTCTTCTTTCCTTGCTTCCTAATGGTCAACTCTGTGATTGTTTCAGAATCACGATGAGACGTGGAGGAGTTACTTCTCAGACATTCATTCCTTCCCTAACGCCGTGTACACCCACTGTTACGACGACTCTGGCACCAAGCTGTTTGTCGCAGGCGGACCCCTCTGTTCTGGCCTGCACGGGAACTACGCGGGACTGTGGAGTTAACCTCTTTGTCTCCTCCACTGCCACCACATCCTCATCATCCAGTCCCCCGAGTTGGTTGCCCTCACATGTGGACTCAGGAACATGAATATTGTTCTTGTGTATATTTGTACCCTTCATTATCACATCCCCTCTTCTCTGCAGTTTATCCTTCATTTGAGTTTTTCCATGTCAAAATGTACAAACAATTAAGTAGTCATTTTCCAGAGCTGCACTGTGGAACTTAGTAGTATTGGAAATGATTAAGAATGAAGCTACATGTGTTCTCCTAATTTAAAAATATTTTCATCTAACCCACAAGGATTAGGTTATGGTCCTTTTTCTTTCTTCTTTTTTTTACACAATGATAGTATTTACTGCTGCTTTGTCTGTGATATGAGTGTCTTTGTGAAATATTTGTCAAATTCTCTCTCAGAAAAGTAATCTTTCTTCATTTTCTTACTGAAATAAATGGCAATAAATAAAAGCGAGGCAGAGAGGAGGAGGAGGAGGAGGAGGACTAAAGGTGGTGTACATGTTTAAGGACTGAAGCGGAGTGCAGGTTGAGGCCTGAGGCTTGGAGAGAGTTTAGTAGTTTGAACAGCCACAATCCTGTTCTACAACAATCAAAGAACTTCTCCCGTCTGAAGTCAAATGAAGAAGCCAATGAAAATGGGACTTTATGTTGATAAATCTCTCACTGAAACGATGTAAAGGTAAAACATTAAGATTGCTAAATGTGTTCTGCTTTGAATTAATCTCAACAAGTGCTTATTTTATGGTTTGACACAGCCTGGTACCCCTGATGATGATGATGGTGATGATGATCCAGCTCTTTTCTCCTATGCGTGTCACCTTTATTCAGTAGATCAGGGGTATTTATATTGGCTTCTTTTAAGTGATCTGTTGTCTTTTGTTTTCACTTTGGCTTGTGTTCCTGACCTTTTTGAACAGAATGTTTTCACATCCATTGTAGCCATTCTTGTCATTAGAGATTTCCCCTAAAGTGTGTGTGTGTGTGTGTTTAAGTAGCAGGTTAAGCGTCATCACATCAGATTGGGTAAAATGACAGAGAAGCCTTTAATGACTGGATTTAAGATCTGCAGTGGCTCACTTTCACCCTCTCATCCGAGCAACAAGGATGAAGAAGTAATGATTTGTCTGCAGGCACATTACATGTACTGTCACAGTTGTAAATCGTTCTCTCTCCCTCTTCTTTTTATATCAAGGAGTGAGTGATATGTGCTCTGCTCTTTGTTTGGTGGAAGCAGGGTTGACTTGAGTCCTGTATTTTTTTTGCCTTCCTCAAGTCTCTCTCTCTCTGTAGGTCTACTACAGCCGATCACAGTTTTCCCCTTTCAACAAGGAACTTCTCTGCGATGTTCATGATAATGGCAGATTGAAAATAGGAGACCCCAAATTACGACCACGCGTTGAACAACACTTTAAAAAGTGTATTTTATATATAAGCGTGTATATGTGTGTGTGTGTGTAAAATACATAAAAGACAATTGCATACATTTTTATGTATATGTCTGAGGAAGTATGTGGGTTAATGTGTCTATTTGGTGATGCCTTGTTTTTTTTATATATATATATATATATATATATATACATGCCTCATGAATGTTTTTACAAATGATTGAACCTGAGGATATTGTAAGATAAACACCTGAAAAAAATATTAAATCTTTAAAAAGAGTAAATAATAAAAATGTATATTGATGTAACATTTTCCGCCGCTGTGATTCACTGGGTCACTGTTTATAGAGATAGGGGTGGCGCGATAGCCCTGTTTTCTGTCCCCGATACTGACGATACCACAAACAAGCATCTTCTGATATCTGTCATTTTAGACCTTTTTAAACTATGAAGCTGTTAACACGTGTGTTCGGCATTTCAAGCTGTGGAACAAATACAGTGTGCTATAGTATTGGAACAGTGAGGCCAATTCCTTTATTTTTGCCATAGACTGAAAACATTTGGGTGTGACATCAAAAGGTAAGAATTTCAGCTTTTACTTCCAGGTATTTACAACTTAGATGACAGCACCTTTTGTTTGAACCCACCTCATGTTCATGCTCATGATCCCAAACATACAAGCTCATCTGTGAAACACGGTGGAGGTCATGTCATGATGGCTTATTCTGGCATGGGCTCGTTAATCTTCATTAATGATGTAACACATGATGGCAGCAGCACCATGAGCTCAGAAGTCCACAGAAACATTGTGTCTGCCAATTTAAAGATGATTGGGAGATCCTACATCATGCAGCAAGATAACAAGCCCAAACACACAAAGGAGTTGATCAGCAGGTTTTATACTGGCCAAGTCAATACCACACTTAAACCCTATAGAGTAGACATTTGACCTGCTAAAGAGGAGACTGAAGGGAGGAAACCCTTAAAACAAACAACAACCGACAGTCTGAAAGAGCATCACAGCAGAAGAATGCCAAAGTTTGGTGATGTCAGTATCTGTTCTAATACTTTTGCTCACATGAAAAATGGGTGGGTTCAAACAAAAGGTATCTTCTATGTTGTGTATCAGATCCAGGTGTAAATACCTCGAAGTAAAAGTGGAAATGTTCATCTTTTGGCCTCACTGTTCCAATACTGAGGACACTGTATACTTCCATAAAGAGAAAAAAGTAAACAGCCCACAACACAACTCAGCTAAAATGCTGTTGCTTATTTGAATTAATATTTTTACAGCCTGTGTCTAGTGAAACATGATATATGTAGGATTTTTTACAGACTGATACTGAGTATCGGTTTGACTACAGAAGCATTGTTTTTTGAGTAGGGGAAGTAAAATTTCATTAATTTATTTCATTAAATAAATGTTTAAATTCACATTTAAGTCCATATTCATTTGACTGCTTGTGCTGATTGATAATAGCCATGTGCATTAATATAGGCAGGCGAGGACACAATGCCTCATGATACATCAAATCATTGATACGATGAAGTGAATAATAATAATAATAATGACAATAATATTGAGATTGACCCCTTTCAAATGTCAGGGTTGAATAACGTGATTGAGGGGCCTTATTAAGATATCACCAGTGTTGTTTGGCTTCACGGCCCCATTCAAATACTGGGATGACTAGGCTTGCTAAGATATACCCAGATCACTGTGAAGCATTTAATTGGTACCTTCACACACTGTGGACATGCCCACTGTGAACAAAACTCTGCTCTGGCTGTGATTGTAGCTGCTGCCCCTATGACTGGCCTTTTTTTGGCATTATAACCACTCTGGAAACACCCAAATCTTTTCATGTGATTCCCCTTTCACCACTCTTCTTATTCTACTGAAATGGACACATGCCTCTCTACCCACTCATCATAGGTGGATACAGAAGATGATTGCATAAAATTTGAGTCTTGATAGTCTTCAATTTTAGACTACATCAACACAGCAAGGATACCGATACATAATATTTTTTATTGACTTATTTCCTTTTACTTATGCCCACCCCAGTGTGAGTGGGTGATGGTGCGATTTCATTTGGGGAAATGGATTTGATAGTTTTCTTTCTCCTGTGTGAAAACCATTAAAACGTTTTTAAGAAAATATATATAGGGATGAATGTCATTGTAGTGTATGTATGTGGATAGAGGCGCAGAGGCTTGGGCTTCAGGGGCCCCTGAATCCTGAATCCTTGGGCCCCTGGACCTGGGCTCATTACTCCGTCCTTGGTCATGTAGCAGCACTATAACTGTTTAACAAATAACACATGTTTGCAGCATTAAAACTCAGCTGTTTCATGGGATTTAACGAGGTGTGAGCTTCAATGTGGAGAAGAAGTTGTGACCCTGGAGGAGGACTGAGCAAAGCTGAGCTGAGCCGAGCCGAGCCGAGCGGAGCATCCACCGCAGCAACGAGTGTCACGTGACCACCCTGTCTGCTGCTGGCGATTGACGCGTGAGAGCAGGTAATAAAAACACCCTTCTTCTTTGCCTCTTTTCCACTGTAGCTTGTTATTCTGTGTGTTTAAACCGCGTACTTGTGTGCGCTGTCGTTGTGTCGGTTGGGCGCTGACTTGGCCGCTGTGCTGACGCGCCGTTCTGAGGGATGTCTTTCGCAATTTTCCTGTTGTCTCTTGTTTCCCGACGAGCAATGTCGGAATGGGATTGTGCTCCGCTGCGAGGCCCTTTCTCCACATCTGACACCGCTCCGTTGGTGCTGCTACTGGTTTCATTTAACTGTCACTGTCTTCAAAAACACGGAACTCGCATATTTACACACACATTCAAGCAGCACATTGGGGCGGTTGCTGGTTATCAACTCAGACCAGATTTGGATAGCATTGTTAGCTCGCTTCATCCCCACTGCAGCGTTGGTTTACACAGCAGTGTGAGGATTAGCATGGAGATGGCTAACTTCAGTTGGTGCTAGCGAGGACAAAGGGGAGCCGAGTTTCCACCACACAATGTCGGCCACTGTTGTTGAAAACGACGCTCTCTGGCAAATATAAGTGTCCTAATGAACGCTAGCAATTATTCCTAAATGGAGTCACAATTATTATGTCGGCTAACGTCGCAGCTAACGGCTAATGTTAGCACTGATTCAAAATAATCACTTCATTATTATATAAACAAACTAGGGTCACTAAACATCGTCGTTCACTGACATTTTGGAAGATGCAAATGTGTGTAGTTGCACCGCAATTGGCTCGCTCGTGTCTGTGTGACGAACATGTTCACAGTCACGGAGTGTTTTGTTGTTGTTTGTGTCAGAGCTGTCGAGCCGCGCAGTCTTTTTTCAAATGCCGTTTAAAAAGAACAAGATGCATATGTATAGTATCTATTGTAAAAGCAGCCTTTGTTGCATTTTTCTCTTTTATAAAACAAATGAATGGGTGTCATGTTTTAAAACTGTTTGTGCTTTTAAAGCTACTCCATCTCTTTGCATGAGTTAGCTTTGTTCCAGGCAGCAGCCAATGGCAGCAGAGCTTTTGTCCGCGTCACGCAGCCTCTGTAGCTGGGTCGCTATTGTTCTCTGACAGAAAACAAACGGTTCAGTGGGGACAACTGTAGTTTACCTTACATTCAGTATTATAAAAACAAACATAATGGTTGCTGCACAAATCGAATTTACGGATGTGGCATTATTGTGTTGAGCAGTCACTTTATAATTGCAGGAGGAGTGTTTTCATGTTTGTCATATTTGTCACTGATGAGGCGATGGGTGATCTGAACATTTCATATCATGATAATCTTGACCAAATAATTGCGATTTAGCTCCTAAAGACACTGAAGTCAATGTACATTTTGGTTAAGAACCTTTTTTTGAAGTTTGTAAATGGGCAGGTCTTAATTTAAAGCTTCAGGGGGAAAAAAATCGACAACAGACTGAGTTCATCACAGTGTTCATTATCTGCTCCAGTCTGCACTGGGGATTTCATAAGGGTTCAATCCATTTGTAAGCTGCTGCTGTCAGTGTTTACTATGACATTAGAGCGTTTATTATAAAATATTTTGATTAATGGTATTTTTACAAAGTTACATTTAGTATTTAGTATATTTGTAATCTCTTTTCAGAAATGTTGCTCTGCCTCAGCTCGTCATTTCACAGATACATACTGTATGATAATAATCAAAGATGCTGTAAACTGCAAAAAGCTATGAAAAATACACAGTGTGTACATTGTGGAACATTTTCCCTTTAACTGAATGTTTACTTGACATCATCAAACACAGGTCAACACATTTTAAATATTTCCACGTTTTTATTGTCTGTGTTATCGTTCACATAACTCAGGGGTTTTATATATTATTGTGCAAGGAAATAATGACATAAAAGTCCTCCCTGGGTGTCAGTGGTGAAGTGAGCGCAGGTCTCAGTGCATCACATGGTCACAGCTCCACAGTCCATACTGTCGTCTGCCCCGTGTCACGATGTCTGGGACTGACCAAAGTGATAAAGTGCAGCATGTCAGTCACTTCACCTCAATGAATCCACACAGCAGCTCATTAATATATCAACAATAAGTTTGATAATAAATGCGGGCGACAAATAAGTAATATCTGTCGTAATAAAAAATGTAAACACCCCATCACCTCAAGTTATTCACATTTCTCATAAACTTTTAATATCGTACGTTCCCTGACAGTAGTGTATTTTATGGCCTTTAGGAAGGTTTTACAAATATGAAACTGATTTATTAGAACAAAATGATGGTTTTAACAAGTTTAATTGTACAGACGAGGAAGAGAAAATGCTACTGTACTGACAAACAGAGAGAGGCATGCGGACCTGCTGCTGACAGTAAACAATGTGTTTTTTATGCAGTGTTGTAGTCTATTTGCAGTAAAGTACACATTGTACAGGGTTTCACTGTCAAACTCTGTGGAGACCTCAGCATTTTACTGCAAGTATGTGGGTGTGCCAACTGTGCATATGTAATAGTTCTGCCAGAATCTACTCGAGGGGATGTGGAATTCAGGGTGTGTAGTGTTTGTTCTGCTTCACACCCACTGTGGTCTGTGCTATTTGTAAGAGGACACTGGGCTGCTCTCCTTCATTGACCTAGATTTTCAGCAAAGCCATTGCATCACCAGGCCACCTGTATGTCTTACAGTCTATACACAGGGGCAGCATTCATGGTTGTGCAATAATGATATGCAGTCAAACATGGGAGGATATCGAAATTTCCTGCCATCATTCTCTTGATTTATATTTTCCAGATTTCCAATATCATATGATTGATAAAATGATTCTGTTAACTCTTAAAACAGCTTTAAAACAAATAGACATCACTTTACCTTATGTTTCCTAATAAAATACAATGTCAAATGTTTTTATAAAAATAAATAAATAAATACATTTCATGTTTGATATTGCTTTGCTTTGAATATTTTAAATGAGCCTTTTAAATGAGCATAAATCATTTTAATAGATTACATGAATAAGATTGTCAATAAATCATGAGGTCCTGGACTGTTCTCTGTAACGTTGTGCTGATCTGAGGAGCAGTGGAGGAGGCGTGTCGCTGTGTCTGAGTGTTATTTACGACATTGCAATTACACCCGGCAACTGTAGAGCTTGTGAGTCGAAAATCTAAAATGTTGCTCTGTGTTACTGTAATCGACACACACTGCTGGTATTATTTATTTACTTTGTTTATTGACTTACTGTGAAGGAAAACTATTTGTGTAATCTTTGCATTTAAGAACCTTTGGTGCATCTCAATAATGTCTTATGTCTTTTTTTTGCAGATTTTTCTATTTTGTACATACAGAGTTTTGTATATACTGTATATGATGAGCTTGCTGGGTGGCGACAAGGCCCGGGGCCCTCGGGAAAAGGCTCCGCCCGCTGCCACTCACACATCACAACCACAAAAACAGATACAGGTGAGATGCCACAACCACATCATTATAAAAAATAGGGCTGGGCGATATATTGATATCCATATCATGACATGAGACAAGATATCCTAGATTGTGGATATCATCACAAACTTGTCAGCAGAAAGAAGCACCTGCTGCATTTTGTTATTGTCTATATTTTAGTGAATGAAATCTAAGTCAGTATTTAAGTTACAATACATTTTACATAAATTTCTTTTCTGTTAACCAAAATCTTACCTGGTCGTCATTTCATGTTGTGTATGTCTTTGAAGGCTACCGCAGAGCAGATCCGGCTAGCCCAGGTGATTTATGACAAGAATGATGCTGACTTTGAGGATAAAGTCAACCAGGTGAGGAACACTTTGGACTTCGTTTTTTCTTCATCTCACAATGAAATTGTAAATAATGAAATTGACTACTGGCATAGAAACTTAGCGAAGACCAGGGCGTCAATTATAATGACTGCGAACTAGGGCTGCAACAATGAATGAAACAATGAATAAGATTACTAAATTAATTGACAGCTATTTTGATAATGGATTCATTGGTTTCAGTGGGTTTTTCTACTTTTTTTTCTAATTAAAAAGTGTGTTTGTGAATAATCTTAGATTTCACACAGGAATGAAGTTGAGGGATGGGTATGACTATTTGATTACTAAAAGACAATCAGTTATTGTGACTATCAGTTATATATTAAGCAAAACAAATCAGTACACATTTAATTAATGGACTTCATGTGTGTTTACAGAAGTGATGAAATTTACGAGGTTTCTTGAATGCATCTCATTAGCTGCTACCTTTAGCTCATCATGATGTAAGCCCTGCATTACGTTTGCTAGCGTTTGGGAGTATTCGATAAATAATACCATTGAATATTTTGTATATGTTTTTTTCTAGAAATGTCCATCCCTGGTTGACATTTGAGGAATCTTATTGTGTGTGTGTGTGTGATGTTTCCCCAGCTGATGGAGGTGACTGGGAAGAACCAGGACGAGTGCATGGTAGCGCTCCATGACTGCAATGAGGATGTTAGCAGAGCCATCAACTTCCTCCTCGAGAGCACTTCAGACATGGTGAGTGAGAGTTTTGCACTAAAATTCAGCTTTAAAATGCCACCTACTGTGACATCCTTTACTTTCTCTTTATTATTTCTATTTCAAACATTATCAATACAATTCTTTGACTTGAATGGCAGAACACAGTTTCTGTTTATTTGATCCAAACTGAACCAGAGCCCAATGCTGTTTGATATTAAGCCTGGTGGAGTTTTCCTGACACCTAGCATGGTCACTGCTTATATTTCCTGATTATAGACATGTACTTTGTAAATATGTTAAATAAAACATACACATTGATATTAAATTTAAAGCCCAGTCAATATGGCGGAACCAAAAACTAGAATAAACTATTTGTTCTGTAACTGTGAGCAGGGTGTTGCGCGCCGCTAACAGAGACTAACACCTGACATCTCAGCTCATCATCTGCTGCAATATCTGGGAGCATAAATTATGGATTATTATCTATGAGTAACGCTAAAAAAACAGAAATGCGTGAAGGCAAAATATGTACATGTAGAGGAGCAATGTTCACCTGCTAACCCACCTGCGTGTGTGTGTGTGTGTGTGTGTATGAGTTTGTCCTCTGTCCTCTCCGCCTTATGCACTGGACCAAAAACGCGCAGATATATACACCTTAGTGGGGACCAAAGCAGCTGAAGGATGCATTGAAGTAAGACACATATTTGGGACAGACTTCTTGACTAAATAGCAAAGCAATGCTAGTTTAGGAGCAGGTGTTGTTACTCACGGGTGAACAGACAAGCCATTGATGAATTTGGGGGTTTTCCATCCACAGTTTTTGTCACATGCTCTCAATCTCTTCTTTCTAACATATATAATGTGTGAATATGAGAATCTCTGCTTTTGCTTTTCAGTCTTTAAGGTGAAGTGAATGTAGAGTGCTTTACAGGGATTTTATTTTCGGATCACAATTCAGTTTCAGTTTATTCACACAAGGATAAAAATACAGACATAAAAATGAATGAAGACATGTGAATTGGGACACCCAGTTTACAGTTATTATCACACGATTTGCAACAGAAAACAACAAAAACACACAGATAATTATAATAATAACAACAACAATAATAACTGTAAGTGCTGCTTTAATTTCTTTGCGTCATTGATTTTAGCTACACTAAAACATTAAATAGTACACCATTTACTAGAGCTGCAACTAACCATTATTTTCATAATCGATTGAAGTAGAATATATTTACATTTAAGCTGAAACAATCAGAAATCTTCTTTTAATAATGAAAAAAAGCTTGAAATTGATTAGTCGATTATCAAAATAGTTGACGATTAATGTAATGATTATTAATCGAGTAATTGTTTCAGCTCTACCATTTACCCTTTATGACATGCTGTTTTCTAGCCCTACATGTATGTGAGTATGGCTATGTTTAAGCTGCAGGCCAAATCAGATAGCTTGATTTTTTATGTCAGATTTGACAGCTGAAAAAACTGTTTTTTTCCAAAGCTGATTCAAACCACTTAGGGAGGTGGTTTCGAATGCGATCCTGATTTTTACAGCTCCCTTTCAATCTTCTCTCGGTTGCTCAAATAGGATTTCAAAGTGTCTTCCCCCAGGAATGTGTAAAATCATCGGAAGTGATACACATCCACTTTAGTCCGTCGTGCGTTGACTTCCACCGACTCTGGCTCCATCGTTGTTCTGTCAGTGTGAAGATCAGATTCTGATGGGATATGCTTATAAATCCGATAGGGGCGTCAGTCTAAACAAGGCCTAAGAGTAAATGGGAATGAGACTACAGAGTCTGTCATGAGCCTGTTAACAGCACCATAGATTATACTGGCATAGTGGAATAATTTGGACATGAAATGTCGTCCCTTGCCTAATCTAGGTTATGTTTGCCACAGCAGTTTGTCAGTTTGCTCCTTCTAACATGAGGCACTTATAGCTTGAAGGCACACCATTGTGCATTACATCTTTGCCTCCTCTGCTCTCTGGGTGTGTTGAGTCAAACAGGCGACCAACTGTCTGGCAAACACACGGGTGTTGTTCTGCCTGTGTGTTTGGATGGTGACTATCCCAACATTTCTGAAGAATACCAGCTGACACAGATGGCAAGTCGAGGCTGGAGGTCAGGGGCCTCATTTATAAAGCTTGCATCGGCAAAGATTGGGATTTATAAAACACAAGCTCGACGGGAAACGTGCAGTCCTTTACGGAAACACTGACCCATGCGTATGCACATTTATGGGAGAAAGGAGAAACTGCCACTCTGATGGAAGAAGGCTGAATAAGCAGAAACTGTTGTAAAATTAAATGAAATTATTACCGCTTACCACGAGATTTTGAACAAATAAACTATTTCTTTCATACACACACACCCAGATAAACAAATGAATACAAGATATCGGTTATTTCAAAATGTATTTTTAAATAAATTCTGTAATTATGAGATACTTTTGTGTGAGAGATGTATTCTCAGGTATTCAATTCAGTTCAATTTTATTTGAGCTCACAGTGCATAGATGAGTGGGACTTAAATGTACACTGTTGTGGAGCAGCAACATTGACCTTCTGCATTTACAGCATTTGCCACTTTCTGTCGCTCTACTGTAAACATTTCTCAATCTGATTGTGTGAACTCCTCTTCTTCTCTGTTCTCTCTGCGTTTTCTATGATTTTCCGGTTATTACGGGTCAGTGAATATTGATCCAGGGTGTTTTTCTGATTATGGTTAAGGGCGAAAGCTGCACTGCGTTACCAGTTCATTATGATTTATAAAGAGAAACTGTGTGTGTGTGATGTGTGTGCGCATAGTTTTATAAATCTGAATTTTTTTTTGCGTAAGAAAATCCTGTGTTTTGTACGTACGCCAACCTTTCAGGCGTCCCTCTATAAATGAGGCCCCTGGACAGAATGTGAGCGATAATCAGCTGTTTTTATGGCGCTCACTCACTTCATGGACTTTTTTTTATTTAACCAGGTAAAACCCGCATTGTGAGAAAAATCTCTTTTTCAAGAGTGACTTGGTCAAGAAGGCAGAACACTTATGTTATAACCTCTTTTATTATTCCAAACCCAGCCAAAGTTTACATTTTAATAAATTTCAACCGCAATGAGAAACATTCATTTCATCAACCCAGAGTCTTGTTCTGCATTATGTATGTACTTGTTTTCATCTCTGATGATATTTCTCTTCTGTGTTTAGACTTCATGGGAGACAGTGGGGAAGAAGAAGCCACTGGTAAAGGAGGCTCCATCAGAGAGCAAAGAGAACAAGGAGAACAGGGAGAAGAAAGGAGAGAGGGAGGCGAGCAAAGGCCGTGCAGCTACCAACCGCAAGGGCAAGGGAGGCACACGCAACCGACAGGGTAGGGAGGACTATAGACTTTACATCCGTGCATATACTATACTGTAGTTGTCATACTGAAAGCTGCCATGATACATATAAGAATCTAGTGTAGAGTTTAATGTGTGTGTTCTCTCACAGTGCGTCCAGAAGAGAATGGTGTGGAGGTGACGCTCGTGGACAGAAGTTCAGATCGAGGTCGCAGGGTCAGAGGTGGCAGAGGTCAGCAGATGCACTTTAACATGCTGTCAGCGAGTCAAACACTTGTTATGGTATTGACTTTTGTATGGATGGTTTTCAGGAGCTGGAGGCAGAGGCAGAGCACCAGCAGGGAAACGCTTCTCTGCCCAGGGCATGGGGTATGACAACAAGAAACACACACACAGACACACACAGTCACACACAGACACACACTGTCACACTTGTATTTAGTTTTCCTGAATGTGACAATGTGTGACGCATTTGTTTTCCTTTCTTGTATAAACCAGACTGTTTATTAAGGACAGCTGCTCTTTTGTGATTTAACTATTTACCGTATTACTCTATGGATTTTCATCAGGACTTTCAATCCTGCCGACTATACCTCAGAGGCTGGAACAGGGAGCACACAAACTGAGGCTTGGGACACAGTGGCCAACACCAGTACAGATGGGACAGGTGAGCTCTAGCATGACTTATGATAAGATAAGTACATTCATTGATGCCTCATTGGCAGCAAAATATGATAAAAGATAAAAAATATTAATAGTTAGTAATAGCAACAGAAGGAATTAGTAGGCAAAACATAGGATAAATATGATTTTAAAAAGTAGGACGACCCCTGCTTTTATTGAGATTAGGATTTAGCAAGTCTATATTGAAGTCTCCATAAATAAACATCACTTTCTGCTTTAAATTCTAAGTAAATAACCCCTCAATGCTGTTGTCAAAAATGTCAATCTTGGATCCCGGTGTTCTATTAATGCAACTAATTAAGTTTCCTTTCTTTCCATGAAAATTTCAACCGTTATTCATTCCGTCACTTTATCATCCTTCACACTCTTTTGTATTTTAGGTTTTTGTCAATTTACAGTGCCCCTTTTTTTCTCCTATCTCAATGAAGGAATTCATATCCAATTCATTCAAAGTCTCCACTTTTAGTATTTAAACTGACAATATGAAAATGTATTATTATATTTAATATTTAACATCCACAGTAGCTCCTCCAAAAATCAAAAATCATCCATAATACATAATAACTGTAGCATTAGCTTGTTCCCTGGTATTTTTGTAGTTTTGTAGGACCTTAGCCTGCTCTGGAGTCCTGCTGGGGTACTGTAACTACTAAATCGATATGACGGTCTACACTGTATGATATAAGAGCGTATACAGTGTGACAGTATGTGCAGGGATTTTCTGTGTGTTGCAGTAAGCAGATCTGGATGGGATATTTATTTTAGGCAAAATGCTCTAAAGCTTCAGGCATCCTGCAGTTTGTTGAAGTATTCTACTCCATCCACACAAACAGTGTTGAGATGAATGCTTCAGTTCTGGAACAGCAGTTTCTGAATCCATACTAATGGTGAATTTCAATTGGATGTCAGATCTTTGAATTTTGGAGGTTTATATTAAATTAATGGGGCATTTCTGAACCTCACAAACCCCGACATGGGATTAACTGTAGACATGTTGCTACACTGTTTCTGTGTGCAAAATACCTCGTAGACTGTTTCTGTACTCCAGAATAAAATGTTGCAAAACCAAAACAACAAAACCATGGCTGGACTTCAAATGTCTCCATTTTTGGGGCTTGAATATGATGTAACCTTTTTTCTTTTATCTGTATGTGAATTGACATAGTGATTGTGTTGTAGTTGCCTGGAGGAGTACCTTGGAAGACTGGGCAGCTGAGGACTGGAATGAGGATGTCAGTGTGAGTTGACCTCAAGGCTCGAACGGTTTCCTGCACAAGTCTTTAAAAAGTTGTTTTTGTTTAACAGCTGTGTCTCTTGTGTATGCAGCTCTCTGAGACTAAAGTGTTCACCTCCTCGTGTGCACCTGCTGCTGAGAACCACATCACACCCGGGCAAAGGTATGTTTATAATATACACATCCCCCGAGGCCTGTACCACTGAGCAAGCAAACCTAGGACATAGTTAGTGTTACTTTATACAACATGATACAGTATGTGAAGGAAATGTCCTTTGTGCAGTAGTAGCACTAACAGAAATTCAGGAATACAAAATGAGACTAATATTTATTTCTTATGTATTCATTTAGTGTAATAAACCATTCACTCATCTATAAAATATCAGGCCATTATCATCTTTATTGAACTTGTTAGTCCGTTGGGTCATGGTCCTGTGGGATGATGGCTCTGGTTCAGTGATGTCATTGCTCAGTAGTTGGGCCAAGGTTTTGATCAGTTATCTTGAACATAGCCTGCTCTGGAGCCGAACATCAGTTCTACTGCGAGTCTTGTTCGTCTCCCCACGCCACCAATATGATTAGGACTTTGGTATTTGTTTACTCAGATGCAGAGAGAGCAAAAGAGACAGCACAGCACAGCTGCTGAAAAAATACAACATTTGTGGTTTTCATGTATTCACATTCAGCTTAGACTCTTATGCCGTGTTTCTGTAATGGCACAGTACGGTTTGGAACAGTAAAGCCCTGGGTCAGGCTTGCATTTCCGCTCAGAAGTCAAGTCAGTTTTATTTATAAAGCCCAACATCACAAACACAATTTGCCTCAACTTCCATGGGAAGCTAACCCTAACCCTGAGGCAATATTTACACCGGTCACTAGGGTGTGGCATTTTTCTGTCGCCCAATCAGCTGACCGTACCATTTTTACACCAAGAGAAGGGTACCAATGAATGGAACGGTGGGTGCCGGCTATTTTGGTACTATTCCTAATGGAAACACAAAGAAATACGTACCTTATTATATCGTACATAACTATTCCACTCCGTTGAAACGGGGTTTAAAGCTATAATGAGAGGGATCAGTTTTATGTATTCATGCTGGAACATCAACATTATCATCAATAGATCTTCTCTCTGTCTGATTTCACATACAAAATCGACACCTGAGCACAAAAATCACGCACATGTGTGTCATGTGAGCTGCACTGACAGAAGTATAATACGTAGTACGTCGCATGTGTGTGAGACAGGTCTTAGAGGTCCGGCATCAGCTAATGTGTTGAAATTGAAATTTGATTGAAAATATAAGGTTAAACTCAGTTAATGCTCTGCTTCATAATACAGGCCTTTTTCCTTTTGTTGCAGTCTCACATGTGCATTCAGGGAAACATTGCTCAGTTTTAGATGGTATATTTGTCATAGTTTCAAGTTTTAAATTTGATTGCTCTTCAGCATGTTTTAATGGTTTTACTGACTCTCCCTGTTTTAGTCTGGACCTTGCCTCGCTGCTCCAGAAGCCAGTGGTTGGAGGAAGAGAACCACCTTCTTCTTCTCCCTCCCCTCAGAGTCTGGTCTTCACCAACTCCCAGCACCACCACCAACACCACCCGCCGCCCCCAAGCCGCAACACCACCAGTGGCACCAGCTATGCACACGCTGCTCTGGTATATTCAATGTCGCAGTCTGTTTTTTTCATACACACTCCTTAATGGAGTGATATACATTTTCACCACATAAAGCATTAAAATCACTTAGAATAAATGATCAATAGTGATGTTCCATTATTGCAGAGGCCTTAAACATAGTTTTAATTCATAATTATGTTATTTAAGATTCCGTTTCCTATCTGTGATACAGAAAAACAATTTTTTTCACCAAAATGTAAGGTAAAGGGATTCAGTGTGTTTTGAGACATTTTAAGCAGATTAGTGAAATTATTGCAATCTCATGAATCGCAGTTATTTTGGTCAGGATAATCATGTCCCATGTCATTATTTAATCTATCATGTTTTATCAGACACAAAGTTTGATGACCGCGCTCTTTTCTAATGCCTGTGACAGTCATCAGTTCTGGGAGCTGGCTTTGGGGAGTTAGGTCAGGCAAAGAGGTCTCAACCCAGTGCTGGAGCTCAGATACTGGAGCAGCTGAAGGGCCCCGGATTGGGTCCGCTACCCTCCTCCCAGGCTGCACCTCCTGCCTGCACCCAGGGAAGCAACACCTCCATGGGCCGACTGCCAGGCCTGGGCGCTTCTGTACCTCCACCCTCGTCCTCTAGCTGGGACATGAAGGCTTCAGAATCCAACAGTACCTCACTGTCCTCTCATTTCAGCCGTAAGTGATTGAATGGAAAGTGTTAAACTGTTCTCCTCATACTGTAGATATCTTTAAATCCTCATCCTCTGTGTGTGTTTGTGTGCAGGTGAGTTTAGCTTGCAGCCAGAGCCCTCTCTTGTGCTGAGCCAGCTGGTTCAGAGGCACAATGGCCCCTCCTTGCCTCTAGCACGCCAGTCTAGCCCGCCATTGCAACACCAAGCACCCCCTGCTTCGGCTTCACCTGCTCCCCAGCACGTCGGCACGCCAGCACAGGCAGGCCCAGGGATGACTGTTGCTGGTGTCAAAGCTCCTGCTCCCAATGCCGGGCTGGACCCTCAGGGCGGCAGTACACCACAGCAACAACGAGCACAGCTCAAAGGCCAGAAACGAAGGATACCTCCTACATCAAAGGTATGACAGGATGGCTGTGGACAGATGGTGGCAGTTCCACCATTTACCTTTTTATTTCATTTTTAAATGAATAACTCATTAGCAGTAATTATATGAGTTGTCATCATTTTGAAACCTGGCTTACAGATCCCCTCTACAGCGGTAGAGATGCCAGGCTCAGCTGACGTACCCGGTCTAAACCTCCAGTTTGGAGCTCTAGACTTTGGCTCAGAGTCGGCCCTGCCCGAATTTGGAGTTGTGGACAACTGCGTGAGTCCAGTGTCCAGGGAGTCCACTCCAGCCCTCGCCCCAGCACCGCCTGCCCCAGGACCAGTGACACAGAGCCAGACTAGCTTATACTCCAAACCAGTCAGGTATGACTGTCATTGCTGACCAAGTCATACATCAAATGTGTTGTATGTAAAATGTGTACAACAGCAGCCATTAGTTTTTAAACAGATTCTGTAATCTCAGTTTAAAACCAGGTGTTACACAAACCCATACCCATATAAAAGTGTCCCACCTTCTGTTCACATTTTATAAACATTGAATCTTAAACCTTGTGTGTCAGAAAGTGAAAATGACCAGAGAATTATCACATTACGACATGAGAGAAGACAACAAACACATATATTATGTTAAAAATCCACAAAGGGAGTGAGAGAGAGATTGAAATTGCATTTCTAATGCAAACCCTACTTTATTTAAGTGGGAAAACAAATCCTTTTAGATCAGAGGTCTCAAACTCAAATGATGTGGGGCCCAATAAATGTCTAGTCTGGTCCAATGAAAAAAAAGTCCAATCCATCATCGCCGCAACAAGCATTTCAAAGTGGAAGTGTTTGTTTTATATATATTATAAAAACCACTTCCACTTTATACAGGATATGTGTTTTGTATATATATATCGATAGAATCTATAAATAGCAAAAACACACACAACCAAAAATGTAATTAATAACTTGTGGACAATTGTAATTAAAACACTAAACACGCCTGTGTATATATATTTAGTATATATAATTTAGTGTTGAATGTAATACATTAAATAATGTGTTTAATATGACCTAATGTATTATTATTATTATTTTAAAACAACACGTGCGCTGTGTTTACACAGAAGAAGAGGTCATGTGCTTCATGCGTCAAGTGGAGTGCTTCATTAATACAATTTTCTTGCACCTTTATAACACTGCAGCTTATAAAAAGACATAATGCTGTTTTGTAAACAAACACTTGTGATTTATGTTACTTGTGACTCATTTTATTAATGTCTAAATAAACCTAATTCTTGTGTTTTGGCAGTGAATCCCTGGGCAGCCCTCTTTCTGTCACCCTGCCTTTGCCCCTCTCCTCATCAGACCCAGTATATCACTCCTCCTCGATGGCTTTGTCCAGCCTCACCCCCTCCTCATTAGGGACGACCAGCACCACCAATCCACCCTCCTCCTCCTCAACATCCTCCAACGCCTCTGCCTCTGTATCTTCCTCCTCCCCCTTCTCCACAGTAGGAGGAAGTTACGATGGGACCATGCCCCATCACACGCGGCTGGCTTTTTCCCAGAGTAAAGAGACCACAGGGCCAGTCATGGTGAGTGTGAATCCTCTGTTTCATTTAGAAGTCGTCCACAAGAAATTCATGCCAAAGCTGAATTCCACTTAAAGGATAGTTCAGGTTTTTTTTTGAAGTGTGATTGTGTGGGTTACCGACACAGTCAGCACTGTGCTCACAATTACTCTCACTAAAACATGGCTGCCACAGGGGATACAAGAAACAAGGGCTAATCTAATAAATTCTGTGCCTGTTCAACTAGCCATTACACAGCTGTATCCACCATGAAACTGAAGTTTGTGAACTGCTCACGCTCCTGCACCAAGATTCACAGAGAAAATCATTTCAGAAGCCGGTCAACTTACAACTATATGCACGGAGCATCAGCTCCTTTACTTCTGGTCAGTTGTCTTTAAGGGGAAACTTGGACTTTGTAAGGTAATGTTTGCAATTCAAATTTCGATATAGATCAAAAATGTTAGCATTGTCTTTGTAGTTGTTTTAGTAGTTAGCCCTGAGGGATTCAAGGTTAACCCCCTTTCCACCGCAACAACTTTTCTCGTTTTCCTGGGATTTTGAAAAACAAGGCACATTTCCCGGGAAAAAACTTTCCCTCAACCCCAAAGTTAGTTTACCCAAGAGAAATTGCCAATTTAGTGACTTTGTTGCTAATTTTGCTCTCAAAAGTACAGTAGAGACAAATCTAGCGACTTTTTATTAAACTGACGTGAAAGCACATATCGTTCTAAAGGTCAAATAAAGCAAATTATGACGCACCCTCCCATGCACATCAAGTGCAACGTGAAGAAAGTCAAACATCATGAGGACGGGGTGAAAAAATCACATTATGGTCTGTCTGTGACCAGAGCAGGCTTCACACACACACACACACACTCGCACACTTAACTGCTGCTGTCTCCAGCTGCTGCTGTGGAGAGCGAACGTCAGTGCAAACTATTTTGAGGCTTGGTTTACACACCGTCCCAGCTCCAGGGGTTGAACCTCCATTACAACCGCCCTACACACGTCTTGTGATCGTTTTGGGAAACAAATGTTAACCAGTCTTTGAACACTGTTTATCATTGTGCTCTGAGATATGTCACTGGTTGCTGTCGACACACTCATCACTGTGAACTTTGTTCTTCTCTGAGTGTAGAAACACTCTTATTAATCTATAAGGCTCTTCTTGGCTTAGTTTCTCCATATCTGCACACTTTTCTTCAAAGAACT
Organism: Solea senegalensis; assembly: GCF_019176455.1. Taxonomy (NCBI): domain Eukaryota; kingdom Metazoa; phylum Chordata; class Actinopteri; order Pleuronectiformes; family Soleidae; genus Solea; species Solea senegalensis. The sequence goes on from NC_058024.1 coordinate 3,676,470, forward strand.
AAAAGACTAAAATCACTGGATTGGATATCACGATTCAAAAATCCTATATATATATATTATTTCTTTAGGGGGGAAAAGTATTTGTTGAACAGTTGGAGAATTCTGTCTTTGAAATTGCTTGACATGGTACAAATGTGTTGTTTACAGCTTCTTAGTTTAAAAGGTCTAAAGTGACAGATCAGACAGATGTTGGCATCAGCAGATACTCCAGTTTGTGTTATTGGTATCAAAAAAAGTGTCATTTAACAGCAGAGCACTGCTGCATCGTTCTGTGCGCACTTTACCGCTGCACTTTTGGCTGAGAGCTCACCACAAATAGGCGGAGACCGTGCATATAAACAATTCTTTGATAAGTTTGTCACAAAAGAGCACAACTTACTGACGGAGGCAGCAGTGGATCAACAACTCCTGCATGCTTTGATGTAAAATCACAGGAGTGATTGAGTGATTCACATAGGGACACAAGCGTTTCCAGGCAGAAAATAAAGCAGCAAGGAGCAGCAAGTGTTGTTTAAGAAATCAAAGACTTAAGCACGTGTACATATTATTTAGTCAGTTGATTCTAGTTAAGCGATTCTAGTTTTTCTTGTGTCCATGTTGGCAGCCACATTTTCAGTGCATTTTTGCTTAAAGATATATAGAAATAAATTATCTGTATTTATATTTTTATACACACTCATTTGCTTGTTTTTTTTTTATCCCCAGAATGGTTTGAATGGTGCAAGGACCTCTGCTGCTCTAGACAGTAGGTTACCAATGACTGGTTTATTTGTTGATTGGATTCTTTCTCTTGAATTCTTCTACAATCTCTCTTTTTCAGCTATTCTCCTACTGTGAGTGATTTATGAGACATTTCTTCCTTCTTAGCCTCATCAGCGTCCTCGACACCAAAGCCAGAGTCGCCGTCTCTGAACATCAGCACCAACGGTGCCCCAACACCCTCGTCCCACTTAGCCTCCACGCTTCCTGCACACAGCTCCACCTCTCTGTCCAGCCTGGCACAGGACCTGCCGTCAGCCAGCCAACTCAACTCACTCAACAGGTAAGAAACATTCAATTGATTATGCTTCTTTAAAGCCTCCACCCACTTTTAATCTAAAATAGTCATTTTTATATACTTTTATATATACTCTATAGTAGACTGAGGACTAATTATATATTAGTATATATGTATATATATATATATATATATATATATATATATATATATATATATATATATATATATATATATATATATACACGCGTGTGTGTGTGTGTGTGTGTATATATATCAATATATATATATATATATATATAATTAGTACTCAGTCTACTGTAGATTATGCTGTCACCTGCATTTCCATCTGTTTCTATTCTGCAAGAGTTTCTTCTACTGTGTGAAATAGTGCACTATATTGTGTTATGATTGCGGAGCGTCACTCTCTCCTCTGTGTCTTGCTCTGTAGCCACGTCAGCAGCCATTCCTCAGTTTCAGCTCTGGGCTCCAGCTCCGTCACTGTAAGTACCTCAAGGCTTAATCTTCTTGCAGTTCTATAATCTTATGCATGTGAACATCTCCTTGTTTTAATGAATATAACCTTCAAGGTCACATCGGTCAGCCCTAGAATGTGTGTTCTGGGTTTTTCAAATTCAAACATGTCTCTTTCTCTCTCTCTCTCTCTCTCTCCCTCACCTTAGTACACTAGTGTTGAGAGCAGCAGCTTGAACTCCCTAGCGCCCTCCTCTGGCTCCTACACCTCCTCACAGCCCTCAGTCTCAGCACACCACTCGGCTCATCACAGTAGCAACAGTAGCATCAGCCACCTGGCTAACATGCCCAGCATGGGAAGCCACATGAGCAGCATTGCTGGACTTCACTCTCCTGCCAATGCTGCCGCTGTCAGCAGCACAGCACTGGGACTTGGCTCCAATGGAGCTATCGCCACTAACAACCTCTCTGCACCAAGGGCCACAGCCCTGCTCTCCTCCTCCACTGGTACATACTCACACCTCAGACACTGGACATGTGAATGTGACTTCTTACAGTCCCTGTACAGCAACCACAAAAAAAGTGTTATTATGGATGATATATCCAACTTTGAATGATTATAAAGTGTAGAAAAACATATTGTTCTTTGTGCTGAGTATTAGATCTCTAAAGTGTTTTTACAGTGACTTTAAAAAAAAACTGATACATTTGCTTCTTCAGGAAACTGATGGTTGTTATTGTTTGTGATTGTTTTTACAGGTAAAGCCCCTCCTAACCTGTCCCAGGGAGTGCCTCCTCTACTGCCCAACCAGTATATCATGGGCCCAGGAGGGCTGCTGCCAGCATACCCAGTAAGTAGTCCTTCAGGATCCAGAACCAGTGTGATGCCACTTTCTTTTCAGTCTTTTAAGTTCAGTTGTCAGGAGCCATTTTGTGTCCAGACATTTGTCAGAGTTTGCCGTTTGCTTATGAGAAATGAGTGTGACATTGTCAGGGTGGGACTGTTCACAATAGTGAAATCATCTCTATGGAGAAAAGGGGTGAGGAGGTGGAGCTTGACATGCATGAGGCCATTGCCATTTTCAGAAAATGGCAGTAATGCAGTGTTATGGATGCAAGTCATCCTTTACGGCCATTATTTGGGGAATCGAATTGTGAATGTATTGAACAATTAGCGAAAACGATCATTTTGTTAAATTTTGATACATTAGAGCATTATATTAACTATTAACAAGAACACAACTATTACAATGAGCGTGAAAGGACATACTGTGTATGTCATTTTTAAATTGAAGCCATATATGGTTCAGCAATAGATTTAGACTTTATTTTGACATGATGCAGCTACCAATAGAGTGTCTTTTTTCCCTCTGCTATTAAATGACCAGTGACATCTCACCAACTAATGAATCTTCTGGTCAGTTAAAGTTTTGCCGACCATAAGGTAGCAGCCATACTGTGGACATTTGCAGTCTCACATGCAGCCCGTCCACAAAATGTCCAGAGAGGTCTGAAAACTCCTTTTGAAGATGTTACACTACATTTATATCAGTGATTTGGGCCACTGGCATCTACTATGTAGTGTATTCCTCAAAGAAAATTAAAGCTGTCATGAAGATGGAGTGTCCATGTTTGGAAAACATGAACATTGAGTGAAGGATTTGGGTCCAAAGGTTTGAAGCCAAGAATGTGTGGTTATGGACTTTTGAATCAACACCGTTACTGTGTGTCCTCTACAGCAGATCTATGGCTATGAAGACCTCCATGTGCTCCAGTCCAGACTGCCAATGGTAAGTCCTGCGAATGGGAAACATCTTAACTTGAAATCACAGTACAGACATCATTCACGTTTTAGTGCCTCTCTTTGTGTGGATTTTGTTTTGTTTGAAGAAATGAATTGAATGAATGAAATCAGCTTAAGACGTGGACATGTGCCTGTCAGTGGGGACACGAGGAAAAAAGACACTTCTCAAAGATTTGCCTAATAAAACCTACTTACTGCGGGGTATTTAGTCATCAAACTGCAAACTGAAGTGTGCAAACCCTTTTACGCTCTCACACCAAAGTTCATAGAGGAAACAAGTGTTATTAGCTAATGGAGACGCAGAAAGTCACAAAATAAAAATTTGAACTAATGTAAAATGTCTTTCTTTTCTTTGACCGTTGGGACAGAGAGTGAGAGGTTTACAAAATGACACAAGCTTCAGTTTCCAGTTGGAAGAAGCTGTGTAACACATTCAGAAAATGCTTTATGAACTCTGTGTTAAATGGCCTCAATCAGTTTTTCCCCTGTGCACCCAATGACAACTACAGTATGTGTTCCTTGAGAGCAAGCAAGCTGGTCCTCAGAGCAGGGTGTAGTCAGCAGCACTGACACTCCCCATCATCCTGATTTTCTCCTCCTTTTAGCCCTCTTTGCAGGATTACTATGGAATCACATTCCCCGGCCCCACAGCAGCAGCTCTCTCTGGGAGAGACGGGGGCCTTGCCAACAACCCCTACTCAGGTGAAACACCTCGCCCTCCACTGGCCTTGTTTTAAAATTCTAAAAGATTCCAGTGTTTATTGTCATATTGCATCTCTTTGTCAGGTGAAGTCACAAAGTTTGGCAGGAATGACTCCACCTCCCCGGCCCCCCCAACAAATCTGGCAGGCCAACAGGCTGCCCAGGCCCAGAGCCAAGGCCAGAACCAGGCCCAGCCTCAGCCTCCTCAGGCCCAGCCTCAGCCGCAGGGTCAGCCACAGCACCACAACAGTCAGCAGGCCTTTCTGCCTCCAGGCTACAGCTACACAGGCCTGCCTTACTACCCCGGTGCTGTGCCCAGTGCTGCCGCTTTCCAGTACGGCCCCACAATGTTTGTTCCTCCCGGAGGCCCCGGACCGGCTTCAGCCAAGCAGCACAGCATGGGCCTCGGCCTGGGAAACCCGACAGCCAGCCCTTTCCAGCAGCAGACGCAGCAGCCCAGCGGCTATGGCCAGCACACCTTCAGCTCAGGTTGTTGTGCACATTTGAGATTCTGTTTATTTTTTAAAACAACTTGTGCCATTTGACTCCATTTTGAAAGTTCCTTTCCTTTCCTTTCCTTTCCTTTCCTTTCTTTTCCCTTCCCTTCCCTCCCAGGGTATGAGGAGCTGACGGCAGGCCCAGCTGGAGTGGATTACAGTAAAGGCTACAACTCCTCGTCACAGGCACAAGCCAAATCTGCTGTTACTGGACCAGGGAAAGGTATTCACTGTTTTCAGTGTCACACATTAGTTTTTTTTTTATGAATCATAAACTTTGTATTAGGCATGAGACAATATGAGAAAATGTATGTCACATTATCCTGGCACAGTGATTTGTGATTAGTGTGACTGTGGTAAAAATCTCTGAAATGCAGTGAGCTCACTTAACTCTGTCCGTACTCCACCCTCATTTGGTTCTTATTAGTAAACTTTCAGAAGATATGAACAATCATCATAAGTCATGAGGTCCCTGTAATGACTGGACGGATGCAGGCTCCCCCTTGTGGCACTTAGAAGTCACTCACTCATACAGTATGTTAGCGAGTGAGACCTTTTTGAAGCCTGGCAAATGCCAGAATGCATCTTAATGTCATTTGAGATTGAATACGAGTCTGAACAGAATCTAGAGACAGCCGCTCTTCAGCGGCCGCCGTATTGGATGTAGACGTCACTTATGTGTCGTCATTGCATTACAAACGGCTTGTAGCGCTCTTGTAATTGTTTGGGCAAAGTGTGAATGAATGTTGTTGCTGATGGTTTGTCAGGAGTCTCAGTGACGTCCAGTAACTCGGGAGTACCAGACATCAGTGGAAGTGTTTACAATAAGACTCAGGTAAATGTCACTTTACTTCACACACAAATCAACGCTTCGTCAGTGACACGTTACAGTTACATTAAAGGTCCTTACATTTACATCTGTTAATGCTGTAATAAGCATTTACTAACTGATAAATGTTTAATAATGTTAAGGGTTTATAAAGGTCTGTAAACGTCAGTTAACACAGTAATAACTGTTCATTGTTTACGGGAATACTGAATAAACATTATACATTTATTAACCTTTATTAATGCTCCTCACAAGTCTTATTGGAGCATTAATAAAAGTAAAGTACGCTTAGTTAATGATTATTTAGTGTTAGTATACATAAATGAGGTGTCACTTTAACGTAAACAAATGTTCAAATTTACACACACAGAAACCTTTAATAAATGTAAACTAAAGACTTTTAACTCTCAGTGAACAGTTATCACTGACATTAACAGAAGCTTTATTGACCATTGAATAATCTATGAATTCATTAACACGAATAACAATAATAAACATTATTTACCTGTCAGCAAAGCTTTAAGTCATGTGATTGTAAAGCGTTGTCCTCTTTGTGTGCAGTCTTTTGATAAGCAGGGTTTCCATGCGGGGACTCCTCCTCCCTTCAGCCTCCCATCAGCGCTGGGGGGTCCGGGCCCTCTGAACCCTGGAGCTGCCCCTGGAGGCTATGCACCAGCCCCGTTCCTCCACATCCTGCCTCACCAGCAACCTCACTCACAGCTGCTGCACCATCATCTAGCTCAGGATGGACAGGTAACGTTTGGTCTCTTAGACACTTATAGAGGGCTCCAGAAACTGCTCTGGCTCCATATCGTGCATTGTTAGTCAGTTTTTATATATTTATACTGTGTGTGTGTATATATATATATGTATATATATCTCTATATAGATATATATAGATATATAGAGGATAGAACTGCTCTCTTCAATACAGATTTCTCTCCAGTCCTCCATTGATGTCCCTCGTTGCCTCTCGTTTGTTAAATTATTTGGTTTTATTAAGACGTTTTGTGACGAAGTGACATTTGGGAGCATGTTGATGTTGTTTGCCAGGTGTTCATACCTCTGTGTGTGTGTGTGTGTGTGTGTGTGTGTGTGTGTGTGTGGTCAGGGTGGTCCAAGCCAGCGCGGTCAGTCCAGCAGCCTGCAGCAGAAGAGCCAAGTCAACAAGTCCAGCTACGGCAGCTCCCCCTACTGGGCCAGCTGAGGTGACCTCTGATGTGCGTTTGTGTGTGTGTGTGTATGTGCATGGACAGACGGACACACACACACACACACATGACTGACGAAGATCATCAAGGGACAACCCATTTTACATTTCAAGCTAAAACACACACACACACACACACATAGTGTGTCCACCCCCTCCCTCCTCCCACTTTACTCTGTATATCCCCTTTTCAAATTTATGGCTGTTGTATGTAAAATATATTTATGTATGTATTTATACAGTATATATGTATTGGTAGGACATAAAATGTGGTTTTTCTGAATTTTGTTTTATTTGGAAGGGCATTTTATTTCAAAAAAAATGTGGAAAAGAGGAAAAAGAAGAATGCTTAAATCATAGAGATGAAGTTGGTGAATATACTTGAACACAAACATCTTGTGATGTGGATTTTCTTTTGTATGCATACATGAACTGAGAATGATGTACATAGATTTTACACATCATTTTCCATGGCAAAGGCCTTTTTTATTTTAGAAGAAATAAGTTTTTGTAATTTTTGGTCTCCCACATCTGTGAATCCTGATACTGAGGGTGACTTGAGTTGATAGCTTAACTTTTTTCTTATTGCCCCTTTTCCCTCCATCTGTCTCATTTCTCAACTCTTACTAGTTTGGCCGCTCTGACCAGCCTGTCATTTTAACATTGGTTTAATCCTTGTCGTCCAAATTAAAAGCTCTGACCCGCTGTGAGTAGTTCTGGCATTAATACTTGTACACATTTCTGGTTTCAGACCGCTTTTATTGGGATTAATAAGGTGGTTTTGTAAGTATTAAGTATTATTGGAGATGCTGGAGAGTTCACCTCAGTAGAAGTGGAACATCTTCACTGTGTATCTGTCAGAATGATGTGAGAAACACTACAGGTGTGTCCTATAGGTCTATGGTACAACAACAATATATCGAGGCCAGTAATGGTCACTGCATCACATGACATGGAAATATTGGGAAACACATTTATTTTAATATTCTTATTCATATAAGAAGAACTAAAATAAAACAAATGCATATAACATTTAGGAAGCACTAGAATCCTTTACACACAGTGTTTATATGTATATATCCGATATCTGCATCAATTATTCACACTTTACTTTGAAGCAGTGCTGGCTTTGTTTTTTGATCTTTGGTAAATCTGTGTAATCCCTGAATGTAGCCAGGAATCAAACACAGCCTTCCTCATCCACTGATCCACCGTCTGTCTTCACCTCAGGATGTGACATAAAGACGATGATCTGTTGCCGCAGCATCCCCCTTAACGACTGACATGCAGAGAATGAAGTGTGGCTTGGGTGTAGATTTTTTTTTTAATGCATGGAAAATTGGATTTCCTTGAGTTAAATAATAACAATAATAATAATAATAATAATAATAAATGTATGAGACAAGCACACATGATGAAACATTCAGAGACCACGTGTGTCATTCGTCCCAGAACATGATTCTCTCTGCTGCCGTTGTCTTTACTGCACCTACTGCATGTCTGTCTCATGTTTTCCACTACTATGGCGATGGACACGTTACTTAGGGAACCAGCCACAGGGATCGAGTGTACTGAATGTTCCTTTTAGGAGACGGCTATGATTACGGACTGGAAATAGCCGAAGGTCAAAGGTGACAACACTGAAGACAATCTCTGACACTGAAACTAAAATCTGGCTAATCCCACACTTCCTATAGAAAACATGTGTATAACATACTCTGAGGCTGTAATGATGAAATGAACATGGGTATTTATCACTTTACAAAATACTGTAAATGCTCTGATAGATACACCTGCACACAATCAGAGGTGTCAAACTGGCGGCCCGCGGGCCACATGCGGCCCACCACTTAATATCATGTTGTATCATGACCTCATCTTCTTTTGAACACATCTGCCGGCAAGATGATAGAATATATTTATTATTAAATTACATATAGACTTGTTTGGTGCTTTAATTCCGATTGTTCACGTTAACTTAATTTACTTAATTGTTAATAGACTCATTTTGTGTCATAAATGTGTCAAACAAGCACTTCTACTTTGAACTTCTGTGAAATAGTATCATGAATTATCTTTATTGCAATATCATGATGGGATACTGTGTGATCATTTTGAGCTCATACTGCGCACAGTTGTTTTTTCTCTAGACCGGCCGCTTCTGGACCAGACTCGACATGCATTGGTCATTCGAGTTTGGCACCTCTGGTTTAAACCAACCAGGTGCTAATGATCACTTTTTTCACATGTGGTTTGAAACACAGCTGAAGCAGCTTCTGTGTGACGAGCAGCCAGTTTCACAAGGTCTCTCCCAGACAAAGATTTCAACATGTGCTGGTCAAGCTCTTCAGAAGAAGCACAAAGAAACAGGCAACGTTGAGGACCAAGGATGACAGACACATCATGTCTACTTCCCTTTGACGTGTGAACATGTCCAGCAGAGACTTCACCTCAGAACTGGCACAGACCTGTGGGACTCAGATACACTCATGACTGTCCACAGAAGTCTGAACACAACACAAGAGGTCTTTGTGGAAGAACTGGCAGCAAAAAGCCAAACCTCTGACGTGGAAACAAGAGGCCCCGACATTTATTCTGCGGCAGGACAAAGAGCCCACGCACACAGCCAGTGTCGTTATGAACTATCTCCAGTGTCTAGAAGAACATGGAGTCCAAGGATTGATGGTATGGTCCACACAGAGCACTGACCTCAACATAGTGTTCTGCAGAACAATCAAAGAATGGTCAAATTTAGATTTTTCTTCTTCTATTGCAACAACAACCCAAAACACTATTAGATTTTTAGAACAGCATTTTAGAACTGAAACAGTTACTCTATTAATCCATAATTAATCCATTACTAAATTAATTTTGATAATCCATTCATTGTTTTGAAGCTTTTTTCACGATTACAACAAGTTTCTCTGATTGTTTCAGCTTCTTAAATGTGAATATTTTCGTCGTTTCTTTGCTCCATAAAACAAAGAAATCATTCAAAACTGAATCATTTAGGTTTGAGGACAAAAACAAGACATTTGAGAACATCATTTCCAGGTTTTACAAACACTGATCAACATTTTTTAATGTTTTCCTTCATTTTATTGAGAAAATAATCAGCAAAATGATCGATGATGATGATGATGGGTTAGGGTTTACGGTGTGAACTTCATCTTTCTCTGGAACAATCGCAGCAGCACCTGCAGGAGTGGAAACATAATGAATGGCACTGATAACACCACAGGTGTTCTTATTGTTATTGCTTATTGTCAAGAATATAAAACAAAAAACAGCCCAGACCTGAAGACTACAAGAAAGGAAGAAGATTGACCAGAAGAGTCGAGTCTGAAAAGAGTTGTTTTTATATTCTAGTGTACAGATTTCCTGAAGGATTTGGTTGTATCTTAATAAAGATAAATATAGAATAAATTAAAATAAATGAATAAATCACAGCAATGCTAGTGGTAGACTTTGTATACATATATATGTTTTTGACTGAGGTGACAGTGTTAGACTGATCTCCTCCTGGTGTGAGGATAGTTCTGGACCAGGCACAGTCCTCTGCAGCTGGGTGAAGCCTGCTGTGAGCTGCACGACGTCTGTTCAACCCTGTAGGAGACGGAGTTGTAAAAGACCGGGTTGCTGTGTCCAAAGTCCTGGTCCCAGTGAGACGAATGAGGGCTGTCCTGAACGTCCACGTCACAGCAGATGCAGGCGAACCAAGGTGTGAATCTGCTGGTGTCAGGAAGCACGGAGTCTCTGAGTGGAGATGAAACATGTCTGTGCTCCTCTGCAGGAGCAGGGAGGAGGTTGGTACAGCTGGTGCCCGCCTCCATCGGCAAGCTCAGGTAAGACCGGCTGCTGTGTCCATCTCTTCTGTCTTCATCTCCCACTGCAGCAGTTTCTGCGTCGGTGTCCGACACCTCCAGGTCCTCCTGTGTGTCTTTAGGCTGTGGTCTCTGCTCTACGTTTGGCTCCGGCCGTACCACGAGCTCATCTGAGCTGACAGTGAGGAACCTCAGGACCACCAGGTTAAGAAAAGCACCGATCACTGTCAGCCCAACCAAGATGTACATGAAGCTGAAGGCCACGTACGGTGGCTGCCTCTGCAGAGCGTCTGTCCTCTGCAGGGCCACAAAGTCCCCAAAGCCGATAGTGGTGAGTGTGGTGAAACAGTAGTAGTAGGCGGTGAAGAAGGTCCAGTCCTCAAAATGAGAGAATGCTGCAGCTCCAACACAGAGAGTACTCATGCAAGACAACAGCCCCACCAGGACCATGTTCCAGGTGGACACCTCCACCTTCAGGAGCCCCAGTCCCTGCTTGGCTCTTCTCAGGAGGTAGCGGACAAAAGTGTTGATCCTCTCTCCCAGGCTCTGGAACATGACCAGGGTCAGAGGAATGCCCAGCACGGCGTAAAACATGCAGAAAGCTTTTCCAGCATCAGTCCGAGGAGCGACGTGGCCATAGCCTGCAGAACCACAGCATATAACAGGTCACGTCATCAGAAACCGTCAGCAAATGTGCAGCATCTATCAACTCTCAACACGCCGCCTCAGACCAGGTGAACACAACTGTGTGGGTTCATGGGGATTATATGCTGCACACAACATGCTGGTTTATGTCGATAATCTCAAACGGAGACACTCATCACTGGCATGTAGACGAGTGGAGCCGGGAATCAAACCCACAACCTTCAAGTTGAAAGACGACTTGCTGTGCCGATGAGCCATCATCGCTGTAGATATATAGTGACTCACTCACTCACTCACTCACTCACTGATTCACTCACTCACTGATTCACTCAGTCACTCACTCACTGACTCACTCACTGATTTACTCACTAATTCACTCAGTCACTGACTCACTCAGTCACTCACTGACTCACTCACTCACTTACTGATTCACTGACTCACTCACTCCCTCACTGATTCACTCAGTCACTCACTCACTGACTGACTCACTGATTTACTCACTAATTCACTCAGTCACTGACTCACTCGGTCACTGACTGACTCACTCACTCACTTACTGATTCAATGACTCACTCACTCCCTCACTGATTCACTCAGTCACTCACTCACTGACTGACTCACTGATTTACTCACTAATTCACTCAGTCACTGACTCACTCGGTCACTGACTCACTCACTCACTCAGTCACTCACTCACTCAGTCACTGACTCACTCAGTCACTCACTGACTCACTCAGTCATTCAGTCACTGACTCACTCAGTCATTCAGTCACTGACTCACTCAGTCACTGACTCACTCAGTCACTCAGACTCACTCACTCACTCACTCAGTCACTGACTCTCACTCACTCATTGACTCAGTCAGTCAGTCACTGACTCACTCACTCAGTCACTGACTCTCACTCACTCATTGACTCACTCAGTCACTGACTCACTCCCTCACTCAGTCACTGACTCACTCAGTCACATGGTGATCAGGTATCTGCTTGTGTTGATAAAAATCACATATATTGTATTGTGAAATACATCATATTATAAATTAAATATTCTAAATGTATTGATTTAAAAAATACATGGAATCTACAAAATGATATTACAAAAGTCACTTCATGTTTTAAAATGTTTATTTTATTGTTTGATTTAATGTGAACTCAATCATCATGTGACTGAAAGTGAGTGGTTTTGTGAACTTCCTCTGACCTTTGATGATTACATATATATGTACAGATATAAGATATATATATATATACACATATATAGAGATATATATGTGTATATATCTATAGATATAGATATATATATACATATATATCATAATACATGTTGATATTAAATGATATAAAAAAGTGATAGGATTTGTGTTTGTTGAAAGTCAAACACACTTGATAGTGTCATAATAACATACTGGGGTTATTATGGGTTATCTTACATACAGTTCTGTCACCAGGCTGCAGTTTCATGCCAGATTTGCATTGAGCTAAACTTTATACTCAGCTCTAAGGACTTCACACCATCTCTCTGCCTCATTAGGAACCTGGTTTTGGTCTCCATGAGGACTACTGGTCCTGACAAGAGGACACACACACACACACACACACACACACACACACACACACACACACACACAGAGAGAGTTGGTTTAAACTTGCCTATGGTGGTGATAACAGTGATGGCGAAGTAAAAAGAGCCGCTGAACTTCCACTGACTGCCGGCTCTGTGCGACTCTGACAGCAGCACCACTCTCTCCATGCGCCGGTAATCTTCCTCAGTGAAGCCGTGCTTCCTCTTCAGCTCATTCAGCTTCTGCTCCAGCACTTTTTTCCTTGAACTCTCACTCTCTGACTCCAGTGCATCAAACACCGCGGCACCGATGAGCAGGTAGAGGATGATGGAGAGGATGAGACAGAAGGTCCTGATGCTGTTGTGCTTCTTCATCCTCACAGAGGGAGCAGCAGGACGCGGGAGCGGCGTTCATCTTCAGCAGCACTGATGTGTCCTGATAGGATTACAGCAGTCATGTACAGTACAGGCTGTGAGGTGTTGAAACTGTAGCCTGTGGCGTGTCTGCGCAGGTTACTTGAGCTCAGCAGCTGGCAGCACCTTGACTTTCCACCTAATGTAACCTACTTAAAGGTGATCACATGACCCATTCATCTGTAAATGTTCTACTCACCTGTCCAGAGAGGAGAATTCAGTACATTCATGACTTCATGCGGACAGAACAATCTTCACATTGACTTTAAAACAAAGTGTGAAGTCGTGAAAACATTCAGATCCTTTATCACGTGTCCAACTCAAGGCCCGCGGGCCAAATCAAGGATCATAGCAGGAACAGAATCAAGGAAAACAATCCTGCACCATCTGAGACGATATATGGCTGCTTCTGTGTATGAAAACATTTACCGTGTATGAGGAATCGATATCATGCAACATGAGGGAAAACACAGGAGAGACAGACTTACTCACTGCACTGTACAGTACTGTAATACTTGCTATATTAAAACATATTCTTGTCACTGGTCTTTGATTCAGTCAGAATTCCATTCTACAGTTGAATCTGTCGAAGGCAGACCACACTGACAATGATCATATTAATGTGACGTTAGAACCCTGTTTTTGTGACGTTAGAACCGTGCTTTAGTGACGGTAGAACCCTGTTTTTGTGATGTTAGAACCATGTTTTTGTGATGTTAGAACCATGTTTTTGTGACGTTAGATTTGTGTTTTTGTGGCGCTAGACTTGTTTTTGTGACATTATAACCCTGTTTTGTGGCGTTAGAACTGTGTTTTGTGACGTTAGAACCCTGTTTTGTGGCTGTGTTTTGTGGCGCTAGAACCCTGTTTTGTGGCCGAGAACCCTGTTTTGTGGCGTTAGAACCATGTTTTTGTGGCGTTAGATTTGTGTTTTGTGGCTAGACTTGTGTTTTGTGACATTATAACCCTGTTTTGTGGCGTTAGAACTGTGTTTTGTGGCTAGAACTGTGTTTTGTGGCGTTAGAACCCTGTTTTTTGTGGCTAGAACCCTGTTTTGTGGCGTTAGAACTAGAACCCTGTTTTTGTGGCTAGAACCCATGTTTTTGTTAGAACCCTGTTTTGTTAGAACCGTGCTTTAGTGGCGCTAGAACCCTGTTTTTGTGATGTTAGAACCATGTTTTGTGACGTTAGATTTGTGTTTTGTGGTGCTAGACTTGTGTTTTGTGGCGTTAGAACCGTGCTTTAGTGGCGCTTAGAACCCTGTTTTTGTGGCGTTAGAACCATGTTTTTGTGACGCTAGAACCATGTTTTGTGTTTAGAACCCTGTTTTTGTGCCGTTAGAACCGTGCTTTAGTGACGCTAGAACCCTGTTTTTGTGATGTTAGAACCATGTTTTTGTGACGTTAGATTTGTGTTTTTGTGGTGCTAGACTTGTGTTTTTGTGACGTTAGAACCGTGCTTTAGTGGCGCTAGAACCCTGTTTTTGTTTAGATTTGTGTTAGATTTGTTTTTTTGTGGCGTTAGAACTGTGTTTTTGTGTTAGATTTTTGTGGCGTTAGATTTTTTGTGACGTTAGATTTGTGTTTTTGTGACGTTAGAACTGTGTTTTTGTGGCGTTAGATTTGTTTTTTTGTGACATTAGAACCGTGTTTTAATGACGTTATATTTGTGTTTTTGTGGCGTTAGATTTGTGTTTTGGGTTAGGGTTAGGGTTAGTGTCTTGTGTCATCGTCTGTGTGTGTGTGTGTGTGTGTGTGTGTGGTCTGCCACAGAGGCACAGCATAAACAGCTGGTCCTTCCATCCACACTCTCCTCTTAATTATTTTGCCCTGTGAAGCGTTCATGTGTGGAGTATTCACAATATGCTGGGCTGAAGTATAACTCTGAGTGATGAAGCATTAGCTGGTGGCAGCACTGACCTTTATCAAGCAAGCACACCTAGTCTCTGAGTAATCCGCCAAGTAGTCATTATTAATTAAGTGTAAACACAGGCACTGAGAGACAGAGAGACAAAGACAGGGACAGAGATGATACATCCTGTATCCTCTCAGGATGTTACTATAAACTTGATCCACAATGATCTGCTTGGACAGTAACGGGTCAGGAGCCATTTCAGAACCTCCTGATTTAGAATGATTTGATTCTTATTTTTCACTTTGAAATGTTTACTCAAAAATATGTGTTCCACCGACAGTGTGAAAAAGAAGACTATTCTTAATATGTCACTATTATACAACACATGAATGGACTCTATGTTACAGTCTTCATTAAGTGACGGGCTCATTCATGCACTTAAGTAAGTCATAAAGATCCTGACATCCGTCATTAACATCTACATTTATGGCTTGCTTCTCCTAAGTGTGTGTAACATATGGCTGTATGTTGTGTAGATACAGTACATGAAGTACAATCTACTGCTGAACACATGTTACACGAGTTGCTTTTGTAAATATCTTACATCAAAATAATAATTCTAATAAAAGTACACGTTTAACCTCCTCATCACATCTGACATCATATACCACATTATACTATACTATACTATACCGTACTATACTAGACTATATTATACTATACTATACCGTACTATACTGTACTATACTGTACTATACAATACTGTACTGTACTACACTATACTATACTATACCGTACTATACTATACTATAATATTTTATTTTATACTATGCTATACTATACTATAATATTTTATACTATACTATACTATACTGTACTATACTATAATATTCTATACTGTACTATCCTATACTATACTGTACTATACTATAATATTCTATACTGTACTATACTATACTGTACTGTATTATACTATACTATAATATTCTATACTGTACTATACTATACTGTACTGTATTATACTATACTGTAATACTATGCTATACTGTACTGTACTATACTATACTGTACTCTAATATTCTATACTATACTGTACTATACTATAATATTCTATACTGTACTATCCTATACTATACTGTACTATACTATAATATTCTATACTATAATATTCTATACTGTACTATACTATACTGTACTGTATTATACTATACTATAATATTCTATACTGTACTATACTATAATATTCTATACTGTACTATACTATTCTGTACTGTACTATACTATACTATAATATTCTATACTGTACTATACTATTCTGTACTGTACTATATTATACTATACTGTACTATACTATACTGTACTATATTATACTATACTATACCATACTGTACTGTACTATACTACAACACACTACACTACACTACACCATACAAGCTGGCAGGTAATTGACTGCCCACTGGTGTTTGTATCCATTGTTTAGATAAATGTTCCTACAGCTTCTTCTCCCCTGAGCACACAGTGATTACCTCACTGACACAACATCATGTTACAGTCATACGGCGATTTGCAGCATAATCACTTTGTGGCTTTTAAATGTCTATTAAATATAAACTGCAGGATGATCAGTACATTCACAGGAAGACATTAAGGACAGTGTGTCCACAGAGTAGAATCCAGACTCTCAAACTGCAAACATGGTTGGAGATAAAGACTGGACTGTCTTTATGATGACTATATCGTGTCAATAAAAACACTTCTATTCAAAGCATGTTTGCTAAAAGTCAATTCATTCTTACTTTACAGCAAATGACAATGTAAATGTAGAGACAGCTGCTGCTCACTGTTGTATTCTGTCACATTCTGTCACTATGATTCAGACCAGAACAACTACAGTTACATACATTCAGCTGTACAAAGCTGCTTTTAGTTCTTACAATGGCTCTGGTTTTGAATAAATGAAACAAAACAACAAATGACAACATGTGGCACTTCAAAAATAAATGACTAGCACTGATGAGTTAGGAGCATCATTTTCAAATGACTTGAATAAAATATAAAAAATAGTCTCCATTTTATAATAAAAACACAGAGCGGGTGTTTTTGTCCTGTGGACACAAGGATGCACCAGTGCTCTGCTGTCGTTTCCTTTTTAGATTTAGGCCTAAAACGACTAAAAGATACTAGGTACTATGCTAGTGGAAACACAAATTAGTAAGGCAGAAATGTTTATGCAGCATCTGCCTCGAGCGACTGCGGTGAAAGGAAAATGGGGGACGGAAACGGGGGAGAGAAAGGAAAAGAGGGAGGTGAGGTTGAGACAGGAGAGAACAGATATATAACAGTTGCATTAGCAGTTATTCCAATGACTATTCCAAGTCATTTATTCCCTCTGCAAACACAGACTGTACTTCTATTAAATGGTGGTCAAGTTGAATAGTTCAACAATCCTCTCTTTTATTTATTGCCTATTTATTTGGTTATTGTTTTTCAGTGGTTTATTGTTCTGACTCGTTTTGTACTTTCACTATGTTTCCTTGTTTGGAATCTGTTCAAAGTTATCAAAGAACACAATAAATGACTATGATATATTCACTTCTATTCACTGACTTCTTGTGTCCTAAATGAAACAGCATAATAACAGGACGCCACATAAAATGGACTTTGTTGTGCTTGAAGTTTAAATGATTGTTGAGAATGTTTTTAGTTATTTATGTATATGTCCCCAACGTTTTCTGGTATCTTTTATTGACTTTATTTTCAAAATGTAGTGTTTAATAGTGTTTACTGCTGCTGACAGACATACACACTGACATGGATAATGTGAAAACCCACATCCCCACAAACTCACCCACGGGCTCCTGGACTTTCTGACTGGCAGGCCACAAGATGAAGGAGATGATAGTGGGCATGAGGAACGAGAGGAGGCCTCACCAGCCACTGTTCATTATTGCATTTGCAGTTCTACTCCCATTATTTTGTTTTATTTAGTTACTTTAACTATCTATTTAACCATTTATCTACTTTTATCTACTGACTTTTAACCCAGCATTTGTGTGGACAGCGAGGATGAATTTCACTGCACAGAGACCGTGAATAAGACAATAAAGTCTTTGAATGTTGAACTGGCAGCACTGACACTGCGTCTGTCTGCAGCACTTACCTGATACAGTCCTGTGATGGGGAGCCAGTCTGTCTGTCTGTCTGTCTGTCTGTTCACCACATAACTGTGCAACAGTTGGCTTGACAGGATTCAAACCTGGCAGTTGACTTATTAGGGGCTCCAGTTTATCTCCACTAACACAAAAACATTCAAAGAACGTTAACATCTTACGTTTGGAGAATGTTAAGAAAACCTTCCATAACCTTTCATAAGGTCCACTACTGAGGGAAAACTTCAGGGAACATTCCCAGAATGCTCTGGGACCCAGAAAGTGTTAGCTGGGATGTGGTTAACAGTCAGACAGACAGACAGACGACTTTATTGACATTATTGACATTAACAGACATTAACTTTTTAACTTTTGTCAAAGTTAATACAGGCAATAATCCTTGTATTGCCTGGGTTGCAGACAGACAGACAGACAGACAGGTCTGACGATAGTCATTCAAATAACTTATCTGAATGAATATCAACTGTAATTGTTATTTGTTGTGTTTTTGCTGAAAATCACTGATGATGTGCGGTAACGTCTGCTCTGTGTGTGTGTGTGTGTGTGCGTGTGTGCGCGCGTGCTCCGATCGCGCGTGTTTCTCAGTAAAGAGAGCAGAAAGTGAAAGTGAAACAATGAAACACGAACAGTTCTGTGGGTGACCCTGCGTGAATCGGCAGAGACATGATTCGCATGATGATCTGGTTGATGTACAGCACACTTGGTCCTGTGATCGCGTGGATATGGCGCATCAGCAGAACTTTCCTCGTCACGCCACTCGTGAGTCCTTTAGTCAGGTCCGTGCGTCTGGCTTTAGGCTGGAGAGAAGATTCCGGAAGCCGGGGTAAGCCTGAGAGAAACGGAGGAGTTGACGCGGAGACCGTTGGTGATCCAGAACAAGGTCCACGCGAGCGGAAGCTTATGGATGAAGAGGAGGAGGAAGAGGAGGAGGAGGAGGAGGCGGAGGAGGGAGAGTGTGAGCGCGTGGACACAACGGATGAGTTTTATTGTGATTACGATTCAACCTGGGAGTCAGACGGAAGTGAGGAGGAGGAGGAGGAGAAGAGAGGAGTGATGAAGAGGAGCAGCCTGCGGTCAACAGCTGCGTTTGTGAGTGAAACTTTTTTTTTATCAACAT